>NC_137510.1:8962500-9420000 GCF_041902795.1 Electrophorus electricus | reverse complement strand
GCTCTTACCACCCTCTGCCATGGCTTTGCCCTAATATTTACTGTTTATACACTTTCATGCATGTTTATTCACAAGAACCCCTACAGCTGTGAAGCCTGATGTGATGATGTTGGTCTAGAAACAGCTGGATCCATAGGGCACCTTTGTGCCAGTACTGCCATATATAATCCCATTTCTGGGAGAAAAGGAGTATCTGCTTATTGCCTCAGGCAAAGTGGAGTTCTGAGGGCAATCGTACAACTCTGAAGTTATGGTGAATATTATTTCTTTAGAACTCTCTAAAGAGTAATAGCATTTGACACGTTTATTCCCAACCAGGTGTTACTCATGTGTGCTACTGCACTTCTTATCTGACTCATGAGACATGATACAAAAATAGAAAAACTATATATATATATATATATGTATATATATATATATATATATATATATATATATATATATATATATATATATATATATATATATATATATATATACCAAACAAAAAAAAAACAAAACAAAAAAAAACAAAACAAGTCGTAAGCCTCTAGACTGACAATATTGGACGGAACTTTACTATATTTGAAACAGTATCAGAACTGCTTAGACAGGAAAAAGCAGAATACCCTTAGACTATAGTACTATAGAACAGTATACTACAAAGAAAAGTCTGGACCTTTCAGAAACTGAGATCCAACTGGATGAACTTGAGCACTCAGTGAGAAAAGCAAATCTTGCCAGTGATAAAGGACCTCTAGATGAACTTACAAAGACTTGGACTGCCACCACAGCAACATACCCTGCTGATACTTCATGAAAGACTTTGAAGATATCAGGTTCTCTTTAAAGCTGGAGTAGCATATCTGATGAACAAAGTTAGTGTTTTCTTTCATTTTTAACATTTTTCTTCCATATAAGTAATAAGTAATAAGAAATTAATCAAACAAATCATGTGATATCTATTATGCAATCAGGTTTAATATAGTGCAAAACCCATAAGACATGATCTGGTTTACATACTGAGGGTTTATTTTTCAAAAGGAAGATGGTAGTTATGTTGCATAGTTGTAGCAAAATTCATTATACATAGACTAAAGAATATTAGAGAGCTAAATTCAGTTTACTGTCCTACATAGACTAAAGTATGTAAAAGTGCAACATATGTTCATTGGGATGCTGGGTAACAAGGGACAGTTTATGTTTAATACATTCTTAGTAATTTGGCATTCCAAGTCATTCTAAATCACCCTGAGTGATTCTGATTCATTTAGCTCCTCAGACAATTACACTACAATTATGATTTTCCCATCCTGTCTCTGACTTGTGTTTACGGTTGCCAAAATTAATAAACAATTCCGGCTCAAGGAATAAGCAGAAACAAAATGATTCCCTCTGCTTCCCTGGTGTCATTAAGACACAGTGTTCTGCTGCCAGGCCAGGGCTCCATTCCTGTGTTATCAGCGGGTCCGTGTTCCTTGCAGCCTGATAACACCATGCTGATCAGCAGTGTCCATGCCTGAAAACAGTGAAGGTGGTGATAAATCGCCACTGCTGGCCCAGAGATGGGACATATCACTTTCAGCAGAGGCATATTTTACCGTTCCCTCGGTTGGGTGTGTGGTGGCTGTATGCGTGGTGGAAAATCTTGAATGCACAGGTGAGTTTATGTCATGGAGTGTCCTCCCCCTTAAGTCACGTGGTACAGCCCGCCGTGTTCAGGGGGATCCACATGTACTGTGTTTGTGTTGTAACCACGCCCCCCCTGGGATTGCACACACATGTGCAGGGTTTAATGTTAAATGTCTCGTGTCTATTTAAACCCCTCTCTGTGTGTGCTCCCTTTGTTGGTCGCTACTTACGTTTGTATCCTGAGTATTCTAGCCGTAACGTTGTTTCTGTGTAATCGTCTAGTAATATATCAGTGTTCTATGTTTACGTGTACAGTTATGTTTTTTGTTAGTGTTGAGTGTGAGCAACACCCTTGTTGTATGTGCTTTATGTCATTAAATGTTTCACAATGTCAAGGTAGTCTGTGCGTCCTGCCCCTTGGCCTGCGATACTCAGGCCAGAAGCAACGTTACAGTTCATAGTCTCAATGAAGCCATCTCCACCAGTCATTTAATTCCACATTTTTAAACGTACTCCAAGAAAAAAGGAACTCTGGGTGTCTGGGATAATACAGAATAATGAACTACAGGCCTAGCATATAGAAAAGACGTGTGTGTGTGTGTGTGTGTGTGAACGAGAGAGAGAGAGAGTATGTATATAGGTGTATGTGTGTATGTTTTCCTCTGTCTGATTTAATAAGCTTGCTGTTGTGTGAGGTTCGTGCACAGGCATCTCATAAGAGGCTGTCGAGCTTTTTGTGTGGCGGGCAGCTGGGTTGGGTGACAAGGCGAGACGAAGAGGCCGAGCAAGGCTCCCTAGGGCTGGCTGAAGCGTCGCAGAGCTGGGGAGGGGCGGCACGCTAGGCCCAGCATCCTTCAGGCTCGACAGGGCTTCAGAAACAAGCCGCCTTCCTGCGGGAGAGAAGGGTTAGGAGGCGTCTGACGGAAATGAGCGACCAGTGTTCAACAGCAAGCCAAACGTGATAAACGGCTCAATCACGGGTCAGAGAGGAAGGCAGTAAGCCTCTGGAGGAATATTCCTGACAATCGTTGCTTTCAGAAGTCACTTTGTTTTGGTCTGACTGCAAGTGGCCTCTGGATACCTTTCTTCTGACAAATGAATGCACTTGATGATGAATATGAATACTGATGAGTATCCATTTGAATGACTGAGGGCCCTGATAATTTGTTTGTTGTACTCTTGCTTTCCGTAATGGGCTCTGGCTAGCTGCCCAGTCTTACATGCTTTATAATAAATTTATTCTGCCTCTTTCTGCCCACATTTCAAGGTTAGACAATCCTGGGTCAGGAGGTAATAGTGTACCAAAAGATTTCCATATCAATTTGATGGTGGTTCAAGTGAACAAATTTGTATGGAAAGTTTCAGAAGCCAAGTTTTGGGTTTGCTTTCAATGAATGGCTATAGAATGAAGAGTGTTTGTGGGTGTGGAAAGAGCTCAGAGAACTTGGAGACTGGAATTCTGGGTAACTTCTGCTTAGCATGCTGAAAGCCAGCCCCCTGCTGAAAACTTGAGGGAAGATTCTGATGTAGAACAGGGAAGAGATGGGGACAAGGTGGGGTGTGAAAAACATCATCATGGAAAACCAGGAAAGGTGGAGAATACATATATGACAGGATCTTGAGGTGTGGTTTCCTCTGAAATGTCAGTTATAGTATAACTCTATTTGGGTAGAATTTAACAGATGTTAGGTAAACTCGCAAACAATTTTTGCAGTTCCCAGCAGTGAGCTAAGTCAAACAACTGACTCCAAAATATAAAGTGCAAATAGAAAATCACATAAGAGGGTGCACATGCCTATCATTGACTGTCACTGTGAGTGACACCCAAGCAATTACAATGGGATCAAATGTTTCAACTAGAAAAAACTATAATAAAACTTGAACACACTAACTGGACACCAAAGGGTTTTTGTCTGCTTTCAATGGTAGATGGAAAATTTCTCTCATTTTCCCTGACATTTAAACCTGTTTGGGTGATTCACACACATGACATCATGAAGCATGTCAACGGCACTGTAAATAGAACATACATTGTGTTGAAGCCACCATTCCTTGCACTGAGAAATGGGTGTTCTAGTTTAACATCGATGGCCTCATTCATGTGTCTTTCAAGCCAATTGCCCTCTCTATCCAAGATGTATTTATTGCTGACCTTGAAGGAGTGCTCTTGGAGGTACACTGCTAAATCCTGATCTGAGGAATTAACCTACTTCAGGCCATGCACAACTCACGGATGTAATGCATTTTAATTATCTTGTACTGTTTATATTATATTGCCCTGATACTGTTTAGGTCTATTGTCTGTTGGATGTACAAGTTTTCTTGTTAGAGTGTTCCTGATTTGAAATGCACAGAACTATGATACTTGATGAATATCCTCCCAGCCACACAGGGGGTAATGGTGTTGCTCCATCTGCTCTGTTTCTCCCCCTGCTTGTCCGTCTGGTGCACCTGCTGGGCCTGCTTGCTGTTTTGCCAAAAAACCCCAGTCTGGACATGCACGAGCATCTAAAGTTTCTCTTAGAGGTTTACACTTAGTGCTGGGTGGCATATTGTCAGTGTAGTATCCTAATTACCGTTGGGTCAAATATGTTCATGACACCTCAATCAAAATCAATGGGTAGAATATTTTCATATTTGTTTCCAAAATGTATCATGCATTTCTTGTGGTGTGGATTCAAGTGAGCATATCAGATTTACCAAATAATCGTAACTTCAGAAAAAATTATTCACAGAAGCAGACAGATGCCACATCTTTCTTTAAGTATGCCCCTTCTTGAGAATTGTTGAATTAACATAACTGACACATCTAATAACTGATATAATAAGGGCTTTTCCAGAGTAAAGATGGTGTTCAAAAATCCAATTTAAGTCTTTGCCCCACTGAAACAGTTGAAAGCAGTCGCTGGACTTTTTCTGTTAGCACTCTCCTCAGTTTCTTCTGTGCTGGTGTCATTAAATAGCACAATTGTCTTGGAGCGAAAATAATGCACTAAGTGAATTTGGAATTGGGATGGTGCTTGTTGGTAGTCCTGGTCTTTGGGCTCAGTGCTGATTCGCACAATCTCAGTGATGTCATGTTCAGTGAGGTTATGTCTCAGTGGTCACGTCTCTGTGACGTCATGTCTCAGTGATGTCGTTTGCGCACTCAGGTTGGAAGGAGGTGCTTTCCTGCTAGCTCATGTAGCAGGGGATAATAGGAAGAGTTCTGTGACATCCTGGGCTACATGCATTTGCAGTCAGCTTATGATGTGATTTGAGATAAGAGTCACCACTGGGATGCACTAGGTTGCATGGGTGATTTCCATCCCTCAGACAACACTTTCTGTCTGGGTACATTCTTGGACAGATAGGTTCTTTACACACTTGTCTTTAATATTTGGTGTGCCCTATTGTCCATCTCCCCACCTCAAAGTTAACACCTTTGCTTGTTCTTTCTATACCTGTTCCTAGCTTGCCATAGATAGTATGACCTTTTCAAATCTTTCCTTGCCCATGACATCTGGGCTAGTTGTGCAAGAATGGTGAATTCAGCCACCCCATTTAAAATTACTGGTGTGCATGGTCTCTCTTCTATTTCACTGCATCGTTGCTGAAGTAAGTCTGCTTCATTAATTTATTTAGCAGTTATCTTTCAGCCTCTAGATGATGGCTTCTAAAAAGTGCCTGTGTTTTCTGTTGTCTGCTAGCTTTTACCCTCATTAAATGTGTGGTGATATGTCTGTGAGGATTTTCAGTCAGCCAGGTCTTGGCCTTCACAGACATGAAAAGAAGAAACATTACTATGCATTTGTTTGCGTTCTAACAATGGAGATTTGAAACTAAAAAAAAATATTTTCCCCCATATCATATTATTTTCATATTACAATATGTCTGATATCAACATTTGGAAATCACATTACCTTAAGGAGAAAGGTAGGGGGAAAGTAGCTATGAAGAATTATAAAGGGAAAAAGAAAATAGCCCATCCAAAATTTTCAAAATGAGTTATTTGTAACACATTTTTTCTGAATGATAAATATATATATATATATATATATTGCATGGACTGGTCCTGAGTATGCGTGACCACAGCACATAAACATGTTTGAAGTCTATGCTACATATTAAGAAATAGGAACTAGAAAATAGGTAAATATAAAAGTAAAGTATGTCACTAAAAGGCAAAAATGAATGGAAACAAAGAATGATGTATTTTGCAATTATGGTGCTTTTTGGGGTTACACTTCAAATCAACCACATATATGTAAAAAAAGTAACCCAGACAAAAGCTGTTCTAAACCACCATGTCTGCCTGTCTGAAAGCTGGAGAGAGTCTCATAGAAATGCCCTTGACCTTAACATATCACAATGCTTTGTACGTGACCAAGCTGTCTGAGAGCGCAATGCCTCATACACACTCACACTGTGGCCATTCATCATAACAGCAAGATGTCCCAGCTACACTTCAGACTCGAGTTACCCCATAATGCACTGTGCTCATATAAAAGGGGCAGTGGGGATCAATACACACATGAATGGTTAGGCTGCACTTGCTTTGTGACTGTGATCAAACGAAGAGAGAACACATTACACATTTGCAAGGGTTAAGAGCCATACCTTCAACAGACCTGGAGTGGTTCAGAAGTGCCAAGAATCTTTAGTCTGTCCAAGGCTAGACTCAGTGGCTCCTGAGCTCGAGGGGTGGCATGACGAGGGACACTCAAATTGCCTGTTATTAATCTATATTAGTAAAAGTTGAGATCATATATACCATGGCAGACATGCACACACATGCACACACACACACACACACACACACACACACACACACACACTTTCTCTCTCTTTTTCTTTCACACACACAGACACAGACAAACATGCACACACACACACACACACACACACACACACACACACACACACACACACACACACACACACACACAATTTCCAACACTTTTATTCTATTTGCAGGGCCAGTGCCAGCCAGAGACTACAGCATCTATATGATACACAGACTGCAGTGGATGGGTTGAAAACTGAGAACAGTTTGTTCTTTTTTTTCTTCTTTTAGTTCCTAAATCATGAAGAACAGAATTATAGTCTAGCAATGCAGAGATGCTTTGCTTTGCTGTTGCTGTAACCAAAAAGTAGTTCAGAGTGCTGGTGATCTAATTGGACTGGTTACAACACAAAATATGCTTTGATTTCTAGGCAGCTATACTGTAGTGAAATGGACAAAGAGTGACAACAAGACAAGTCATTTTATTCCAGTAAGTAATTACAAAGGTAGTGCATGACAAGACATGATTTCATGCATTTTCCCCTATATGTGTGCTGCTGGAACCAGTCTTCATCCAATCAGTTACACAGAAATCTGCACTGAATTCTCACATCAGTGATGAAGTCAGCACAGCTGAGTATAACAAGAGTACTTGTAGATGAACTAACAAAAACGCAAGCAAAAAAAGAGAGCGATAAAAAATCAACTCTGGGTTATACAATCTTTACTCTTACAGTTTATTCAAGTGTGCTATTAGTATACTTTTAAGTTAAAGATAAATGAGTATACTTTCAGTTTACTTTTTATGCACTTATCAGAGATATACTAAACAAAATGATACTTAAGTATATCTGGCTTACATTGACAAGTACACAGAAAAGTTGAAGTATATTTGGTCTATACTTGCACTTATACTTGATTTGTACTGACAAGTGTAAGAAAAAACCTAAGTACAAATCTTGTATGAGATATATTTAACAAAGTATATTTAAGTATGCTTGCCTTATACAAATTTAATTATACAAGACTTGTAATTTGGGTTAGAATAATTTAAGAGTAAAAGGTGGAACTGAACCTGGTCTTTTGCGTACAGAGTGTTAATAACCCACATAGGAGCAGATAATCATTTGTCCAATTTTATTGAGAGTTGTGAGATATTGTGAGGATATTTGTTTGAAATTTTTAGATTAATAAAGACAAAATATATGTTCTTAATCCAGAGTATGCCTTGTGAATTTTATGTTTACAAAAAAAACCCCAAAACTTAATTTAAGAATACAATTTTTTTTTAACAGTACAGTTTAATTCTCAATTAAGATTGATGAAGAAATTGCAGTAAATTCAAAATGAAGTAGGGCATTGAGGGTAGGTAAATGCTCAATGATCACTCTCAGTTCATGTCTGGGTTTTTTGCAGTGGCATTTCTGTAATATTCTGCACTATTTAGAAAAACAAACAATATAATTAAAATTAATGATATGATAACTTGAATGAATGATAACTTGATGGATTAGCTAGGTAGCTATTTTCCCCTCATCATTTCTCTATAAGCTTGCTTGCTAGTTAGCTAACATGATATAATAGGAAAAGATAAAGAGGCTATAAAATTGAAACAGTTCTTTCTAGCAAGTCCACACCACATGAACTATAAACAGCTAACGTTAGCTAAGGATAAGAAAGGATTAACTAAATTTAAATGATAAATTATGCCTGTATATTGTGCATGATGAAAAATCTCTGGATTACCATAATGGTTAACTAGCTAGCTATAACTAATTTAGCTGAAGCTAGCCTAGCAGGTTTAAACCAGTTTTCATTTTTTTGTTTATGTATTAAAGTTGCTAGCTAGCTAGATACAGTTTTTTTTTCTGACTTCAGCAGTGTTTTGTTGCCAGACTGAAAGCAAGTGTTTTTTTTGTGTGTGTTATGCTGCTATGTCAGAGGAACAATTTCACATGTGAAAATAAGACAAATTTACACAAGGACCTTTGGACATGTTAAGATACCTCACCAGCTACTTCTGTGCACAAACAGTGGACATGTTGGTTATAAACAAGGTAAATCCACATCTGAATGCCTACACATCAAATATAATTTTAATTTTAATTTTTGGTTATTGCGATGTGAATTAAATTTAGACCAAATTGTGCGCTGGAAGTAATTCATTTTAATTTGGTTAAAACGATGTATATGTTGACATATTTCAAGCACATATTTCAAAAACAGAGGGTAGAACAGTAGAAGATAGGATGAGTTCTGTTGCCTTCAAAGGCTGGCCAAAAAGAACTACTTACTACTCCTTGCATCACTGTAATGAGTAAGTACAAAATAAGCATCAGGTCTTGGTGTGGAGACACTGAGGACATGAGGTGTAATTTAAGGGGAAGAAGCACTGCACGACTCATCCGAAACTACCAAAATCTGATTTTACGGTAACTAGTGCCCTTTTTTGATATTTGATTCTACACTATAGGTTCTGTAATGTTTTACAGTGAACTGTTAGGGTAAGATAATTTGTGGTCATACTATAACAAAGGTTGAGGTCAGCATCAACACCAAGGGTAGTTGTGCATCCATGTACATTTCAGACATTTTTAACTCAGTTAGGTTCTGGTAATAAACTGCCAGTACGTTTTCTATTGTTAATGGGTTTGTTTTATAATATAAACATTATTTTTACAGGGGAAAAAAGAGTTTTCTGTATATAAATGAGGAACTTGTACTGTATATACACAGAACATATACTGTTCTTTAATGGTTTGCTTAAAGAAGTTTGCTTAAGTTTGCTTAAAGAAAACTTACAAGTATACTTGTAATAACTATGTTTACTAGTTTACTATTAGTTTACTCAGAGTATACTTACGTTTACTTTAATAAACAAAAAAGTGGAACAGAAGTGTATAAATAGTAAAGTACAGTATACCTATAAGTTTACTTTTAGTATAGTTTCCAGTATAGTTGCAGTAAACTCAAAGTGTACTCAAAATCTACTACTCTTAGACCTAAAGTATACTTAAAAGTATACTTAGAAATATACTTTAACAAAATGAAAAAGTGAGCCAATATAGTTCCAAGATGTTTTGAAATAGCACACTTGCAAGAATACTACAAGTATACTGTAGTATATGTATAATGTTATATTATAATATATAATATACAAGTATATTAGTATATTTACTAAAATAAAGTATACTAAAGAAATATACTTGAACTTTACTTAAGATTACTTATAAAGACTTGCACAACCCTATTAATATGAGAAGTTACAGTGAATGTTTATGGATAGAGCTATTTTTAGGCTATTTTCCAATGGCATCTGTCTTGCTTGTACTATAAATTATTGAAAGAAATTACACTCACTGAACTATAAAAATATTCAGGGCCATGTTTCCCAAAAGCATCGTAACCCAAATATCATTTTTTAAATGGGAGAGTATCACATTGAACTCTCTTTCATTTAACACTATGATACATTTGGGAAATAGGGCCCAGATGTTTTAATTTAGGTAGCAAAGTAAATTAGTAATATGGTTACTTAAAAAGACTATTGATCATTGACTACTAAATTAACAGTTGTGGCTTAATCTGCGTTTATGTTCTGCTAATTTACTGTCCGTTTCAATTGAGACCTGATGTTAATAATTTTTGTATATACTATGTAACCCATTCAGTAAGGTGTGTCACCTCCATTGCTGGCGATCCTTTGGGGCTCCTCTCTATACCTGGATCTAAGACAGTATAAGCCACCAGCTGCATTTCTAAACTAGCACTGCCCTGCATCGTCATTACCTGAGCTTGTACAGCTTTTATTCTCATTGGCTGGCGTTTCAAGGCTTGCATCAGATGTAATGGAAACGCTCACTCATTCTGTTATCACACTGCAGTCTCTGGATGTCAGTTTTGAACAGCTCTCTCAAAAGGGAGAAACTCTACATCTATCTCAACCTTTAAGGACTCGAATAAAAATGGCCAAGGGTGAAAATGTTCTTTTAAGTGACTTTGAGTGATATGATTTTATAAGAATTTTCATATAATTCTGAATATCCCTGCCTTCATATCGCTCAGTACTCCATTGAACTTATTATCTGCTCAGTGTGTGGGAAAATCACACATCAGATCACCCCATCCCCACCCCTAGGCGGAGTGTATATCTTCTGTGTCACAAGGTTCTTTTCTATAGGACTGTGAACCAAGCTTTGACTTGCATAGTATCATAGATCCATGAAATGCTTGGTCCTGCTGCTCTCAACTGCTCGCTCTCTCTCTCTCTCTCTCTCTCTCTCTCTCTCTCTCTCGCTCTCTCTCTCTCTCTCTCTCTCTCTCTCTCTCTCTCTCTCTCTCTCTCAGGCACACATTCCTAGTGCAGTAGTCCTTCTTCATGGACATGTGAATGACAGTGTCTGTCTTTGTGCTAGAGCTTCTCCTATGGAAAACCACTTACTCTGCCCTCTCCCCCTTTACTGACAGTTGGTGTGAAAATGAAAAATATGATCAAGGATACTGGTCACTGCTAATAATAGTGATGACTTTGGGTATGGAAGGCTTTTTTAGATTTATAACCTTTAAATTCACATTCTCTCATTCTGTTTTGCGGGTTAAGCCGAGTAGTAGTAATGTGCATGTATTTTTTTATTGACAAGAAACAGACTAATCACTGTGTTTGCTCTTCCAAAGTGTAACGGATGCAATGATTTCAATATGTAATAAGATTAAGGACATAAACTAATTGATTCCTTCCTTCCTTCAAGAAACCAGAGCACCCCAAAAGCACACCTTAGAGAGCAATTTTAACCCTGCTATTTGGTCTTTCATTATGTAAAAATATATGTAAAAATAAATAACTTAATTAATTGCAATAATGCCAAGATACACGTTCTAGGTTAATTTACTTTCAGTGTTGTCATCTACTGCCAAAATAAATCCATATAATATATATACAAGCACACAGATACGCATTTACTCACACCAACTCTCACATACACAAAGGCACACGCCCACTCAAAAACGCACACACAGATTGAGAGAGAAACAAACAGTGAATGAGAGGTTTTTTTTCCCACAGTTCTAATTAACATTGTTTTTCTCTTCTCTTTAGTAACATTAGATATTTCTTGTGCATTATCTCTAATATTATTGCAGATGATTTTGCATCTCTTTTGACTGGAACTATTTAGCCAGATTAGCTGGTGATTTAATTCTGTTAGACGTAAGGCAAATTATGTGCCCTTGGTGCTCTGTGTCACCAAGAGTGGGCTGTTGGGGAGGTGAGCCTGACAAAGCTGGCTGATAAGGGCAGCTGCTCTTCGCAGATTTCCCAAGAGAAGGCCAAGGACGAGGTGGGCGATGGTGGCGAAGGGGCGAAGCAGGTGGAGGCGGGTGGGTGGGGGGGAACAGGCCGCAGTGCTCCATTATCTGATAGACAGCTTACATGCTGAGAGAACGCAGACTTCTGTTGGCAGAGCCAGAGGGCTTAAAGGGTTGCATTGTAATTGGATTCACTGACCCACACCAAGAGAGAATCAACAAATAGATTTGATAAAAAAAATAAATAAATAAATAAAGTGGAGAAAAAAGGCAGAGCTGCAAAAGTTATGCCTGTCTGCTGGTGGGAAGCCCGTAAACAATTAAATAAGACAAATATTAAATACTTCTAAGTAAATAAATGCAAAATACTTTTCCGATCATGTTTTGAAGCCTCAGTGCACTAAAGGTATACGTCAGCTACCCTCAGCCAGTTTGCAGGAATCATTTGGTGAACAATTCAATAAAGCTTTTTTTTTTGTGTGTCTGAACTTGCCTCTGGGCAAGTAAAGCTTTAGAGTTCATGTTAACTTCTGTTTCTGCCATTTCCTCTGTTTACCTAACACCAAAGGAACTTGAAACAAAACAGCATTTCCATAAAACAGTGGGGGATCTAGTCACCAAGAAGCAGAAATATATTTATATATGTATAAATATATTCCTTTTCATTTCTTAGCAGCCTCTTTAGTCGTTAGAGCCATCAATGGCAGGGAAAGAAAGGTCTTCCATTGTGAAGGCACTGAGTGAAGATCCTACATGCACTCAAAGGTAGAGGTGTGGGGAACTTAACACTTTGATCACAGCTGTACAGAATTCCCTGCAGATGTTTGGCCCAGCAAAGTGTAGTCTTAAAAGTTACCAGACCTTCCAGGGGCTGGGCTCATCAAATGTGTATTTTTACTCAGTTTAAATGCATTAAACTTTTGCTAGGCTAAAAGCGCTCACATCACTATCAATGATGTTGATGATACACACACACACACACACACACACACACACACACATACACACACACACACACACATAGATAGATATGGTTCATCCAGTGATGACATTAGCGAAATACAGACCATACCATGTATTGAAAATGTCCAGTTGTATTAAGAATTACATTTAGATATGTAGTATTTGGGAGATACCCTTTTCCAGAGGAACTTCCAGAAGTGCTTTATAGGCTCTTTCAAAACCATATTCTCATTCTAGCTTATATAGTTTAGTGTGAAGAATCCAGTCAGGCTCAAGCCCTGACTAAAATGCATTACATGTGTACAGTTTCACTCCAGCCTATCCATTGCAATGCATTATGAATGTCAGCTAGCCTTCAGTCCTGTATCAGTGGCCAATATGTGAGCAGTTATCTGGCTATGTTTGGATGACACACTGCTGTGCCTGATTCACTTAAACTAGCACAAAGTTAGTCTCGCTTACACTATAAAGCTTTTCACTGTAGGAAGCATTTCATAAAGCATTTCACTGTAGGAATTGAGAAAGACCACCCCTCAGGCGCAATGATGAGCCATGTTTGTATTTTATTTATTTGTTTATTTTGGTGTGGCAAGTTGTTTCTGTTTTTTGAAAACGGTCCATTGACCATTAGTTGCCCATCCAAATAGGCAAAGCTGCCCCCCTCCCGCTGTGTGATTGTCACAAGCAGAGTGAGTGTCAACTCCATGTCTTTCTAATTATCTAGGGATTTGGCTTGAGAGGGTCACTATGATTAGCAATGATCCCTTATTTAGCTTCCAGTGCGTATCCAGCAGGCTTCTATCTGCTTGCATGTACAGCCTATGCATTTTTGCCCTTATCGCCACAAAAAAGCCATATCTATAATGAAAGTCTATTTGAGATCATTTGATATATGTATAAAGAGGATAATGACCTCATTCTGTAATGATATATATTTTTTTCTCATGATATGCTATGCAGCAAGCAGTATACAGTTTCAACTATGGAAATCAATTTGAAAACTTATTTGTTTATTTATTTATTTTAGAATCCTGTAGTTCCTTTTGTTGCCATCATTTGCATAACCAGCTCATTCTCTAGCTGATGAGATTAATAAAATGTTTAATATAGTGAAAAATTATAAGTTGCTTTAGTAAGTCACTCTGTATGAGCATCTGCTAAAATCACATTATATGTTTAATTTCACAGTCTATGTTTAATTTCAGCATCTTAATTATAATATAATATAGTGGTATAAAAGAACTCTGCTCAAATTTGGCAGACAGGGACCAGAGTGTTGTGATACAGAAGTCCAGCAGGAAGTGCATCACTAACTGCTGATCTGTAGAGGAAATATCTGGACTCTCATGATACAATTAAGCTCAGAGAACACACATTGCTGATCATATAACCTTCCTACCTTACTATGTCATGAACAGCCCTTTGATGGAGGAAAATATCCAAGAGCCCAGCTAAGAGTCTTGAGGCAAATTAACTTTCATTAGGAACTCATCTTTTCACAACCACTCACCCCTGAAGCTGGGATACATCTGACATCCAGTGCAATTGATGCCTAAAGACTTCATGGCACCTTAATTTAAAGTTCATTTAAGAGCAGAAATAGATCCTGAGGCCTTGTTTCCTATGGCATATGAAGATGTGCTTAGGGTGTAGCAGATGGAATATATATTGCATATTGCTGGCTGTGAGCCCATATCCAACCCCCACCCCAACACAACCTCTTCATCACCACCCCAACTCTTTCTGCTGTATATCAACTCCAACCAGAGATGTGGTGACATTCGGATGTCAGAGTGTTGCCCATAAATTGAGATTGTCAGCCCTCCGCATTATGATCTCTGCACTGTTTTAGTGCCAGTGCTGAATACAGCCACCCAGGGTCACACTAACTCTGTGCCATGACACACCAGCTTGGTGTGTATTTACTGCTCTTCTGTACTGCATGGCAAGGAAGGAGAGGACATAAGCAGCAATCTACCCAATCCCAGGCCAGGGTGTCCAGACACTAAACACTGCAGCATTTTCCCAGCACCTTCCAGAAAGGGCCTGATGTTTACCTGTAGAGCTCAGGAAGACACAGGAGTTAGCAATGTGGGGGCCCTTTCGGTTCAAGGGCCTAAAGCTGCTGGTGTACCCTTTTCAAATTTGTGATCTCAGCAATGAAGCGAAGCTCACTGGCTACTCATGGAGTAGTTATCAGGGAAAAGTTATCTGTGTTTTACTAAACATGAGAATATCATCCAAGAATCTGAATTACTCAATGGTTAAAATGTTATTTTAAAAGGTTATTAACATTTATTTGCTAAGATACCAATATTATCTTTATGAATCTGGGAAGAAATGGATGTACTATAATGGTCCAGAGTGCTATAAATTTTTTATGCTATTGAGATATCGATAACACTTTAAAGTACTATAACCCGATAAACCCATTTTATCCATTTGTATAAATATTACAAATATGAATCCAGAAGTATTACATTCATGTGGTATTAGATTCAACACTAGAGCCCCTTATCCCTGTCGGACACTGATCCAGTATAGAGGGCAAAGAAGAGGACATGGACGTTACTGCAATGGCTGATGGGTAATTACAAGGCTGGAAATATGAGCATGCTACATATCAAACCAAAGCAAGCCACATTAGCAAAAAAACCCTTCAGACAAAGAACACACAAGATCTATCAATTGCCTGCGTTCCCATGGAGCCCAGGAATTCTGGGACACCTGTGTTGGTTCAGTGAGTCTCAACTATGCCTTTTTAATTATGCATATGGGTCTTCACAGCTCTGTAAATAGGCTGAGATGCGAAATGCCCTTTTTGATGTTCTTTATCCGCAATGTCCGAGTGGCATATGACTCTGGCATGCTTTGCTGGAGGCATGACACTCATGCAGTCTGTAAATGCTTAGCTGGGCTATGCGCTCTCTCTCTCTCTCTCTCTCTCTCTCTCTCTCTCTCTCTCTCTCTCTCTCTCTCTCTCTCTATCTCTCTCTCTCTCTCTCTCTCTCTGTGTTTGTGAGAGAGTGAGGTAGAGAAAGAGAAGGAGAGATAGTATGCATGTGTTTGTGTATTCCTGTATTGATATAGAATGATTGTTTCTATTCTAAATCTCACCTAAGAAACTCTAGTTTTGTTAGTTATGAACTAGAGTCATAATTATTCGGATGCCAACCTCACAAGCCTACCTTCATTATGACCATACTGCCACTTTTGGATTAAGAACTTCTCCAGGAGGTTATGGATTTCACATTCACAAATTTAGAGATGAAAATCCTTGGTGCCTTTTGTCCAAGGGTTTTGTCAACAAAAATTCCCAAATCGAATCCATCATCCTCTCATTTTCATTGTGCAAAGTTATAGCACTTAAACCCACTCACTAGGACAGGGCTGAGTAGGCATGTCACATAATGTCTTAATTTGCATCTCTGCAGTTAAGCCCCATTGGAAAACTGGTGGATGATGCTGTGACTGCCTTTTCTTGTGTATATATTGTACAATGTTCGCCTAATACAATGATCTGGGTGAGGAAAACTAACATGCACACAGAGGCACTAAGTATTGAAAAGCTAAATCCAGTCAGTGCTGTGTAGGTGGAGCTCAGTCATAATGCTCTTTATTGACCATTCCAGCAGTATTGCCAATACAGGATGGGGCACTGTCAGGCCCTGATTATCATCAACTGTGCTTTCACTGGGGCTTTTAGTAGAAGAGATATGTGGGGTATTCAGATGCCATTTCCCCCTAATTCTGTTCATTTTAGATTTTCTACTCTTGTCTGTAGAGTGGTGGGTTCTTGCTATTATAGAAGCATTTTCTCGGTGTGGGTTGTGTTGGGGTTGCTGGCTGAAGCGTGGGTCATGTGAGGGTGGAGCACACTGCAGTGGGCCTGGACACTGAGAGGTTTGCTCACTTGTTGGTTGATTTTATTAATATATTATGTTTCTCTGTACTTGTGCTTAGGGTCACCTGCTTCTGGAAAATGTGTAGTGTATTTGGGATTTGAATGTCAATATGTTTATGTCTTTTTACACAATATTTGTTTACATTATAGCGAGTCACTGTATTATACAATAGGTAACATTACAATATATACTTATATATATGATATAATATAAACTCAAGAGTTTTAGATCATTACTCAGAGCTGCTCAGGATCTCATTAAAATTCCCAAGGGTTGTCAAGTACTCACATGGAGGCTACTTTTTAAAAAATCATGTGCTCCACAACAATAAAAGTATCTGTACTCCTGTACGTCCACCACTGTCATCCAGTCAAAAACTTACTGTGTGGTGAAAATGGCAGTGACCCCCTCTTAAGGGTACTGCCATCCTTGTTATAGTGGTGAAGACAAAATTAGCAGGCATTACTGTACTGTAATTTACTGTATGTTAATTGATTGTTCTTTGACACCTACTGGCTGCTCAAACCCTCACAGCTTCCCTAGTAGTAATACACTAACTAGCAAGGGCTATGTAGCCTGATTAAATGAATTGGGCTTTGATGGTGTGTGTGTGTGTGTGTGTGTGTGTGTGTGTGTGTGTGTGTGTGTGTGTGTGTGTGTGTGTGTGTGTGTGTGTGTGTGTGTTGCACACACATCAAAGAGAAGCAACATCAAAGTGACATCCTTCTGGACGTCTATGGCCTCTAAAATAAGGCCCATACAGGTCACAGCCCTTTGCATTTAGAATTCAGACCTCTGATTATAAGGTAATACCCTTAGAAACTCAGAAGCTGGCTACTAAGATCGTGGCTGCAGTGCTGAACTCTTTTCTGTGATGACAGCCATCATGAAAATGTAGAAATGTGGTGGGGAGGTCTGACACAGTACATGATAAGGGGATTAAAGACAGCACAGGCTCATTGCCTGCTAAACCCTTACTTTGTTTTGAAGACCCTCAACAAAGATCCTCAGATCAAAGAGTGGTAATTTTGATCTCTGATTAGAGAGGAGATTCTTATCTGGCCTTATTGTTCAGCTTCCTTTCTGCAAGTAAGACTGGATTAATGGTATTACAGTCCTGAGGATCCACCACAGGCCTGACCTGAGCTACAGTCTTCACCAGTACTCTCAAATTTCAAGCGTTCTCCTTTTTTGGAAGTTTTCCCTCCAACACACCTGACTACACACTATAGTGAATATGAATCTGTCATATATAAGGCAAATACAACAACTGTGCATTCCTTCACAAGTGGGTGAAAACCATGGATATGCAAATTTCTGAATCAACATATTTATGTATGGAAAGCACAGAATGCCATACCAACACAGTCACTTTATAAATGTGATATTTGGCAACCTCTTGTAAACAAAACCAACCTTGATTAGCACAAAGCTCATTCTTTCAAACAGTGATGGAAAATATGGATGGAAACTCCCCGTTTTCGCAGTTTTGTATTTAAATGGGTCATTTATATATATATATATATATGTCATGTTCACTCAAAACTGACTGTAGGAATCAAACCTCACAGTAGAAATGATTCCAATGACATAGTGACATTAAAAGAAGATACAAGCCATCCCAACTCCTAATTAAAATGTTATTCATTGCATGAAATATGCTGTTTTTCATCATAATAATGTAATTTCCTTTGAAACAATAGCAATCAAAGTCACATATATTTATCAGTGCTTTGAAAACAATATCTCTAAAAACTATCATGACTTTATATGAGGTTTTATACCAGTGAAACGTGACTGGTTTTTACTGGTACTAGACTAGAGTTATATGTGGAAGTATGAATTTTAATACTTCCACATATAACTCTAGTCTAGTACCCTTGACTTAAGATGTCACCGCAAAGTTAATCTCTTCATTTGTGAAGAGGCGTCTTTCTTTTCTCCAGCAGAGGCTCTGTATTACAAAGTATAATCCTCCTCCAAACTGAGACATGACTGGTGCTTTGATCACCTTGTGTTCAGCATGAGATATCGACAGACCTCACTGTGGGCGTGCTGCACCCTGACCTGAAACCACTCAGTCTGATCAGATAAAAAACACACATATAAAGCCACAAGATAATAAACTTTCCCACATAACAGAGAAAGAGCAGACTGATCTCATGCCCGTTTAATGTGAGGTTAACGGCAGCGAGATGGAGAAGGAGCCCCGGTAATGGCAGGACCTGCAGGCTGGAGGCTTGAGACAGACTCTTCCAGAGGTCACACTGCCTCTGGTGACAAACTGACATTTACCAAGACTAATAATCCTCTAATGGAGCACTGCGATCACAGGGCAGTTCGGTGTCACTTTTTGAGTGCAGTCAGTTTTAATCAGAGGCTGATTTAACTCCAGCAAGGACAGAGACATGCCCACAAGAGCAGTGTCAACTACTAGCCCCTTAAGTTAAGTTTAGTACAGAACTAGGAAATCTCTGGAGCTGTGTCTTATGTCATGATGTTAACTCAGAGAAACATCGCTTCACCAAACCACAACCTGAATGTTGGCCCAGTTTACTGCTGTAAAAAAAAAAAAAAAAAAAAAAAAAAAAAAAAAAAAAAAAAAAGGCAGCAAAAGTAACACTCATTAATAAGCTTAATATGGTCCCATCTAGAGTCATTTATGAACAGGTTTATAATACTTTGAAAAATAAACCTTGACTCTTTCATTTATAAGCCACTAAGGCATCCTGATCTTTTGGAACAATATTGATGCTAACTGTAGATAGATTTATGTTGTTTTAAATTCTCACATTTTTAAAAGAAAGGGGACAAATCAATGGGGAAAACATAGCATATGGAAGCAGAACAGTCTAAGGCAGAATCATGCTAAGTGGTATATCACCTTCAACTCATCTGCACTGCATCTATTTGAGATTGCCTCGGCTGCATTGTTAGTCAAGCCATGTGAGTGAGGAACTTTTATCTGTGGCTCTGAGACATGTGAGTACGGGGAAAAAAGTGACAGTCCCTGATGAGGCTACTAACTTCTATTCTTCCACACAAAGGCCATGTCAGGTTATTCATGCATGCATGAGTGGGTAACCTCTATCCTTCAACGCAAAGCAGATGAAAGAAAGAAAGAAATGAGCTTCATGCAATACTGAGCGCCATGTTTAACCAAAACACACACACACACACACACACACACAACCACACACTGTATGCAGGAGCTGATGTGTTGTCAGAGCAAGGAAGTGGGGTGAGGTAATAATTCAAATTGGACCTTTCTCTTCCTTTTGAATGAATGAATGAAAATACATTTGAAGCGTTTTTCCAATTTGTGTCTGTTTGAGCAGATTGGTGCCCTCTGAATTCCAAAGACAGACTGCCTCTCACCCATTATTCATGTCTGGGGTTCTGGGACGAATAGGAGAATTACAAATTACTGAATTAAATTCAAAACAAAGTGCTCTTGGGCCACTAGTGGCTGAAGGAACGGAGCATTGATTTCTTTAAGCCTGCAGTTGTATTATGGATGCAATTTAATATCTCTGAGAAGAGGGATCGGGCTTTTCATAATCTTATGATAAGGAAATGGATTAGGGGAAAAAAAGTAGGGATTCATTCTCAGATCTGCCAATAAGGTTAACCATTTTTTCCAGGAAAGCGATATATCCTTGTGGTACATGACCACTGAATATAGCCCAATTATTTTTTTTCTCTCTGGAATTAATTTTTTTGTGACACAACCCACATGGTTGACCTATTGTAGACTTTCACACTACGTCAGCCCTGTCTCACCCATAGGTTGTCAGGAATTAGTTCTTCTTTCTTGCAGCTCAACTTCACTGCACTGCTGCATTACAACAGAGTACCAGTTAACACAGCCCATTCATATCTCAGAGATGAGGTGCATGACTCAGCTTCTATCCCTGTGGCTGTGTGTACCACCGGTTTCTCTGACTGCCTCTCCTCCACCGGTTTCTCTGACTGCCTCTCCTCCAAGGAAATTACCCGAGCAGGCCGCCTGGCCTAATGGATGTTTATGAGGGACCGAGGTCAGACAATTGCACAGTGTGGGTTATAGTAACTCAGCATATAAGAGCCAATTACTTAAACAGAAGGGAGACTCAATAAACACAAGTACTTATGGGGGCAGGGGTCACATATCTGTTACAAATGGGCTCACCGTATAAATGTCGGGGAGTGCAGGGATCGTGAGAAAAGGTTGGTCCACTTGTAACACACGCTAAGTGAGCTTAATTATGCTGAATGAAATTTTCTGGTTTGAGGGGCAAAAGGGTAATAGATTTATTCCAGCCTTGTAAACAATATCACACAAGTCTGGATGTATCGATATCTCTCTTCCAAGTCATTTGTGAAGAATTACCCAGTATTTTTGCTCATTTGAAAGAATAATTGAGGTCCATCTTATCTGATATCTTCGCTCAATATCAACTGAGGTAATTATCACTTTCACACCTCCTGGCCCCCAGGGCCTAGGCTATGTGTAAGAAAAGGGAAAATTCTCTTTTCTTTGTTATATAAAAGAGTTTTAACAGCAGCAGCACAGTCCTCAGGCCTGGTAAAATATGCTGAGGTAGTGCTGTACTGAGGCTGTCAAATTCAATCATTAATACCTCAGATACATTCCCAGATTCTCATTTTTTCAGATTGCTGTTCCAGAGCCAAACTCTCTTTCATTAGACAGCTGGGCAAGAAGGTTAGATGCATAATCCATAACTAGATTCCTATTTCAAGCCTGACTCATAAATGTATTCTTTACACTGGGTTTTGAGGCATTAGGTCTAGCCTTGACATCTGCAGCAATAGGTCTTGCTAAGTCAGTCACATATAAACATTCTAAAAGATTTACAGTGCAGTGTCTTATAAAAAGGCCAAGAGTTCTGTGACTTAAATACAGCGCAATGTTTATCCCTAATGCTTCCTTAATGTCACAAACCATTTATATGGAATTCAACCTGCGCAACTTTGTCATTCCATTTAAAATATGCACATGCAAAACATTTGGGCTTCATTCCAAACTTGAAAACTTATTCAACAGTGGTTTACTAATACAGGGTTTACTAATACAATAACTAACCTATGACTGGTGGAAATGCAAGAATGAATCATTCACCAGGATGGCAAGCGCAGCTCAAGTAGTGATTAACCCTCTGAACTCATTTTCTCTGTTTTTGCATATTTTCTTAAATTCACTTTAAAGTTCACCTTTATTACTTATAGCATGATACCCACATGTTTCATATCAAAATATTCAGAATAATCTCAGCTCTGTTCCTAATGAGGTACCATTGGACACCTAAAGCTGAAAATATGAGGTCCAATTTTAGAAAATCATCACATTTCATGTGAAAACATATTGTTACTCATGAGAGCTAACTGTTTTGGTGTTTGAAAAAAAGTGTTTGGTTCACAAAAGCAGTGGAATATATGAATTGAGTAGTATTGAAATGTGTAATAAATGTCTAAAATAACATTTTGTACAATCAGTTTTCAAGAGAAAGTGTGGTCAAATTCTAGAGGGGCTGAAATAAAATGTCTGAACAATGAACAACTTTATATTACGTATCAAGCTTCAAGTGTGCAAGTGAAAAATGAGCATTACAGCAACTATAATCAAAAAATGGCAAAAAACAGAAATGTGTCAGCTGCACAGAACAATATTCAGTAAGGTCAAAACATATCCATTTATCTACAGTATACTACTATATTAGCTTACTTTCACACACACACACACACACACACAAAAAAACTTTAACAAAGTAAAAATTTACTATATGACAGTCCATTTTGTCAAAGAAAAGTCATGACTCTTGTATTAGTAATTAATTTCAAGAATTTTGCACAGGAGCTCAAACATTAGCTGATTAAGAAACACTTTGCTTGCACAGTTGATGAAGGACCTTTCTCCTGTTTCTCTGGAAACCTTGTGTACTTCACTGTAATTTTGACAGTCTCTCGCTCTTCCTCTGTGTATATATATAGTTATTATTTATTATTATTATTATTGATCATTTATTTCTTTATTTTCCCCAGCATAGTCAATAAAATATTCTCATCTCTCTACATTAGGAATAAAAAGGCATATCAAATTGGTGTTTGTAAATGTTTCTGTGGGCTCCTATGTTTGATGTGAGGAGCACCAAAGCACTTTGGCAAAAAGCTTACCATAGAACTCTGTAGTATGTAGTTATTGAGGTAGTTATCATTTGAGTTAATGTTTCTGAGGAATGCTTTTATTACTTACAATTCACAGTGTTGAAGACACCTTGCAGCAACTAAAACACATAGATCAGCTTGACTCCAGTACAGCCACAAGCTCAGCTACAATGTAGGTGAATGAACTGACTATTGTTCCCAGCATTCCCTGCCCTATGTGACAGGACCAACTCTCTCTACTTCAGAGTACCATTAATTGGGGACATATGGTTGCAACATCTATTTAGACTTGTTTATTTCTACATTTTTAAATTATCACACAAAAAAAGCATGATTCATTATTATTTAAAGTTTTTAGTGGAAAACAATAATTTTTAAAGTTTTCAATGGATCCCAAGAGTTCAGAATGTATGTGTATTAATTGGAAATGATGTGGTTAAGCAGGTTTTCAAGTTTTGAATGAACACAGTGTGTTTTGTTGAGTAAACCCAAAGGTATTTACCTTATCATTAAGTGATAAGTGCATTCACTTTATGATTGCCCCCAAAACAAACAAACAAACAAACAAACAAACAAACAAACAAACAAACAAACAAACAGTCAGTTACTCTACAGACAATTGGGTGTCACGTACTTTAATAAAAGCCTTTAGTTCTTGTCATATTGATTATTAACCAGTGTGGTTGTTGGTGAGGTGATAAAGATACTGGCAATGCTTCATAATCCAAGCCTCAGGGATCTCTTTGCTAGGAGCTGGAATAGAGGAAATATTGTGGACCCTCTAGGAATCCCTGAGGAAAGGGTTTGGGAAACACTTAGCCAGTGTAGTAATGGATTTGAGGTGCATGTTAAGTCATGTAGCAATACAAACAGTGTAATCATGCAGAAAATGTGGTAAGCTGACCAGTCTACAATGTCCACATGTGGCAAGCCAATCTACAGTGCTCCTGTTTCATTCACAGGAAAGGACACAGAAAAAAAAGAGAACTGCTTCAGACCATCAGACATCCAAGAGGACCCCCCAACATCTTCCACTATGTTTCAATATTGGTCTCCTGATGGTAAGATTGTGGAATCAGTGTTGATTACATTCAGGTACTTTTACATACTTAATGATAATGAGGAAAGATGCGAAGCTGTGTCGGCAAACTCATGCTTTAATTCCCCCCAAATTATCGTAAGAACCATCAGGGGTCAAAGTATAGGTATAGTCACGGTAACAGTAGGAGAATTCATAATCGCAAATGAGGAGACAGGCAGACAAGGTCAACACAGGAGAAACTAGCAGAACACAGAGAACAGGAAAACAAAGAATGAGGAAAGAAGAGACAGGGCTAAACATTGCAGCAAAACACAAAGGAGACTTCACAAAGGCAAAGGACACAATGGGGGCTATAAATACACCAAAATTACATCGTGAACTAGACACTTGTATAGGCCATGGCAAGGCAGCTGGAGACATGGTGGAGCTGGAATCAAAAGGAGCCAAAAGATTCCAGATACTGGTTTTCTCGAACTACTGATAGGGAACAGAAACAGAAAGAACAGAACAACACATGGCAGTGCCACAAATGCCATTGTTTATAATACACACTTCAATGTATCAAAGTTCATGTGTATTACAAGAATGTGTAAATAATTGGACTTATGGGGGGGGGGGGGGGGATAAAATAAGTAAAATAATTAAAAAACTAATCATTTTAGAGACTTTGCTTTCAAACCTAGCATAACTTGTAATGAAATAAATAAATAAATAGAAAATGTTGGGAAATCACTGTTCACAGTGATTTACACAATGAAAATAACATATCAGTTGTCATGCCAAAATGGTATCAAATTAATAAAACAAACATTATCAATATTTGCTGTACTATACTATAACTCTAAACAAAAACTGAAACTAAAATATACAAAAATTTAAATTTTTATATTTAAACACACACACACACACATACACACACACACACACACACACACACACACACACGCACACACACACACACACACACACACACACAACATGAAAGACATCCTTTTGAAATGATCCACTTTAAATAGCATCTGATGCCCAGTTTGAGCTTTTTCAACTTGCACTAACGTTCTCACCGGCACCTCTATTTTTCTCATATTAAACCATTGCTTAGTAAAAATAAACTTGCAAGTCATCATCAAGAGTGAACATTTTCCTGACTAAACCTATCATAGCATTTATGTCTGTGACGTTGAGGCAAGGATGGAGAGAGAGGTGAGTGAAAGTTGGGAGAGTGTATTCTCCATTACTAGTTGACTAGAGCAAACTTGAAAGAAGCTGATAATAACAGCGGTACAAGCTTAAAGTGTTCAGCAATGCAACAAACACTAAAAGTGCTTAGAAGCAGCAGCAGGTGGCTCCAGGCGCAGGATGACTGGCAATGCACAGCACCAACAGCAGATACCTGTGGGCTTACATTGTGAAGGAGAACCATGGAGGGTGAACAGAAGATAGGTGTGTGCAATAACTAATAGGTGATAGGGTGATAGGGAACATGGTGTGTGTGTGTGTGTGTGTGTGTGTGTGTGTGTGTGTGTGTGTGTGTGTGTGTGTGTGTGTGTGTGTGTGTGTGTGTGTGTGTGAGAGAGATGGGAGTGGGAGTGAGAGTGGGCATATCCCTCCTTCAGGGTGCATGGCGCACAATATCATGTCTGATTCATTAGGATAGACAATGTCATGGCAGGTTCTCTAGGTTAACTATGATGGTTAAAGTTTAAGTAATGATATTTTTAAACAGTCAAGCTTAGTATTTGCCCTTAACACCCTCCATTATTATTACATTTCATTTTCAGCAATTCTACCAATGGAAACTCATGATGCAAGCTTCCATGGCACTGGGTGTTCGCTAAAATCAGAAACAAATATCTAAGTGTGAAAATGTAAACATTTTCAAAGTAGTAACAACAGATCACAACTGACATCAAGTTACAACCTAAAGTAGCGGTATGGACAGAGCTGAACCATTCATTAATTTAACATCCCTTATCTATGGTGATACTGTGCCATTTGTGTGCTTGTTTATTTGTTTGTTGTTGATTTGTTCATTCAGAAGGCAATCTAAATTGTAAACATTTCAGTGAGTGTGAGAAAGCAAATAATATACTGATGGTGAGCACACAACAATAGCTTATACTCTGAGTAGAAACGTCATGGGGAGCTGTGTACACACACACACACGGAAACACGCACACACACACACACAAATGCATGCATGTACACACACACACACACACACACACACACACACACACACACACACACACACACACACACACACACACAAACACACAAACAGGTGTGCTGTCCTCATGGACCATTCATCATCAGCTATAGCACTGAAGATTTCAGCACACAAAGAGAATTGTCACCAGAACAGAAACTTACAGATGTTCAGCACACAACAGTAGGCCCCATATTACTCAGTCTAATTCTAGGGCTGTTGTAACACCATACAACCATTTGTTTGTTGCAGTAAAAGCCCTTGATAGGCACTGTTGCAAACCCAGGCAATCTGCCCTGTTGACAGACAGGAGTGTTTGGACTTCATAAAGGGCTAAATCTGATAGTTCTGTATCAAAAGTGCTTGTTGTATAAGTCTTAACTATGTCTAAAATACTCAGAAAAATATATTAATTTACTTTATTAAAGCTTCCATCGTCTCCAACATCCTCATGCGTACACTTGCAGCTTGATTTGCTGAATAATTAAACATGCATTCTGCAGCTATTATTGATTGTCCCAACATTTACACAGACAGATCGACTTTCTTTTTTTCTGCAATAAAATCTTTATTTCAGCCCAGAGCCCTGTGGAAATCTACAGGATGCAAATGCCTGCCAGGTTATCAGGCATCAGATCCAGGAACAATCTCCACTACTAACTCACTTATCTAAAGATCACATTGCAGCCAGAGGGTTACTCCAAGTCTGTCCTGCTGTTGTGGGCTTTTGGGTGACCTCCTCTTATGGAATGTTACTAATAAAGGACACATCATCAGCCTGAGAAAGTCTACAGTCCATTTCCTTCCCCTCCTGCGCTTATGGAAGTAAACGGGCTAAAAGTGGAAGGTAAATCTTTTGAATCTTCACTGCAGTGAAAGTAAGTTTGCATGAACTGCTGGCTTCTGGCTAGACAGAAACGCGAGTGTGGGTAGCCCCTAAGTCATGAAGTGGAAAGTAAGTGGTGGTAGCATCTGACGCAGAGAAGAGGCAGAGTACTGCACAGAGCTAGAGTGCCTGGCTTGGTTTTAGAGAGGAGATGAGGTAAGCTGCAGAGCTGGGACTTGAACCAAGCAGCAAACCTGACTACATGTGATGGCACTTACCTAGGGAGGCCCTATGGGAGAAGATGTGTGTGTGAGAGAGAGAGAGAGAGAGAGAGAGAGAGAGAAAAAGGAATGTTTTTCTTTTTCTCTGTCACTCAACTCTCCTTCTCTCATCCCTACTCTGTCTCTCTCTCTCACTCACTGTGTGTGTTTGGTCTCTCTTTCTTCTTCTCTCCTTTGCTGTGTAGCAGGCAGTACATGTGAGTGCAGAACACTAAGGGGACTGGCTCTGTGAGGACTGTGTCTCAGGCGTCTGTGTTTTGTGAGCTGGTAACGTGGAGGGCGCTCTGTCCACCCGCATGTCACCTGCGCACCCCAGCGTCTCTCTGCCCCTAGTCTCAGTGCTCTCCTGAACAGGTGTTCACGTCACGCTGTTCCTATCAGTCACAACCTTTCTGAATCACCATTATTAGTAGCTCCTTCCTCCATCATATACAAGCTCAAAGGATACTCTAGCAGACACACACACAGGCAATGTGACCCTGAGATCAGAACAGTAATGAATGAACCTCTTTCAGGGTTAATTTGTGTCCCACTGGTCTTAAATGAAGCACAGTATGTTCTGATTCAACATTGGAGATCTTCTATGTATCCATGTGCATCTATGTTATATGCAATACAGGATAAAAAACTGTCAATAGTACAACATAGACAAATATCTTTGAACAAGTAAGCCATTTGAACTTTTCTATATAGCAGAGTCCCCGGTGCTGGATTAACACCTACCATTTTCTTTAACAGCTGAATCTATATAACCACTGCTGGTGTGAAGTTGGGGTTATGTGTACATAACGCATGTGTATAGTAAAGTGATATAACAGGAGTGTGGTGCTACATAAGGGATTTGAGTGATGTGTGTTATAAAACTCGGCATTGCCCAGGTCATGGGGAAGGCTCTGGGTGCTGAGTAAATCTAAATTTCATACCCTTTCCAGCTGTTAAATTTTAAGAACACAGTGCTCTCTCACTTTTTGTTTGGAATTTCAAGACATTACAGATACTACAAGCACACAAACAAACATGTATTTAAAATGTGCATTGGAAGAGGTACATTTTCATATGGGCTTTCATGTGGGTCATATGGGTCAGTGTCTGCACAGAATGTACATTTGGTAGAGCATTTTAGCTTCACTGTTTTCTGCAGGAACACTGTAAGGTTGCATGCATACTGCTATCTATAGACCAAGTAGATAATTGCATAATGTCTCCACAATACTGGTTACAGTAATTCAAATCCTTTTTGCTGAAATAAGTATCAGTTTTCTAATCAAATGCAATGGTTATGAAGCCCAACAATGGTGCTTATTCAAGGGTATGGTCCCCCACCTGATTGGTAGAAGCTGTTTTAGAGAAGAACATAAAGTGAAGTCAAATTTAATGCTTTTTACAACAGATGTTGTCAGAAAGCCCCCAGTGAGCAACCCAAAGGTGACAGTGGCAAGGAAAAACTCCCTAGAGCATGAAGAAGAAACCTGGAGAGGAACCAAGACTAAAAGGGGGGGGGGGGGCATCCTCCTCTGGCCGACAACGGCCACCACAATAGTAACAATATAGACAATAAGGAGCAGAATAAATAGTGAAAGAGAAAAATAAATAATAATAAAATGAAAAAAAAGAAAGAAATTAATGTCTTGTCCAGATTTCTAGAAGTCCTAGTGTTGTCTCGATGGTGTGTGCGTGTCTGAAACCCATTCCACACAAGAATGTCCATCAAGGGAAATGGAGAAATAGTTGGCTGGATCGTGGGCTACAGCAGGGGACATCATAAGGTGGTAGGAGTAGCCA
Source organism: Electrophorus electricus (assembly GCF_041902795.1). NCBI lineage: Eukaryota > Metazoa > Chordata > Actinopteri > Gymnotiformes > Gymnotidae > Electrophorus > Electrophorus electricus. The sequence goes on along the minus strand of NC_137510.1, from coordinate 9,391,147 downwards.
TGGCGGATGAGGCAGGTTGAGGCTCAGTAATATCATGACATCAAGGGAAGGAAATAGATTATTAGGCATGTCTAGGTAGGAGGGTGTTTAAATAAGGAAACTATAATGTGCAAACATGGACTCTGGCAGATCTAGCTATGGCAAGCATAGCTAATAGAATGGAGCCAGACGGAACACAGGCATGAGGGCGCCCTGGAACATCTGATAGTGTTTTAACATCGCTCTTTACCATAACTCTTAATACCCATGGACCCCCAGATCTACACCTTTACCAAAAATGGTAAGTAGTTAATAAAATGCCTGATTGTGTGTTTTCAGCCTAGCCTTACATTTTGAGATGTCTGAGTCTCGAACATTTACAGGAAGGTTATTCCATAGTGTGGGAGCTTAATAGCTAAAGATTCTGCCCCCTGTGGTAGATTTTCTTATTCTTGGTACTAGCAGACATGGTGGGTCGTAATGCACTAGAAGTTCTCTAAAGATAGTGGCATTTATTTTTCAGATGTATTGCCATTTAATTAGCCAGTTTCTTTGCAGCATGAAATGACACAATCACTACACAGAAGCATGAAAAAAAAAACATAGAAACATATAGCATATACATATAACATTATAAGAAATCAAGAAATACAAATACATCTCCAGCAGTTATCAGTGCATATACACTATAAAATCTATAACATTTCTGAGAGTATTTGACAATGATAACTATATAAAATTCGGCAATTAGAATTCAAAGATCAAATAATGGGACCTCTTGCTCCCAACAAAAGTATTGTACAAGCTAAAATTGTTGTTGAGAACCTGTCATGCAAGATGCACGTAAACATTTTCTGATGCCATATTTGCAGATTACATGGCACTGTTTTCTTATCTTTGATGCAAACAGACCAAAATGAATTTGTGGAAATCTAAAAAATGTTTGTTTCTGGATAATCACCTTTGACCATTTCATCTGAGGACACATGGTTTTTAACAAAACAGTGTCAGATAATCTTCATTTAATACATTTAGTCAAAAGATCATGTAGATAACAGCATATAGATGTTGCGCAGCAGAAGCCTTGGTGTTGTAATGTAATGTTTAGAATAATTCTAACTGGACACCAGTAAAGTTCATTCTGTATTGTGGTTTTTCAAGTGCAGTATTATTTGTTCTTTTTTCTCTCCTTTTCTCCTGTTTTGTGTTCTTCCCCTCTGACCTTTCTTGGTGAAATAGTACTTGAAGTATTTTACTATCAATGAAAACTTCAGGGCCTTTAAAGCCTGCCATCGACTTGCAGCATCTGTCAGTGCTAGTGGCAAAAATCTGCAACATGGCATAGTGCAAGACAAACAGAACCTGTGTCTCCAGATGTCAGATGGCCGGGGACGTTAGAGCTGCCTTGTGTGTCTCCAAACGTCAGACAGCCTGGGACTATTGAGCTGGCTTGTGTAGAGATGCCCTCTGAAACCGTACTTACGCATGTACCAATTTACACTTGTACACTTACACATGTACCAGCAAGAGAGCACCTATTATCCAACATGAGGGAAAATGAATAAAACATCACCAGCTGAAATGAGGAAATGATAGGGCTATTTAGAATGGACGTCCTGTAGAGTTCATTACAGTTGGGCTTAATCTATGTTAATGTCAGGAGACAAAGGTCCTTCATATATACTCAGTGATATTCTGTACCTTGCTGAAACCTGCCTGTATTGATATGATTACAATTATTGCTTGTTTTCTCTCTGCTCTAATGTAGTGTGTGTGTGTGTGTGTGTGTGTGTGTGTGTGTGTGTGTGTGTGTGTGTGTGTGTGTGTGTGTGTGTGTGTGTGTGTGTGTGACACACACACACACACAGATTAAATTAAGCACTGAATGTAAACATCTTTCACCCTGGAACCTCACATTATTTAACAACATTTATTTTCCTGCTTGCAAGTTCACATGAGGTATATAAACACAATATAGCATAATTGAACTGGTACTGCTTTTATAATACAATGATGAGAAAGAAGAAACAGGAAAAAACAGCAGTCCCACTTTGCGAAACTTTAGAACAGAGAGATGTTGCATATGTGGGGACTTGTTGAAGGTGCATCAAAAGCTTCTTGAAACCTCATTAGCAAGTCAAGCTCAAGCTGTGCATTTTATTCACTGTGCTTCAGCTGGGGTCCATGAACAAAAACCTTCAAATCTTGGCAACTGGTTCAGTTATTTAGTATAACATTAAATGTATTTGAATGCAAAGGGGTAAAAAAAACAAACAAACAAAAAAAAAAAACATCCATAATTCTGAATTTGATTTCTTGTGGTCTGCCAATATTATGAGGGTGATGAGTGTGAGAGTGATTTCATTGGATCTCCAAGCAGGTAACTTTAATATTGAAGTAGTTATCCTGGGATAAAGATACTTTGCAATAAATTAGTATTATTGTCATGCATGAGTCAGTAACTGCCGCATTGTACTAGTCCAGTTTAAAGTCTACATTCTTCTGTGGAAAACTAGGAAATGTGGCATCTGCATGTTGCAACCGTCAAACATCAATAGATAAATGCATTGTGAATTCCACTACAATTGTAATATACAGCAGAGGAGTTACGGGTAGTTTTTGATAGACAGATCAGAGACTCATGAGGTTAAAGATCATTACATTAGCTGTAAAATGGGTGTTATACATTCTGAAGTTGGTTAAGTAAAACACAACCTATAGGTTTTAGGCTAGCTATTGCTGTTTTATTCTGTATAACACTTACTAAAATGGATGCTATTGTTTAAGCTGGCCTGTTTTGGGTGAGCCCTCATAACCAGGGTGGTGTTATTTCAGGCTGCTTGCTCTATATGAACACAAGGAGTGAAACCAAGTTTGGAGGCGCTGCTTCAGCCGCCGTCACCATAATCTGCTTTAGCTCATCACCTCGGAAACGTGATGTATGAGGACCTGCTTTTGAAATGAGTTTACGAAAGAATGAGGAGTTGATTTCTCCTGGCAAGACAGATCTCCGTGCCTGGCCAGGGGAAGCAGTGTTGGAGGTTTGGGAGTGCCGTGGTAGAGGCAGTGTGTGAGCTGGGTTTAGCAGCAACTTCATGACAGAAGACAAACAAAAGGGCAGAGACAGAAAGCAGAAAATTCTCTTATGTATCCAGTTTACCTGCTACGGCCTTCAAAGAATATCATTGCTGCAAGTAGCTGTGAAACTGCATCATGAAGGTTCAGCTGGAACTTGGCCCTTATTTGATTTGTTTATTTTTTAATTTACTGCTTTTTTGAATATTAATACCATAACATGCAATCAGTCCGAGCAGGCAGCCATACAGACAAGGAGATTAGGAGGAAATTAGGAGAGAGCAAGAGAGAGAGAGAGATTTTCTAATGAGACTTCACATTCAGTTGACACTGTGAAACCATGTCATTTAAATTTGTCCTATAGTTTTCTGCACTAAAATATTACTCTGATCTTGGTTATGATTTAATTAATTGCTTCCTCTAAGGTCCAATTAGTAATTCTATTTAATTGCCATTCCATAAACGCAGTAGATATTCTTTAGATTGTAATTTCTTTTTAAAGAGATTAATAGCAAGAAGGGTTTCAAAATGTTCAGTATGTTATGAGCTTTGTGATAGTGTGGCAGCTTTGTGGACTCTGAATATGCCACAGGCATCATGTTTCTCCATCCTTCCGAATACTGCTTACAGACAAAAGGCAATGTACTGCTCTGGTCAGGGGATGGGCTTAACACCTGCGTGAATGAGTCTCCCTGATTACCGGAGTGCTCTCAAAGCAGAACTGAGGCTACGCTGCAGTTTACCGTCTTGCACACAATGCAGCGACCATGGACTTCTCCAGAGCCACACACACACACACACGTCTATATTTTTTTTATGTCCCTCGTTTAAGTGGAGCCCTTTGCTGTCTAAGCTGTTTAAAGGCATTTGTTCTGAATTTTAGGGTCTTATCTTTTTCAATATGAGAAATGGGAGAGAAGCTCATGGAAACAATTTCATTTAGAGGCAGGTTTAACAGCAGCTTTCCTGGTAAATCTTGCTCTAAGCTTTTGGCATGCAACAAGGGCATTTCTTATGAATTACACTAAAAGCGTTATTATCTGACATTTTAAGATAATTAAATTTTGTTGAGGAGACTGGACAAATTTTCCACTTAAGTGATTCACAAATATCACTGGAATCAGGATAAATCATACCACTGGATATTCCACCTTTGAAAAAGTCTATTCAAATCTTCAAAGCAGAAACAAAATAACTGAACATTCCACAAGCTAACAAAACTGAGGTTATGTATCTTAGAGATATTTAAATAAAAACCCTATTCTTACTTGAGTGAGATACTTCAGTACTCTTAATCAGTGTTCACACTTATCTCACAAACCAGTATTTTTTTTCAAATAGAACAATTTCTTATTTTGGAAACTTTGATATCCTAAGGCCTTATTTCACCACTACACCCCATAGCGTGACACGTGGCATACCTGCACATATATATAAGAAGAAAAAGCCCTTTACTTAAGGGCACTGTTTAGAAGGCTACATGACACCCGTAAACCCTTCATGACACAAGCATGCATACATATTTAGAAAGCCTTAATTCAACTAGCATGTTATGTTTCACACACATAACAAAATTTGAACTTTGTTTTTTTGCTTCACAAACTAAAATAGGTGGACCTTATAGTATATTTTATGCTGAATTCAAATATATTTTCACAAATCTACATTGGTGTATAATGCTGGTCTCTTTAATTAATTCATGTAACTCATTAATTCATGTAACACCACATGAACTTCAGTTGAAGGCCTGTGTTGTGTTTATGACACAACATTGTTTAAGGCTAAATTGCTGATTGCATTGAATTTTGTTAAACTCAAAATTGCAAGAGAAAGTAAGGTCCTATTTCTTTTCTGAATTGACATGAACCCAAAGCAGATATGGTTGGGTCAGTATTTTGCCAATAGCAAGATATGGAACTATCTATAAATAGCTATCTTATTATGCAATGTGTTATAACTACATGAGAGTTTTTTATATTCGCTAGACATTTGGCATATAAATTTGACAAGCGTCATGAGGCAGTGGTAGCTCAGTGTTTAAGGTTCTTGATTAGTAGTTGGAAGCTTGCTGGATCAAGCCCCACCACTACCTGGCTGTAACTGTTGGGCCCCTGAGCAAGGCCCTTAACTGTAATTTGTGTTCAGTAAGAATTGTAGTTGCAATGGATAAAACTGTTGGTTCTAAATGTAATTACTTTCTGATTGCCATTATTTGTGGGACTAGTCCAGTGCTGTCGAAGAAGGTAATGTTGCCTTTGCCTCTGGTCCATTGTTGCAGTTTCCTATGTGCTCCTTGTTTTGTTTTCATTTGAAGTCAACTGCATTCTTTTTGTTTTGGTTCTGTGCTCTGCCCTTAGCCAAGTCTACCACATTGTCAGCTTTCTTACCCCTTCTTTACCAACTAACAAAAATATGTCCTGTGGCTGTCCTCTGAATGTTTTGTTGTAGGGTCGCCAATGTTATTGAGGAAGTTATTATAGGATGTTTGTGGAATGTCCTGGCAATATCAGGGGACTTTGCAGGGACGTTTCTGGAAAGTCCTTTAAATGGCATGTATGTTTTTATGTAGCCATTAACCTATTTTTTTTTTTTTTAAATTAGGCTACCCTATTGTACTATTTATTGTGAATTTTTATTATTAAGTGCCATCAATTTGATTACATCTTTTGGCTACCTTACAGATTTTTCTCTAGAACATCTTGCTTTCTGTTTGGGACTACAGACTTCTTCATGGCTTCTTCATGAGTCCTCTGATCAAATCCTCCTTCTGTTGTTTCAACTATTACTAGTGTAACTGTCTTTTCCATTGAATTGAATTCTCTTATATGTTCAAATAATGTAGTATATCCTGTTTTATTACACACTTTACACACTATTACATAAATAACAGAAACACGTAGCATTAACAAGTAAATGTTACAAATGCTTTAATTAGATAAAACATTTAAACAAAAAGAACATTTTAATCAGTTATTTATAGGGCACTGTAATCACACTTTCAAGCTTTCAGCTCTCTATGCGCATATTCCTCAGGCATCAATTTGTTAATATTATTATTATTATTATTATTATTATTAATATTGATAATAATTAATTAACTAATTAATTAATTAATATATTACGTTATTATTATTTTTTTTACATTTTTGCATGGCCTCTGGTGATAGGGGTCTATTTTATAGTTAACTGGTGGCTAGAATAGCTATTTACCTAACCTAGCATAGCTAATGTTACTTTGGTATTCTTCACTTAAAGTTATAGGTCATATGGCTAGGTAAACTAATTAATGGTACATTTTTTATTTTTACAAGATTTATCCATATTTATCCAACTTATTTTACATTTTATGAATGCTAAATTATAGATGAAAACGGATACAGTTTCTCCTGCTGTTTTAATGGATGCTATTCATGTCATCAGCAGCTTATGCAATTTTTCTTCTTCAGGTGGGCTGCACTTTATCACCTTCCACTTTTCATTATAGTAAATGTATAGTGTTTTCACATAGTTTGATATCCAAGTTTAAATGTAGATCTATGCAATGATTTCCTTTTACATGGATCCAGTGAGGTATGTCACTGAAGGGAACTCATAATTTCTCAATGTGAAGGTAACCCACTCATATGTGGGATTAAAGAATTTTGAAAAAATTAAAGCATTTCTTCATTTAACCTGCTGTTTACCTTTGTAACAGGCCTGTGCCATCTCTAAAGATGTCATCAACATCTTAAACCCTGGTGCAGGTTTGTTAGGAAGTAGAAGTAAGGCCAACAAAGGTGTAGGGAGCACTGAGCATGCCTCAGAGCTCCGGAGAGGGAAACAGTCCTTGTAGAAGGCTAATGAGGAACCTGTGGGTTTAAAGCTGAAGACAATGATAGACAAGCATGTGCAATGAGCGGGGGGGGTGATTGGGATGTGTGATTAGGGTGCTGGTTGGGGCGTGGCAAGTCAGTTACTCTTAACAGTGAAATTCTTATTCTACATTCCTTCTCTTACTTCTACGAAAATAATGAATATAAAATATACAGATGTAAAGAAGTAAAGAATAAAAATAAGTATGTTATGTACACATGAGGTAGGCTATATTAAGCATGTGCAATAAGATACTGAAGATTGTATTTCTAAATGTAAGGTACTTGTTGAAATGTAGTGGCTGAATAAGAGCAGTAGACTTTTAAATGTTCTTATGCAAAAATCCAGAACAGTATGTCATGTGTATATTGTGTAAATTACAGTCCAGAGTTCAGCAGCAACAAAAGTGTGTGTGCACTGGAGCCCATCACACAGTTGGACGGTTCTTGTGTTGGTGGTGGTCATTCACAGGTCTGATGGTCTGTCCATAATAGCTGTTCCTGAGTCTAGTGGTTCTAAATTTCATGATCCTGTTGTGTCCCCCTGATGGTAGGAGTATAAAGAGATTGTGTTGATTTGTATGCTCTTCTGATGACCCCAGTTTGGTAAATGTACTCCAGTAATGAGAAAGCAGCTCCTGGGATGGTCTTTACTACCTTCTGGAGAGCCTTTAGGTTCTGTACAGAACAATTCCCTAACCAGCTGGTGAGAATGTTCTCTTACCTCTGTAAAAGTTAAGAATTTCAGCTGGCATGCCAAATTTCTTCTGACTTCTCAGGAAGTACAAACCTTGCTGTGTCTTTTTTACCAGGTAAGATTCTCACTGTGAATACAGAGGAATTTGAAGGTGTTCCCCCTCTTTGCCTCTGCCACACCTATGTGTAGTGGTGTGTGCTGCTCCCTCCTCCTTGGATCAATCATTTCTTTAGTCTTGTATTTAAGGAAAGATTGTTGTCTTTGCACCATGCCAGCAGATCTGCCACCTCCCTTCTATATGCTGTCTGATCACATCCAGTGATCAGTCCAATAACTAGTATCATCAGCACACAGATGAAGAGAGTGTACAGCATGGGACGCACTTCACAACCCAGGGAAGTTTCCACATTTATGGTTTGTTTGCTGAATATATGGTTGCTGATTATGTCAGACTGAGGTCTTCCTGTTAAAGTTCAGCTTCTTATGCTTATTGGTCAGTTTAGATGCTAAACTTGGTATATTATTGGTGCATATGCATCCTGCACATTGACTATATGGGCTAAAATACAATGGTGCTGGTTGCAGGAGGACCAGAAACATCTGCCAACAAATGGAACTCAGTTAAGGGATAGAGAAAATATACATAATAATATCAACACAGTATCATGCCATTGCATGATGATTCATAAAAAAACTTTATTGACAGCCAAATGGAACTAATTTAATCTATTTAAGCCAACTGGCAATTTAAGCCAACTGGCAACTGGCAAATTTAGATTCTATAGTTTATTCTCTCTTTAAAGAAAGGTTATGCAGGTTTAGATTTTTAACATTCACACATGATAAATTACAATTGTGCAAATATTTTTTTAGACACTTCACTTAATTTATATACTGAGAATTTGCAAGTTTACAGTTACAGATTATAGCCAGTTTGTGTTACAGTAAAATAAAAACTGTGTCAACTTCAGTATCTGTTACATGGCATGGCAGTGTTTAATGTCATTGTTACAACTGTACAGGAAACACTACATTTTTGTCCAATTTTGCTAGCAGCCTCACTTGGCAAGCTGTGTGATATCACTGACATTGTCACCTACCAACCCCCCCCCCCCCCCAAAAAAAAATGCTGAGTCTGTTATCATAATGTGTCATGTCATTTCTCACCACTCAGTGTTATGACACATCCTGATGTCAACAGTTGTTATTGCAACTTGACATCAATGTTGACAAACAGCTTTTATGACAGCTGACACTTGTTGGAATAAGCATTGATGTTTATGTATGTTTGTCATGAAGGGCTTATAGGTGACTTTTTGCCTTCTAAACAGTACCTTTCAGAAAAGTGTTACCTGAATGTACTTACTGCTGCTTCTTGTTCTTCTTCTAATTATTCCTTATAAAATTCTGAAGGTTAAAATCAATAAACTACTCATTTGCTCATCATCCAATACAACACATTGATTCTTATACACTCTGTATTTTTAAGGTAGCCTCTGCAAACTGCAAACAAAGATACATCTCCAAACCCAAAATACATAACTGCCACTCATACTGCTAGCATTCATCCTTCTAACCCTGCATTCCTTTCTGTCATGCTTCAATCCACAGTAATAGGAAGCCATTACTTTGAGGGCTCCTTGAATTTTCAGAGTAGTCAGTAAACTGACAAGAGGGATTTAGCTCCTGACCAATGCACAAAACTACAATTTTTAGATGATTATAGAGCCATCTGACCTTGCTTTTCCTTCTGTCATTCCTATATTACCTCATATTAACCAATTACTTTTGCTGCTCATTGGAATTTTGAGATGTAATCACCAAAACAAGTAGTAAGATTCCACTGTTGGCCCAGAGAACATTACGGAGATGGAGCATATCTAACCATCCTATTCTTTTTTCATACTGCCATAATTCCATAGAAATCCATTCTTTTTCATGCTGATAAAATTTCCCAGATAGGGACAGGAAGCTTTGTAGAAAGAGTTAGCTATTGACCAAAACCATATCATCCTGTAGAAACCATCCAACTTCACGACTCTGAATTTCAAAAATACAACTACCCAATTACCAAAGTGGTATGAAAGATCCAGGTGTTGAACCCAAACCCAACTGTAAGTTGCTTTACAAATGTTACTTTCTAGGTTACATACCATTTTAGTCACATTATATTTCAGATATGACTCTGATTTGTAGGTATGTAAATGTAAATAAAGACAATTCCTCTGCACCTATAGGTGCAGTTTGTAGTGTGAAGCCAGTGTTTCAATGGCATCTGAACAGATGATACTATTCTCTCTTTCAAAACAAGCAAATATATTGATCAGTTTTCTTCAAAGTAGTGAAGCTGCTGATGGGTTTATCAGTCTTTCATGTCTGTGGAAGTTGTTTTGTTGATAGACAAATCAACTTGCAACAATTTATAAAAAGCAGAGACAATCAAATCATTATATTGCTCTATACTTTGTTTATTACATGCTTAGGTAAGAGTACCAACTGAACATTTTGATATGATTGCTGATGCACTCAAGGCAAAGTGACTCCGAGGGGAATATCATTAAGGTGCTCGCTTTAATCAGTGAGTGTGGAAAACCACTTCCACATGATGTTCATTTGATGGACGAGCTGTTATGTCTCAGGGGACCCGCAGAATCCTGCGAAATGGTAGGGCACAAAGGCGATTACTGATTATCCACTTGTCAGGCCCATGCACACCATTTGCCTGTAATGAGACCAGTGGCACTGGAGACAGCTACTCACTGTGAGAATGTCACACTAGTAGAGCACTGACTGTGATCTCTCATTATATACATAACTCAGACATAGAGCCTGAAGTTGAATTACATTTCAAAATGAAGGCAGGGAAAAGACAGGCTAAGAGAGAGCTGTGGTCTGTGGCCAAGTGCTGTTGGAGATTTAGCTGTAAGCTTTTGCCATATTGGAAACTTTGTTTCCTGTAGCAGACTCTGTGTGTGTGTGTGTGTGTGTGTGTGTGTGTGTGTGTGTGTGTGTGTGTGTGTGTGTGTGTGTGTGTGTGTGTGGTGGCGGTGGAGTCCTCTGCCTCATTCTCTCTGTGACCTCCACACTGACTCTGTGCCCTGCATGCGACAACACATCAGGATATTGGCTCAAGTCGGTCTAATCAGAAATTCATGGCTTTAAAGTGAAGTGAACTTTTTCACAGCTACACAGAACAGATTCATTTCAAAATTTGAATGAAACAGAGACTATCTTAAAAAGGAATGCGTATGCATATCAATATGCATACATGTTTTTTAAATAAGGCTCATATAACACTTGAACAAAAGGCAAAAATTATATATTTATTTGTTATTTATTTGTTCTTTTTATATAATGAAACCATTTTTTTCTGTTCATGCTGTATTCGAAGGGCAGCTTGGTAGTGGCTTGGTAGTTATCATGTTTGCCTCTCAGCACTAGGGTCCTGGGTTCAAGTCCTTATCGGGGTAAAGTTTTCACATTCCCTATGGGTTTCCTCTGGGCTCTCTTGTATCCTGACACAGTTCAAAAACATGGAGGTTAGGTCAACTGGCTATCCTAATAAATTGTGCTGGTGTGTATAAGCCCAGTGATGACCACCCTAATAAAGTCATACTGTGACAGAGCCCACCACCAAGGGTGCGACTCCGGGTCCACCAGCCTATCGGGCTGCGGCCCTGAGACCAACGGCAAACGGCGATGTAAAAGGGCCAGATAACCTGCCGCAGGACAGTGGGGGGAAGGACAGTGATCAGGACAACGACAGACACAGGGATGCACACACTAACAGGGACGGGCACAGACACATAAGGGGACAAAGTGACCGGTACATTCAGCGTAACAGGTACGGTGACGGGGACAGACACATGAACAACACCCCACATATTAAATAGTCCGGGGAAGGGAGAAGGCACCCCAGCCAGTCCACCAGTCATCGGTTGGTTCCAAGACTGACTAGCTTGGGGGGGACTGTCCTTCGGCGGCTGTCCAGATTTTGGTGCATGTGCGTCGGGAAGTGCACTAGCTGTGTCGTCTGATTCCGGTGCAGGCACTGGTGTCGCTGCCTTTTGCCTTCGCGAGGCTTCGGTGTAGGCGCATGCACTCTGCTGCCTTTCGCCTTAGGGAGAGGAGTGTCCTCCTCTGATGATGCCTCCCTGCTAGCCACCCTGGGCAGCTTGCATGCTCCGGGGCAGTGTGCTCTGGGCGGAGCCTTAGGCGACGCCTTGGGTACTGAGGGCTCATCTTTCCCGGACGTTTTAGCATTGCTGTGGGAGGGAAGATTCCTATGAGGGTCCTCTTCCACCTCCATTTGAATGTTCCCCTCTCGATGGGACCCCATGTCTGACTGCAGAATAACGTCGCTACACTCCCCTTTCTCTCCATAACCAGCGTAGCCTGAAATGTCTTCCAGGTAGGGGCCGTAGAACCCAGTGGAGTCCACTTCCGAGTGCCGGTTCTCATAATCCGGCTGGTCTCCATAGGACTCAGCAGAGTTCGACCCCAGACCATATACAGGGCCCCCGCAAAATCGTCCAGCGGGTTCCTCCCTTGTCAAAGATCCATGAAGCAAGGCCAGTATGAGTGAAGTTCTCGCCGCGGGATAGTCGAAGTCCATGGAATCCGACTCCGAGGACTGGAAATCGTTATACCAGTCCTCTGCTTCTGCCACTGGACCACGCTCACCTCTTGTGGGTGTCAGGAGGGTGCCCAAGAGCACGGGGGGCTTCCCTGTGCAGGCTATGGAAGGGCGTTTACTTCCCTTCTTTCCCTTTCTTTTGCCTTTCCCAGGCATGCTTGGTCGGTCGGTGTTTCTGTGACGCTCGGAGGCTTATGCAGGATGCGGGGATGAAACACATTGAAACAGACATTTATTAACATAGAACACCTAGACGTAGGACACATGCTATGTTTCAAACACCGACAACTCAACAATAAGACATGAGACTTATATACGCATGACAATTACACACAACAAGCATCAGGTGAACAACATGAGAGGGCGTGACAATACAGACACACACACCTACACATGGAGACTTTGAGGTGGTAGGGCCCGTACCGTGACAAAATGGTGTTCTGTCCTGGGTGTTGTCCTCTATCCCTGATTCTGCCCTCCCTTATAGATGCTATAATTTAATTCATATTTAATAATATTTATATTACTACTATGGTTACTATTTGTAACATCTTAACACTAAAAATGTGTATGACTGGAAGTTTTAAAGAACACATGTTTGTTCAATATTTGTTCTTGATATATGAGAGCAATATACATTTCATTTTTCCACAGGGATGAATTGTTGGAAGACAATTCTTCTCGAGGAACAAGCTCTTTATTGTAAACCGCAAAACCAAGTCTTTAAATACACTTGCATACTGCAAACAAACAGAAAAGACCAAAGCTCCAACAGGAAAAATTGAGGGTAACAAAGACATGCACACAACAAAGACCGTACACACATGCCTAATGCACTAACTTGACTAAAAACATACGACTGGACTAAACTAATGTGTGTGCACAAATCAACATTTCTAACAATGCACTGAATTTTTGGGATTGCAAGCACCTCCGCTCTCTCAGCTGACACACTCATAGATCCAGGGCGGATGCCACAATATATTTAACACATTACTTGCAATTTTCTGAAAGCAGAAGTTTGTTTGGCAGAAGCTTTTAAGGAAGTGTGTGTCTGGCTGATGAGACATGACAGCATCTGACATTTTGAATGAGATTGCCTTCAGGTGGCGGACACATCATCCGCGTCGCGGCAAGAGACAGATCTATAGCAGAGTAAGCGTTAGTAACGTTAGCACGCACTCACTTCTCATGCCACCTTCTGTCAGAAGCAAGGAGATATAGCTCCGTCATTTACGCGTTGTTCCCTCTGAGCTCTTAGCTTTCTCATTTCCCCTTTCCTTACTTTCGGACCGCAGAATTAGAGCGCGACACAGTGCGCCACTATTACTTCGCTCTGCGCCTCAAGGACGTTCTTAATGTCTACGTCTGCACATGAAACGCGCCACAGCGCCTGTACAATTGTGTCAGCGCTGCGCTTGTTTTGCGGTAGGGGTCCAATCTATTTCCGTGCATTTGGATGTTTTGTTTTTTTTCACCGAGAATTGGGAAAACAGTAAACGCAATGCTAAATCACAATGCATATTGATCCACGGTGAAGTGGAAAAAAGAGAAACGCATTCAAAAAAGAATATTTTTATTTTGTGCAGACTTTTATTGGGGCGAGTCCGAATAGTTCGCCACGTTTGGCTGTCTCGTTAATGAGACGTACCAAGAGGACAGCGCTTGTGAGCAGAGCGGCAGAGCTGGCACCGTTTTGCCTGGGGGCCAGTTCCCACAATGCGTACATATTTACCAAGCGGAAAAATTCTTCCGCTGTTCTATTCGATAAGGCCAAATGTGTGTTGCCGGCTGCCAGCCCAAACGGCTGAAGAAAAAAACAGCATTGGAGAGAACAAAAACAGAGAGCAAAAGAGGCCCCCGGGTTATGCTTGCTGTTCTAAGGTTAATACGTGTTTGTCAGTATGACAAAAATTATTTTTGTCAGTGTTATTTCTTTCAGGTAAATGAAACGTACCGATGCTTTAATGGTTTTTCATGGGTACGCTCACTGAAGCTGACTGAAGCTCCCTTTGCGTTCTGATCATGAAAGCTAAAGACTGTTTGTATTATGGACACGGATTATGTTTCTCGACGCAGAGATAGCATTATTATTAGTAGTAGTAGTAGTGTCACGGTTGGCCGGTCTACCACCGAGAAGAACACGCCACGTCAGACGGGGGCCGTAGCGTTTGTCTACCCCATTCTCAATCACCTGAGTACTGATTGGAGAGACCTGCTCCTCATCATCGTGTCTACCTATTTATGCACCCGCAGGTGCCGAGGAATAACGCTGGGCGTTAGTGGCCAAAGAGACGATGGAGATCCCTCGGTGCATCACACCTCGACCTTCTTAGCATCCCAGGAGATTATTTTACCGCTTAGCGTGATTGTTATGGAAAATAAAGAGCACGTTAGCTCAACTTCGCCTCAGGCTTCTTCTGTGCCGCCAGCGTCACAAGTGGTAGTAGTAGTAGAATCATTGTTTTTGTTGTCAAGATCAATATCTTATTGTAATATATGCAGGGAATCTATAGTTTCCCCGTACAATGAAATTCTTAGCACTTCCTATCGCCCTTTAGTACTACAATGCTATAAAAACTATAACTAGACATATTCAGGTTGGGTAAAAAAAAAAAAAAAAAAAAAATTTACAGTAAAGATTAAAAAAAGTAATGACTAAAGACTTTAGTGCTTTTGTACATTTATTACTTTCTATGGTACTGACTATTTAGTTGTACACGTTGATGCAAAAGCATCTTGAAGTGTAGCGTGTAGGTCATGAACACTCAAATAGTTGCATGTGTATGGGATGGTGGTTGTTCTTGAGGCCTTCAATTACAGTGTAAATTAAAAGCAGTATGATAGTTGCGTTTATATGGAGGAGCTGTTGTGAGGTTATAGTGCCCTGTACATTACTAGACATTTGGCTGTGTCAGATGATGAATGAGGATGAAAGATGGTGAATATTTTGATAGATGATGAAAATTTTGAAGGTGCTTAACTTCTCTTCCTCTGTCTCACCTATAAATAGTGGTGTGTGCTGCTCTGCCCTCTTTCAGTGATTCATAATCATCTACTGTGGGGTATTTTTTTTATTTTTTTGATATCTAGAGATAAATTGTTGACTTGGCACTGTGCCATAAGAATCACCTCTCCTGTAAGGTTGTCTGATTGCTTCTAGTGATCAGTCACATGATGGCAGTATCATCAGCAAATTTGATTACAGTTGTGTTTTATTGGTGGCAACATGTTCACAGGTGAAGAGGGTGTAGCTACCGTATAACACATAGTGGACATAGCAAACCATCTTTGTGGATCCCTGAATTTATAATCTGTGTGCTAGTGATAAAGTTCTGAATCCTAAAAGGTCAAGGTCTGTCTGTCAGAAAATCCAGCATGAAGTTGCAGAGGGTATGTGTGCGTAGCTTTTCGAGAGGGTGGGTGAGATTCCATGGATGTATAATTTTTTGAGAGGGTGGGTGTTGGACCAAGGGTATGCAACTTTTAATTATATTAGACCAAGGGGATTCTGCTTTTTTGTTCTGTTGTTCTGTTGCTTTTACTATGGTTGAGGATGTTCAGCTATGAACGGTGAACTCTGAAACTTTACTTTCCATACTTTTCCTTTATACAGTCATAGTTATCATCCATTTAATTAAATTGTGTGGAGAGAGAAAGAAGGTGGAAAGGACTATGTGTATGTGTGTGTGTGTGTGGAGGGGGGGTTGGTAGAGGTGTCTGTGGAGTAAATCTCAGTAAATCTCAGCTCATCCTATACATATGTAATCATCAATGGAGCTGCTTTGAAGGCCTTCATGTGCATTAAAGTGATGTTAACACATTTGGTGTTAGCTCGTGGCTTCTGGCTAACACTAAATGCATTAACACTGAAAAAAAATCTGCAGCACTATCTGTGTATTGTTCTTAATTAACTTAACTGGAGGCAAGAAGCTAGCCAGCTTCATTATTCTCTCTATATATATCTTTCTTCTTCCCTCTCTCCATCTCTCTTTCTCTTTCTCACTTTATCTCTGTAAGATCTGTTTCTCTATCTCTTTATGATTTGTTTTTCTCCTGTAATATTATCTTACTTAACAACACCCACAACATTTAGGAATATTAATATTTGTTAAATAGGATAAGTTCTTTTTTATTACATTATCTGGATTTCTCATGGAGAAATGGCTTTGCTAGACAGGTAATGAAGGTCATAAACATCTGTGGACTTAGATCTAAGCTACAGTTGAATACCTGCCTTAATTTCAGGCCACTGTCACACAAAGTCTGTCTTGTATACTACAACTGCAGGGGTGATATTGTGACATCAGTGCTTGTGTTTAGTGGCTCCAAGTGTGTGTGTGTGTGTGTGTGTGTGTGTGTGTGGAACAGCTATAGAATAGTTGTTAGTTCTGAATAGACTGCCGCAGTGAGAGGGCCTGCTCTGAAAAGCACGAGGCAGGCGGGTGTGGGAGACGCGGTAGCAGACTTCCAGGCCTCCATGGGCCCAGGCCTTTCTGCTGGCCCGGAGGGGGTAGGAGCAAGAAAGAAAAGGAATACGGCTGCTTGCATTAGAACCACTGGATGCTTTTGATTTGTGTCCTTTCAAGCAGCAGATCTGGTCAATGTAGAGAGTGGGTGGTTTCTCGTTCTGTTTTCTTCATTAATAAGAGCATGAGGACAGAAGGATTGATTTTGCCTTGTGATCACAGAAATGATAAAAATTAACGAAGAAAAGAGGGGAAAAATAGAAAAGGAGAGAAAGAAAGGGAGAAGGAGAGGGAGAGGAAAGTGTCAGAAAGAAAAAGAGACAGAAGATTAGAGGAAGGAGAGAGCTGAACGCAAAATAAGATGTCTGGGGATGAGCTTGAGCCTTAATTAAGATGTGACAGATAGTTCTATAACATGCAAATACATTAGCACACATGTGGAAGGTGAACTTCCTGGGCATAGTTTAAGCAGCTTTGCATTCAGTCAGCAAGTGCTCGGGCCTAGTTTAGATGCTTGTCACTTTCTCCAGTATATTGAATTCTAATGGGATATTTAAATGTAAAGACTTTTTGTCTTAACTCAGGGCATGTGCAGATATTAAGTCCGACAGGCAGGGTGTGTGTGTGTGTGTGTGTGTGTGTGTGTGTGTGTGTGTGTGTGTGTGTGTGTGTGTGTGAAAGAGATGGGGGGTAAGCCCATATCCTGCTTGCACTAGGCTTTTTCATTTCCTGTGAATAGTGGGACTCTGTGCAGGACCCCACGTGCATTAAAATGGTCAGATCATTTCACCTGCCTGCAGTTTTGTAATCACAAGTTCTTTTTTAGCTTTGTCTTTTTTTTTCTTTACTAAGCCTGCATCTGCTTGCTGTAGCATTACTTAAAACTTAATGACGCCAGTCTCTTTGTGGAGAGCAACTCGGTGCTTCTGTAGAAGTAACATCACTTGCACACATCTATCTATCTATCTATCTATCTATCTATCTATCTATCTATCTATCTATCTATCTATCTATCTATCTATCTATCTATCTATCTATCTATCTATCTATGGGGACCCATAAAATACACAATAAACATATGCACCATAAATGATAACAAAATAGTAATATTTCAGTAATCAGAAATTCTATAATTAAAAATTAATTAAAATAGAAAATTAGCAATAAGGCAGATAAAACAAATAATGAATTGAAATAAATCAGGAACAACATAAACAGCTCACATCTATCAGGTTATTTAAAATGCTTGAATTCACTATCCAACAAAAATGGTTGTATTTTTGTTCTTAACTAGAAGCTATTCCACACTTGTGACACACACTAATGGCTTTATTATCCAATTCTGTGGATGAAAATGGCACAAATCAAAACCAATCACTCTGCCTCTTGCATATATATATTTTTAAGATAGCAGAGACATTTACTGCATTTGGCAGACAAACGTATTTAGAGAAACTTATATATTGATCAGGGACATTGTTTGTGCTCACTACAAATCAAAGCCAGGACTATTTGATGTTATTAGCAACATGCAGCACCTGCTCAACCAGGTGGGCTACAGGAGCACAGACATGCAGTATAAGGTGGCAACTAATTAATAAATAAAATAAAGGTTTAGAAAAAACAAAACAAAAACAAACAAAAAAACCAGCAAAACCAGTGTTGCTTCCTTCTTATATACAGAGATGTTAAACCAGTTCTATAGTAAAGCTCAGTCGTGGGTTTTTTGTTTCTCACCAGTAATAAAACAGTGTACACTCTGGTAAATAGCATGCCTAGAATAGAAGTTGTGTTCATATATGTTACCATAATCCAATACTGATAACATTGTTGCATGAACAATTTTCTTTCTACTTTCAACATTTATATATAAGAATCTTACTTTAATTCTGAGCTTTCAGATAATTCATCAATGTATCTTCAAAGATATGTGTCTTCATCAATCCAATGTGATATTTATAGTTTGAGACCATCAATAGCTGTACCATTTAAATTATTATTTATACATCAAACTATCAACACTACATTTAGTCTAGGTTCCATTTCAATCCATTTAAATACTTTTGTAGCAAGTTAAGATTTTTCTGTAATTTTTTTAGAGCCTGTTCATAGTAGAAGTGATAGAATATATAATCTTGCCTAAAAATGAATTCTGCAATTTTTAGTATGCTTCAATAAGATCATTGATATGTAATCTGTGATATGTAAATCAAGATACTGCTCCACACCTGAGGGCTTTCGGGAACACTAATACAATTAAGTCCGACTTATTGTTTGGATGTAAATGCACTTTCAGGATTCAGCATTCACATCTAGGAATGGAATCAGACTTTAATACAACTAAATTAAATGAATAATTAACAAAAATCGCAACACAATTGATTAGACCTTAAATGTTATAGCCATCTAAAGACAAATCAGCTTCAGATACAATTTTCTTCATCCAGGTCTCTGTAAGAACGAGAATATCAGGATCACCCTATGATATTAATAAGTTAATAAAATCCATTTTAGAGTGTAAGCTCCTGAAACGTAAATGAAAAACTTTGATTTTTAAAATCCTCAACAGATTCTACTACAGTAGGTGTACTATTAATGAGAGGTGTCTTCACAAAATTAATTTTAATCTGTGCAAGGTTTCTATGATTCACCCCACAAGGCCTCCATTAGGCGGTTGTGACTTTGCACGTGCCGTTTGATTATGTTATGTCTTGGTGCACATGTATTTGTTATGTTTTCTCACCATGCTTCCCTCAGGTGTTGTGTGTTGTGTCTCATTCACCACACCACCTGGGGGTTGTTATGTCTTTCTGTTATGCTCTTTATAAGCCCTTTTACTTTTGTGACAATTTGTTGGTCTTTGTAAATGTTATGTTGGCTTGTTTTGTTCCCGTTAGTGCACTTTTATATTCGGTTTCATTTACGTTCATTTTCATGAAACTCTTCAGTTGGAGACTTGCATTTGTTTCCTCCTTTTCCCTGCACATTCTTGGCTTGTGACAGAATGACCCGCCATTTTAGGAAGCAGTGTCTACTTTTTGTTTTCGTTTTTCTCTTTTTTTCTTTCCCCTATATGTTCGATATGCTCTTTTCTTCTCTTTTAGCAGGACTCGTGGATGTGAGGGCGGTTCTTCCCAAATCTCACTGGGGATTCGTTTCTCCGTGGAGCTCTCTGTATAGGCACAGAAGCCCCAGACCTTACCGAGGAGGCATGAATAGTCCCCCAGAGGGCTCGTTAGGGACATCGGTGTCACCCCGAACGTCAGCCAGGAGTCCTTTTCTGGCTTCCTCATGTGAGGCAGTGAGAAAGTCATGATCCAACTGAGGGAGAAGAGCCCCCATGTCTAAAGCCAGCAGGAACCTGCCCCTGAGGACTGGGGGCTAGCGTCCGGAACTACCTCAGTTCTAGGGAGGGGCGTCCTCCCTAGAATTTCTTGGGGGGCTGGTAGTCCCCTGGACCCTGCCCTCTAGGGGCCAACTGGGCTATGCCGGACCGTCATAAGGGCGGGTCAGGCTGGAGGCTGCTCAGGGGCATCATAACCAGTTGTGCCTTGTTTTCCTGTGTGACACTGCCACACTCTGTCCAGTGAGGTTGTTCCAGCTGGTGAAAGGGGTGTTGTCTCTGTCTCCAATTTACGAGGAGGGTGCAGTACACCAGAGGGGGCCCCGTCCAATGCCTGATTGATGAGGGATCCCAGGAAGGCTCTATTGACGTGGCACCTGTCTCTGTTTACTGTGCCACCCTAGCTGGTTAGGATTTCTCACTACGCCTCCCTCAGGTGATGTGTATTGTGCACCATTCTACACATCACCTGAGAGTTGTTTTGTTATGTTATTATGTTGTTCTCTTTATAAGGCCTTTTTGTTTTGTGACCATTTTTCTTTGTGAATGTTATGCCGGCTTGTTTTGTTCTCATTAGTGCAATTTTATGTTCGGTTTTGCTTTCGTTGGTTTTCATTAAACTCCTTAGTTGATGCCTGCAACAGTCATTGGACTTTGTCCTCTACCATTATAATGGTAGTGCACTGTACACAACCTGGAAGGAGAATGTTAGATGAACTAAGGTTGAACATTTCCATTATAAAAATCTTACCCAAAAATATGCTTATTAAACACCTCTAATTGACCCAAGGCAAATACCACTGTATGCATATCATTCCCAAATGTGCTTGTTTGTATCCAGAACACATGCTTCAGAAAAGCATTACCATTTAAATATATGGTGCAACAAATGTTAAAATTATTAAATTAGACAGATTATTCAGTTATATTTCAGTTTCATATGAGGATCTCTCAAACAGCTAAAAACCTAATTGTTTCATTTTCAAATAAAGTATTCTTAAATATAAATATAAAAGTAAAATGTACTACATTTTGATAAATGATAAAATCAGACCAGTTCTTGGTATACTGTACTCTACCATCTGTCTTCTTTTGACTCCACATGTAGCTCCTTGTCTCACCCTCTCTCCCTCTCCTCTCTCAAACACCCCCCCAAACACACACACACGCACGCACGCACACACACACACACACACACACACACACACACACACACACACACACACACACACTTTCTCTATCGCTTTTTCTCTCGATTTCACTTTCTTTTTCTTACTCCCTCACATTTTCTATCTCTGTTTAATTTTGTATGTCTGTCTAACTGTCTGTCTTTCCATCTCCCTCTCTCCACCTTTCTGCCCATTAACCCTGTATGCTGCACTGGTACAGTAACGCATGCTGATTTGGGTCTCTCTGTCTGTCTGTGCACAAGGCTGGCTGTGTTGTGGCTGTGTTGTGGCTGTGTTGTGGCTGGTTCTCAGCTGTGCATGTCAGTTCTCCAGGCTTGC
Source organism: Electrophorus electricus (assembly GCF_041902795.1). Classification (NCBI taxonomy): domain Eukaryota; kingdom Metazoa; phylum Chordata; class Actinopteri; order Gymnotiformes; family Gymnotidae; genus Electrophorus; species Electrophorus electricus. Next base: position 9,369,589 of record NC_137510.1, on the reverse strand, counting down.
AGTCTGCCACCTTGCTGATGAAAGAGGCTTAAATTAGAGTGAGGCTTTCTGGGGGTTTGAATGAAGAACAGCTGTAAGTGTGGGAGAATATTCATACTGTGTATTGCTTCAGTGTGCACTGGGACTTAAGTGCACCTCAAAAGGTGTGAATGATTTTGCAAATGTGCATTTAAAGACACATGATTAGATGCTCCACAGAAAATGGATAGTAAGTGAACTAAGCTTTTTAATTAACATAGTAATGAACATCATTATACTGCAAGCAATGTAGAATTTTTTATATTGTTTATCTGTCATTCTTATGTTTCCCTTTCAGGTTCAGCATGTTTAACAAATCCTCCTCTGTCACTATTTTTCTGTCTAAAATTCCATGTTTGAGTTGACCTAGTTTTCCCTTATCCCTTAGACTCCCTGTCGCACACAACCCAGAACGAGATTAACAGGTGAAAGACTCAGACACATTAAATACTTTCCAAATCCTGGCTGCCTACAACAAAGGAAAATCCTGGATAATGCAACTAATGGAGAATAAGAATGAAAGCCAGAGGGAACAGACTATGGCAAGTCTCAACAAAGAGTCATTCCAGCCTTTTAGTTACTTTGTTATAACACCTACCTTGTACCTTCACATATTGGACACCTCTATGTGCGCTACACCTACCATAGGTCTGTTTTATAGGTGTACAGAGAATAGCTCTTCTGGAATGCACAATGCATCATCAACCTATTTAGCACTGGTCTGTTTCAGACCATAGGCCACTGACTCTGTCAACTGGATATTTTTTAGTGGTGAGTCATTCTCCCCACACCATTAATACTACCATTGAAGTGGCATCGCTATGGGTGCTTTATCAGTTTCTCAGGCACAGCAGATTTGCTGGGGTTTTTACACATGTGAGTATGCGTGCTGCATGGTGAGTGCTCTGCCAGCGAAATATTGCTTAAACAATTGATGAATGAAGAAAGGCTTTGGATGTCAAAATATTCACCGTATGCGATGGAACAATGGCACCCCCATCTTGTTAATTTTGTTTGTGAACTTCCAATTTAGCAATAACGATTGTTTACTCGATAGTTACTGATCGTATTTTGATGTTAAATATTGACTGTTAAATAAGACTGTTAAATATTATGTCTTTTAGCAAACCCTAGTGCTTCGACCATTTTTAGCTAATGTCAGCTATGTATGTTACTGTTGACCATTTTTTAGCTAGAACGAGTACAGTGTGGTGTAATTTTAAAGAACTGTCCTATTGTCAAAAATATTTTGAATGCTGCCACATTAATCCCATTTTGACACCAATTTCTAATAGCAGCTAATGTAAACAGGAAGTTAAAAGACAAAATGCCAAAGAGCTATGTCCTTAAAATGGGTGGGGCTGAATAAAGTGAATGGACTACAGATTCTAACTATACATCTGCAATGTGCACCAATGTTGGCATTTCTAGTAAAGTGTCTGGTGAATGTATACGAAATAGCTAGGATTAAAAATTGTTATGTATTAGTTTGCATGGATAAATTATGACAACACCAATAAGTTATGAATGGTTATCATTACTGGTAATGCCATAGCAGTGAGGGTGATTTGGTTGGACTTTCTACATATAAACTACTGCGACCAGCAGAAGCTAGAGGTATCTGTGGAGGAGCCACTCTTTAAAAGCAGTCCAAAGCAATTTGCAGTGTGGTCTTAATGGAGAACCTCAGCCTTTCCTAAGCCTCATTTTCTCCACAGCTGACCTGATACAGCAAATCTCTGCTCGCCCTGTTCACATGTGCTCGTTCCATGTTGCCCACTGCTTCAGCAGTCATATGTGGTAATCCATTTACATTGTGGGGATGTATGGTCTTGAACTCAATTTGTCAATAAGAATTTAGTGTGTGCACATCACACATATAACAGACATGTCCAGGTCTGTTTGACACAGTGCACGGTATATGATCATCTGCATATAAATAGTGTTTATTTTTAAATATATATTTAATTCAGGAGCTTGTGAATCCAGCCCAAAAGTAAAGTCACATTTCAAACCCACAGAAGCAGAAAACGCAGAAACACTCAGGTGACCTAACCTCCATCCAGCATGCGCACACACACACACACACACACACACACACACACACACACACACACACACACACACACACACACACGCACACACTCACTCACTTCTGCCACACAAAAGTGCCAGTCATCTGTGGCATAATTGCTTCTCATAAGACAAATTTGCTTTTACTTTCCCCCAGATAATGAAATCAGGCGAGAACAGTCTCAGCAAAGCCAGAGTGACAGTGGCCCGAATGTCACCAGCCCGAATTCTTCCATTCCATTTGAGCAAACACCCCAGAGACAAGAGGCATGCGCTATGAATTGATTGACAGAGTTCCATTACAAAGGCTTATCACGAGCCTGTCCACAATTATCTGACTGGAGATTTGATTTGTGAGGGGGATCATGGTTACACAGAGATGCATGGATCAAAGATACAGCATGCAAGCTGCCCCCTTCTCCCTTCATCAGGTGTGGTTAACCCTAGGCTGATCTTTAGTCCTTAGATCCCCATTTGAACAAGGCTATACTCTTCACCGTGGACATTTACCAGGATAAATGCCTAACTCCTTGAGTTAACTAAACATTATTTATTTTCTTTACCTCTATGGTAGGCCACTGACATAAGCAAATTATTGACAAATGTGAACTGGTTTCCGATAGCTGGTTGGGATAGGTATCTTTTAGCCACTGCAACATGACTTCCTGTCTGCAGAAGGTTTAAAAGAATATTGATAGAAAACAGAAGCTCTGCTAGATTGCCAGACCCAGGGGCCACAACACTTTTTCTGAGGCAGCTGCTGGGCCCTGCTAAATGGGTTTCTTTATGATGAGCATATTTGACTGGCACTACAGAGCCAGACACCATATTTAAAGTATGTTGTGAATTCTTTTGTACACTGGTTTGCTCCTGTAAGTTACTGTGTACTCATTAAAGTCTTTTCTTCTCCCAGTGGCTTGTTGTGCCTGCCTTGTTGCCAGGGTAGTTTAGTTCAGAGGTGACAGGCACTTTAGGAGGGGCTGGCTGTGTTTGCTATGACAGTGTGCGTGTTTAAGCAGCGGTGAAGGGGAAGTGCTCTGTGTGTGTGTGTGTGTGTGTGTGTGTGTGTGTGTGTGTGTGTGTGTGTGAGAGAGAGAGAGAGAGAGAGAGAGAGAGAGAGAGAGAGAGAGAGTTTGACTGCAGTGCGACCTTACATGTGCTGTTACCTCATCTAATCTACTCTCCACATTTACCTCTGTATGTCTAAATCTGGAAAACATTCAAATTAGAACAGGTAACAGTCACTCACTTGAACACACATACACACACACACACACACAATCAAACAAACAGATGAATCCTGGCACACACACTGAAGCAAACATGCACATACACATGCCACACGTACAAACATAGGTCAATCTAATCATGTGCACTCAAGTAAACTCTGTTTTGTTTAGTATAAAATTCCCAAGCACAGCCTCTCTTCTACCCCTCATAGCTTGCAAGAAAACTCAAGATGTAAACATTGCATTGGTCACATAAAAACATATCCATCACAAACCATGTTTCTGTACTGTGTGCATCTGTGTCTGTAGCTATCATACAGCTGAGAACTGTATGTGGAGAGAGAAAGAGAGATTGATCGAGAGATTGAGATTTATCATATGCCTCCCTCTCTAAGATGTCTTGGATGTACCTGCTCTCTCTAGACATTAAACACAGCTTGCATCGCTCAGGCCCGGAGATGTCTGCATGCAGATGGATAGGCCTAGCAGCTGGATTCATGCCCCCCTCACCTGTCCTGCATGTAAAGTTCATAACAACCATCACGCTTAGAGCTGGTTCACAGTTTAACCAGATCACTTTAGCCTGAAATCAGGACTGTCCAACCATAGAACAATTGAGGCAGCCTTTTTTGTTTGTGTGTGTGTGTGTGTGTGTGTGTGTGTGTGTGTCTGTGTGTCTGTGTCTGTGTGTGTGTGTCTTTGTGTGTGTGTGTGTGTGTGTCTTCTTACCCCCTCATCCCTACAAATTTAAGTCCATAGAATTACATCCAAAACCTGATCTTATTTACTGTTAGCATAAAACTTGTAATGATTATGATAATGAGTGAGTTATGGAGTATAACCTATTCCTAGAAAATTATAACATAAAATTATTAGATATCTATAAGCTCAATAGCTATTATGGCTGTGCTAGCTTAACCTGTGATCCTATGCCTGGGAGGGAAGAGGAGTGATTTAAAGGTCATTTATGAGATATTTTTACCTGAAGGCAATCTGTTCATATTCAGTGATCTACAAATTACATTCATAATGCTTTTCTGGAAAATAATGATTTAAGTATCTACAAGTCTTTCCAGCTCACCATGACGTAGTAGCATCACTTCCCAAAACATTCAAACAGGCATGGAACAGTGAACTAGTCCCAAGAGAGTTTTAAAATCACACGTATTCTGCTCTATAGGAATAATAGTACACCTGTCAGAGACTATTGTTTTGCTGCATTAGTGTTTCAGTTTCAAAAACATATTTGTTACTTCATTTCATCTGCAGAAGGAGAGTTCCCTGTATCTTATTTTAAAACCATGATAAATACATTAAGATAAATAAATAAACAAACCCACTGACAAATAAATAAATCCAATTCCATTTCACAAATAAGTAAGGAAATAAATAAAACTGACTTCACTTCATATAGCACTATGAAATGTGCAGAAAATGTTTTGAGAAAAATGTTTGAACAGTTTCCAGAAAATACTTTTTGTTGTGAAATACTCTCCTGGCTGTGTTACGTTAAAACCCTGGGCAGTATTTGCCGAACTCCATACAGTAAGTGTGCCTATTTAGGATTAGGTTTTGTTTGTTGTGCATCTACGGACAATAGTTCCATGGACCAGAGACCATTTTGTGTTTAGATTGTGTTGAGCTCAAGGACTGCACTTTCCCTTCAGTCACACAAAACTGCATATCCGACAAATGTGTTTGATTTGGCAGCTTTGGACCTGCATTTAAAAAAATATATATCTTGAAACACAAATCGGATTAAAATGTATTTGCTTTGACAACAAAACCACTTTTAATTAAGACAAAATAAGCTACTGTTTTACTTCCTTTTAAAAAATAAAAATTAAAACTAGAGGAATTTTGACTGTTACATATTGGCTGATAAAACAAGCTTGCAAAGCAAATGCTTCCATCTTTCAAGGGAATCCAAAAACTAATCCCAATGGTGAATCCAAGACCAAATCCCAAATGGTGAATCTACAGAGTGACCATGCTCAATCACTGGACACTTTAATGGACACACCTACCACTTACCTACACACACTGTTCTTTGTGTTAGGCCCGACCATCTGATATAACAATTATAGTCAGCGATTTACATCTATTTAAAATTAATCTTAGAATAATGAAGTGATGTGACATGATTCTTTAAGCTTCAGTGAATTTCATCATATTGGGCTCTGGAAAGTTCAGTATCTCTCCACTTCATCAATACTGCTGTCACTGTGTAGACAGAGCTCTTTACACACTGCAGGAGCGATCATCTATAGTTGGGAATATCGACAACATGAGACGACAAGAGATGTTGGAGCTATATGACAAAGGTGCAGTTCAATACCAAATAGGATGAAATGATTACAAAATTTATTAAAATCTTTTGTACGTTGGACTGTAGTTTTAATGTGTTCTCTTTTAAATGTTTGTATAAGTTATTTTTCAGTTGAAAACATCCACAAGAAGGAAGCTAAGGAGGAATGCTGGGCTCAGCCAAAATGAACCTTATTTTTGCTAAGATAACAAACAAAGAAAATGCACACCACATTTCTTGGGTAAGGACACCTCTCAACAAAACGCAACAAGCTACTTTGAAAAAGCGATCTATTCTAGAACTTTCACCAAGACCCCCTTAAGAGCTTGTTATTTGTTTGTTTGTTTGTTTGTATGTTTTTTTCATTTTGAGAACTCTCATCTTCACAGAAGGACATTTTAGAATGTAGCCTCTCTGAGGTCTGGAGTAATATTACAGGAAACTTCCGGGAAGACGCAGGAATTATAATGTAGAAGGTTTAAATGTTCATTAAGTCTGTGTTTTTGCCTCAAGTCAGACAGTCTAAGGTTCTGTCAAAATAAGCATTTAGTCAGACTGTTTGCGGGGAATGCTGAATTTATCTCAAGCAAAAGCAATAGCAACACTTTGGCCCCTTGTTAAATACTGCTAATAGAAACACAGCTAAAAGATAATGGGTTTATGCACATGTCCGTACCTGTATGTATGTGTGTGTGTGTCCTGCTTAATGCGAAGGTGCACTGTACTCTCATTACCCCAGGTTAAATATCTCCTTTTGGAGAAATCTGTGCCTAAGCCTGGGATGGTCATTTATTATCTAGTCCAGGACCTCTTCCTTCTCAAGAACATGTGATTTACAAGAACAATTTGATTGATTAAAATGACATAATGCTGGCAGCAGATAAGAGAGCAGAATCGGCATGGAAACAGGCAGACAGCTGGCAGATACTTTATCAGTCTTCACACAAAAGGATTTAGCCTTGGTGCACACAGCACAGGATTGTATTTGAGTATGTATTATAGTTCTTATTTTCATTTTTAGTTCAGAGGCGCCCTGTTACCCTTGAAGAGTTTAACTGAGGCAAGGGCAAGCATGCAAAAGTATTTAAACTTGCCAGCAAATAATTAAATCTCCTGAATTTAGCATTTAAAGCTTCGTGTTGTAGTTTAAAATCTTAGGACTGATTATGACTCTTTGAATAAATCTAATCTAAAGTAAGTCTATTAACAACTAATTAACAGAAACTAATGGGCTAATTACTAAGTGCTTTAATAAACAGTCTATTCCTAAAGTTGCAGTCCATAGTCGAGAATTACTATGTAAAAATATCATACTAGAAAATATTATACTAGAGTTCATACAATTATAACCTAAAGAATGACAAATATGTAAATGTACTCCAAGCTTGGACTGTACTTGTACAGAGATTCTTAACAATGATAATAATATTAAATGAAATAATAATAATAATAATAATAATAATAATAATAATAGTAATAAATAAAGTATTCAAATGACCACGTTACTTTTTTTAAGGGGTGGGGGAACTTTAGAATTGTAAATATAATTAGAAATTAGGCAGCATCTTCTAATTTGGAGCATTTGATTACTGAGAGAAAAGTGTGGTTAGTGCCAGAGAGAGCAAGAGAGAGACATGGAACAAAGGTGGAACGACATAGAGTGGGGCCAGAGACAGAGTGAACACATTTTCATGTTTGTATTTTACCTGCTTTCTCTCTCTCCCTATCTCTTTCACTCTGTCTTCTCTCTCTCTCTTAGTCTATCCTGTCTCCCATCTGATACTTGTATAATCATTCCTCTTCCATTTCCCCTTTAACATTAATGATCTGTAAACAGTGATATGACAGATAAGCTCCTGATCCACCTTATACCACTCTAGCAATCCCTCCACTTTTTTCAGACTCTTCAAGCCTGATGAATGCCTCCTGTGCTGGCCTGTGCTCCCTACACCCAACAGTGACCCCAGGTGGTGTATGACCAGCCATGGTTCAGCACAGCTGCGTCAGTTATTGGCCACTACAGCTCTCTCACTTTCTCCACACTCTTCTGCAGCAATGTCCATTATTGTACTTAACAGAAATATCAGCACTAAACAGAAACGTTTAGTTCACTTAAGGAGATTTGCAGTAATTCAAGGTGTTTACTTACAATATGCCCTAATGTCTATGTGTTTTGGCTGATCAGTCATATCACTTGGTTGCCTCTGGGATTTTGTATTACAAAAGACCATATGATTTATATATTATCAGCCTCAGTTATTGAACTCATAAACATCACTTCATCCTGAGAGTGGGTGAAGGTGCTTATTATGATACGTTATAAAACAACCCCCTTGTATAACATAATCACACAACCTGTCGCTTTTATGGTGTATAGTAAATCATCATTACTGTTTTTGCCACAAAAGACGGCCTCGATATTCAGTTCACTGATAATATAATCCTTTACAATAAAATTAATATGAAATGGATTTTAGAAGAGTGTTTTAGAAGAGTGATTGGATTTTTGACATTGCACTATAGCTTGCAGAAATCTGTCTGTTAGGGTCATTTGCTTGTGTGCATATGCATCTCAGAACTTCTATCAATTCACCATGTGCATTAAAAATAATGGCAGCCCACTGTCTAGTTTGTGTTTGTGCATGTGGGTGTTGTTCAGAATTCCAATGAGTTATCAGGGTCAAATTACAATAAGCAAAATTACAAAGTGATTTCATACTATTCTGCGAAAACTACCATGAGAAATGGCACCCTACATAAATCTCTTCTCAAGACTTGGTTTGGTTCAGATCGTCCAGGGCAAAAGTCCAGGAACTTGTGACTTCTGCTCTGTACATGGAACTACACTAATGTACAGCCAGGATGATTCTTGATAATCATCCTGAGTGACATGAGTGAAGATTATCCCTGGACTGCTACTCACACAGTGAGTGGGAATATTTCCCATCTTTCATCCAGGTTAGTTGCTTGTGTTACCAGGTCGTATACTCTGCACTCTTTTCCAGTTGTTGAAAGCAATAATATTAGGCTGTTGTCAGTGTTGCTTTTATGATAAAGAATGAGAAGGATTATGATGGTGATAAGAATTACAAAGATGATGATGATGAGTGGTATAAGGTTTGTTACCATTAAGAGCGTATGTGATGAAGCCTACAAACTGATATTCCTGCAGCACATTTACCTGACTCCCACTCTGGCTACCCCTCTATGGGAGGCTTTGCTCAGCTGAAAGGGAGTTCCTTGGTAGAGTGTGCTTAACTTGAGTGGGATCAAGTGTGCTGAAAATGCATGAAGACATTATGGTAACATAAGGGGTGGGGGTCTATTGTGTGTACCATCATCATAGTGTATAGCTATTTATGTATTTAAGTTCTATGTAAAGAATTAGACACTACATCAAAAAGTCAGATTTTTGAAATATTTTCATTACATTTCTACAGTGGAGCAGATAGCTATAGTTTGAATTGGCTAAAAGCCATTGACACGGCATAATGAGGAACTCTAAATTTTGAGCCTGTCAAAGTAGAGAGTAAAATGTGTAAATCCAGGTGTCAGTTGCTTTGAACTGCACCTTGGTTCTCTCCTGGTTTGTGGACACGGAAATTGTGCCAGTGGCCATGAAATGATTGTCTGAGCTTTGTTGCAGCAGTAATCAGTGCATATATCCTATCAGTGTATGGTAGCAGGGTATGTATATGGGTATGGTAGCCAATCCTCTGTATCGTCCTTCTGGCCTGTTATACTTCTAACATGTAGTTGCAATTTTGCCATAACATTTGTACAGTGCAGAGTCCCAATTTTCCACAGACCTGTCTGAAGCAGAGATATATGTGTGTATGTGTTTTGTTTGTGCATTTGTGTGTGCGCGTGTGTGTGTGTGTGTGTGTGTGTGTGTGTGTGTGTGTGTGTGTGTGTGTGTGTGCATGCATATGTGCAGGTGTGTGTGTGTGTGCATGTCTCTTTGTACTCGTTGATGATGGGGGACGTTGTCTTCCTCAGAGTGACCCCATCCATCAGAGAGACAGTCCAAGTCTTGAAGACTGGATGGTGTGGGTGACCCTGGACTCCAGCTGGTTCCTGACACACATGATAGGCTTAGAGAGCATTAGCACTTGTTAGGCAAGGCCCTGTTACTCATCCGGGACCAGGGTGATGTAATCCAGTTTCACCTGCGACAGGGGCAGACATATCAGCCCTGGTTACAGAGAGAGTCCTCCATACAGGAGAAGCTGACTGCCAGCAGGTCTGGAGGGGGTGAAGAAACAGTGTCCTTTATTCTTATTTGAAGTGACATGTCAGTTTTAACATTTGTAAATGAACACTCATTAGTAGTAGAATGAAGTGAATAGAAAATCAGTTGCACTGTTGTTGCAGTTTAGGCTAATGTATCACAGGCTTCTTTAAAATATTCAAGCTTAATTTCTATGATACTAGAAATATTTTTATGATGATAGCAAGCTAGTGTATTGCTATATAGAATCCAGCAACCTGTTAATGTATATTTCCATGTGCCTTCAACAGTTAATAGCTTTCAACAGTGACTGTTTTAGAAGAAAAAGTGTATTGACATCCAAAACAAATTAGCTGCACATTCAGAGTGCTTAGATTATATAACCTTACTAGTCAGGTAGCAAATGGGTCTATGCTTTTTCTAGCTAATGCATTTATAATTAGCAAGCTGAGGTTTGGTGTCGTCTTGCTTACTTACCTTCTTTAGAATGCTGGCTCAGATATTCCAGGTAAGTAATAATGTCTCATATTTGTCTCTGAGGTATTCTATGATTCTATTTCTATGAATTATTCCATATTTGACAAAAAAAAATGTTAAACCACTTCTCTCTTTAATGTGTACTACTTCCAAGCCAAGTCTAGGTGCTGATCATATCAGAGAAGTGTAATAAGCTAATTAGCCATCTCACATGCTGAGAAAGCCTGACGTACAATCTCATTTCCTTGATAGACTGACATTTTTATCTTTGCCTCAGTAGCTATGCCACCAGAGTGCCAGGTAATGCCCTGTCAGGTCATTGTTGCTCCAGGAAACTACATTGGTAGGCTAGATGCGTAGATGTGTAGAGCAGGCAGGGACTGCTGATAATGGAATAATTCTCTGAGAACTGAATTTGAATGCTCTCAGCATCTGTCGTTCACAGTTCTAGGTGGACAAGCGATATTTCAAATGGAACTCACAAACAGAAACTGAATTGCAGCAGATATATTTTACCACATTTAGTAGTGAAATATTAGTGCTCACCATGACAACAGAAAAGAGGATAAGCATGCATAACTAAATACCAACACACGTGCATACATTTGTAGTGATGGATAGCATAGCAACAGACTCAACAATGGAGCAATCATTCAATTATTTTAAAACCTAACAAAAATCTTGGAATCTGACAAAGGACATGGGTAAAGCAGCTGCAGAATAAGGATGCCATGTACTGCTTAGCACAGCCATAAACAGTTCCTAATCACACCATACTGTATCCATCTTTTGTCCCTAGGACTGCCAAGCCGCCGTCCTCCCGCCTCTCTGGTCTCGTCATTGGGGAGTAGAACAGGACAGCCACAGGGCCCTCTTCTCTCATCTGTCAGCGCTCCTTCTTCCTCTGTGACTCCTTTATTGTCCAGTGGCTGGGTTTGAAGTTTTACAGGTTTAAACAGTCTGAGCCTGGCTGTTGATCGCCCAAGCTGGAAAGAGAGGGTGAGGTGGAGCAGCTGGTACTTTCAGCTCCCACATCAGTAATCTTGAGCTTTAAACAGCCCTAATCCCATGCCTCCTTTGAACCGGCTCCACTCCTCCAGGCACTGTCTTAAGAGATTCCACACAGACGAAGGTTCTGGAAAGCCGGAGCAATTGAAACCGGCAGACGTTCAAAGATGAGCCTTTGCAGCTCCCCCTGGACAACATGTTAGCACGCCAGCTCAGGGAGTGTAATGTGATTTTTCAGTTACAGGAGGCCACAAGAAACTGATGTGTACATTCCTCATCGTATACTCTCATCTCAATCAGCCACTTATAGTAGTCCTGGTGTAATTACAAAGCCACTGTTTTTTTTTTTACTGCGCCAATAAAATGTGTAGTATACTGAAAAAAAAATTACATTTAGATTTTTTAATAAATGAATATATCAACATAGTCTCTGTAATTTTCCTACAGCATATGCATGTGCAGTAAGACCTGGTTTTCTACATCTCCATTTACAAGCTGAAATGCGGAATATGTCATGACTCACGGCTCTCAGAGTCACCCAGCCAAGGAAGACGTAAAACATGTGATTGTGGAGCACTAAAGTGATCTCCAAGAAGTTTCCACTTTCTATCCTTTATTGAGATGAGCCATAGCTGTGGAACAGTTGGGGAGACAAGCTTGAAAATCCACATGAATGAAGAAGCCCTAGTGAGAGGCACTGCATGAGGCAGACATAATCAATCGAAGACCTATTCAACATGCTTCTAATGTCTGCTTTGGTTGTACAACCAAGGATAATGATGAGTATTTCAAATAATCTCTGATCATAGAGTTACTAGAGCTAATAGATGTACTTCATCCTTTTACCATTCTTTCTCTGAATCTCTTAGGAAGCTTGAGTATTACAAGGCATTTTTTTCCCCTTCAGAAGTACATTAATGATGATTGGCAGTCAGAACACTCACACATGCGATGAATATGTTTCAGAAAAGGGTGTATTTGCATAAATCATGAGAATCCTCATGACAATTTAACAGCTGCTCACCCTAGGAAGCCTTCAGAGTAATGAGTGATATTATTCACTGCAATCAGTGAAGTTTTTGGCTGTTGTTTGAGTGCAGGAGCATGAGGTGTTAATATGGTTGGGAAATTGCTAGTTTTTTTTTTCCATTTAACCATATTGGCCAGTGATGTGTGTGTGACAGAGAGACAAAATGAGGTAGAGAGAGAGACAGAAAAAGAGAGAAAGATCAGACACATGAATTATCCTTTGGACTTAGACCCCTCTTTTCTTCCCCAGCCTCTGATGGATTGAGACTGGGAGATGTCAGCCATCAGTTCTCCGTTTGGCATTTCTAATTTGAGGTCTTGGTTACAGGTGTCAATCTGCCAATCCTGAGATTTCCACCTGTCCTCCATTACAGCACTTCACAGTGACCAGAGATCACCAAGAAATTGCTTACATCTCATGTCAAATTATAACCAAACCATTGCAATTTAATTCAGGGAGAAACATGTCTGAATGTTTAAAGTGCAAAAGGAGATATATCAGCTGGCAGACAACATCCACAGTGAACGAAAATCTTCACCATATGATTGTTTCTTTGGAGGAAATGTCTTTCCAGAAAAACAGAAAAAAACAAAAGTTTTACAGACTTCATGGATTTGAATAGTAAAGTTTTGGATTTGACATGGACCCCAGTAACAAACAATACAGATTCATCAAGGAGCTCCCCCAGTGTGCCTACTATTCACATCAACTGACACAGCAACAGAACAAAGACTGTATAGCTGGTATATGGCTTGTTGATGACACTTTACATTTCCCTTGATAACTTTGGTACAATTCCAAGTGTTTGTCTGTAGCTTCCTCCCTTACTCATTATGCTTACCTAGCAGCACCTTTTAACTGAGCTCCCTAAGCTTTGATGCTTGCTGGGCCATTAAAGGCTGTAGCCACAAAGATGAACCTTCTTCCCACCACATGGTAGATCATTATTCCATGCATGTTCCTTGGGTCATTTCTATGGTGCTCTTGACCCATATGTCTGTGTCACAGGTGAGTGACTGTACCAACTACAGATAATGACAATGCGGCAGTAACCACGTCAGTATCGCCTGGGCTTCTTACCATACTGACAAACAGGCCTGTCTGCACAAGGCTGCTGGACCGCTTCTTTCAGATGGTCTACAAGCCGCCAGGGTTGCTGAACATGCACAGCAAGAAGAACCTCAGAGAATGGGTCCTATTTACAGAGAAGGATTTTGTTTATTTAATTATTTATTGCAGTACAGGAATTGATTGGAATATCCATAAGGCATATCACATTTTCCATTCCATTGGACTCTTCCAACAGATAAACTGGGAATGTGTGATGTGTGGGATGACTAACCTGTTATTGTGGTAAAACACACATTAGGCTCTTGGTATAAATAATTTGCCTTGGCTAAGCATCAAAGACCCAGTATGTATAATACCTCTGGTATTTTTACTTTAATCTAGCCTGCCCAAGACCAAGGATATGATAATGAATAGCTCATGTTGCCAAACTGTTCTGTCTTTTAAATGCTTTGCGTGACAACACAGAGATTACCAGTATAACCATGTTGACTCTGTTAAACCCAGGGCACGAGGCCTCATTTTTAGCATTTATTTCAGTGATTCAGACACCTTCTCTCCTTGTCTCCCTTCTGCCTTAGGTAGATGCAAAGCTCAGAGTACCACAGGAGCAGGGCTGTATGTCTCTCCAACATAACGCACTCACATGGCCCGAATGTTCAATAGCCCCGCTTCTTCGATGAGCCTTTATTTTACGTCAGCATAACACTGACCTTATCGTTCCATAACTCATCATCATGGTGACACAATTCACCGAGGATAGAGCCACAATGTAGCACACCAGTCCACAGTATCCCACTGCCGGTCACACAAAAAACACCAAACCGTTCCCCTAAAAGCCACTGTCTCAGCGATCCACTAATGCAATGATGAAGAGTCATTTAAAAACAGCCAGTCTGGGTGAAGGAGATGTTGGGAAAGGCTGAGAGGAAAAGGATAGCAGGAGCTATCTGGTGCTCCTCAGCCCCTTGTCGCCACTCTGGGATCCATTGTCAACTCTCTGAAGCAACTTCGACAGCACTATTGATTTCCTGGTTAATGGCGGCTTCTGTCATTGGCATTCGTGGTTGCAGACGTCATTTTAATGTGTGCGTGATCAATAACTCCATCAGCACTGAAAATCTCCAACTGCCAAGTGGAGTCTTTCAACCCTCTGCTACGTAACAAAATCCGTCCGACATGGCGGAGGTGGCCATATATGCCTAGTGTTTAGCATGCAAGCTCCAGGTAGTAATGTTATGTTAATGCACAAATTCAGTAAAAGTCATGGGAAACCCCACCCCCAGCTCCCTCTACACTACCTCATCCTCTCCACCTCTCCAGATAACATGCTGTGAAGCTGCTGGAATGAGGTAAGAGAATCCACCGGATCCAGAATGTTAACTCACTGAAAATTCTCGAAATAACAGGCAAAAAAAAAAAAATGTACGCACGCATATTTAGACCTGAAGGCTTTCCATCAATATTTTAGACCAAGTTGGAGGAAAAGGTATGCTGTGTTCAGAGAATTTATAATACTTTTTTTTTTTTTTTAGCACGGTAACAAGCAGAAAGAAACTTCTCACTGACAGGCCTGAATTCACACCCACCAATCTGGGGATGAGTGACCATAGCCTCTGCTCCACCTGACTATGTGAGAAAGAGCTTGATTCATTTATTTATGAACTGCACACAAACACACACACACACACTCAAACTGAGAAAAGCCAATTCACACTTATATATATATATATATATATATATATATATATATATATATATATATATATATATATATATATATATATATATATATATATAAATGTCTTTAATATGTCAAGATATATATATATATATATATATCTATATATATATATATATATATATATATATATATATATAAAATGTCTTTAATATGTCAAGATATATATATATATATATATATATATATATATATAAATGTCTTTAATATGTCAAGATATATATATATATATATATAAAATGTCTTTAATATGTCAAGATATATATATATATATATATATATATATATATATATATATATATATATATATATATATATATATATATATATATAATGTCTTTAATATGTCAAGATATATATATATATATATATATATATATATATATATATATGTCTTGACATATTAAAGACATTTAATTCTGGAACAAAATAAATGTAATCCCTTATTGGAACAAAGAAGACATCTCAGATAACAAGATTCCAAATACTTACTGGCAGATGTAACTCTACAGAAGTTGGCCTACATATGTATTCTGTGTCATGGGATCTGTTGTAGCAGTAGTTTCAGGAACATATTCACTGTAATTCTAGAAACATTTTAAAGATGTGCCAAATAGTATGGCTGCAAGTGGCAGTATGGTGCTGTTAATAAACATGAAATAATATTTATTATATTTATTTATATTCATCTATTAACACAAAACATATGCATGGAATATGGTGAACATATTCAGGAAATGTCCAGTTGATCAAAATTATTTAAACTTCATGTTTGCATGTTTATTTGTTACTTATTTGATAGATTTCCTACAGTTCAAAGCCAAGCCAGAGTTCACCATAAATAAACACATATAACACTAAAGTTAATTTGGTATTTATTGTTTTGCCCCAAAATACAGGAGCTGTGTTATTGCAAGTTCAATTTTTTTTATGAATTTCAAGATCTAAACTCAAACTGTCATAACATAAACTATTATCAAAATACTGAACAATCCAAATATTAAACAGAAATTCCCTAAAGAAACTTCATTCATTCATTCATTTATGGAGATTTATAACAGATAAAGGATGCAGTGTGTTTGTACCTGAAGATCATGGGTTTCCTGACATCTGGTGCATGATTTGAGAGATTCTAGAGAATGTGGGTTTTATTTTAAGTGTTTCCTGTGTAATCGTAAGATGAACCCAAGGCTAGGTTGATTCTGCCAGTCCGTCATTATGAACCCTGAAGCCCTGTTAAAAGAGCTCGCTCTCTCTGACACACACACACACACACACACACACACACACACACACACACACACACACAGTTCTTTAGTTTATATGCATGACTCTTGGTAGGTTGTATAATTTTCTTGGAACACAAGAGAATCATGGAGTGGCTGTATGACAGAGTAAGTAATAATATTATAGTGCATTTATGATTTGAAAGGGTTGAGGTGGGGGAGCATGAAAAGTGGATCTGAATCATATGCTCATATTCGGGTGACAAACAGCATGCCTTCTGCTGCTTATGACCCTCTGAAGACCAGAAAATCATATTTCCATGGAAACTGCTAACCCTTTAAGATAAAAAACCTATTGCCTTTTTAACTAACAACGTGATGACATGAGGAAACCTCTATTAATATGTCACTGAGATGATGTTTAAGTAAATCTGTTTAGTTTGCAATTTTAGCATTAAATTAAAAATTCAAAAATTAATTGAGGGAGGCAATTAAACACCATTTGTTACCATTGTAACCATTTGTAACCATTGCTCAGTTAAAGCCCCCATCTTCCCTTGTAACCTCCTCCTTTTAAAGCTTTGACCTACACCTGCTTGGACTGGCCATGTTTCTCTGGCCTTTGTATGCCTGAGCTTGGCTCTTTCACTCTGATATGAAGCTGGAAGAGAAGTTCTGTGCTGGTGAGGCTGCAGCACATCATTGGAAATCTCAGCTGCCTAGTTTAAATGTGATAGAAATCTGAACCACAAACCAAGCCTCTAAGAAGAACGTAGATCTGGTGTGAGAGAGGGTGGAGATAGAGAGAGAGAGAGAGAGAGAGAGAGAGAGAGAGAGAGAGAGAGAGAGAGAGAGAGAGAGAGAGAGACAGAGAGAGAGAGAGAGAGAGAAGGAAACAGAGAAAGAGAGAGAAAGACATGGAGACACAAACAGAGACAGAGATGGTCTGCAGCCATAGCAGCATTGCTTGGAGCACTTCTCAGTTCTCAGTCTGCTTTTCTCACTAGACAGCAGTTACGAAGAGAAGCTTCCATCTGATTGAAAGTACAAGGTCATGCTCTGAGAGTCCCTCTATGTGTGGTGTACTTTTTTAAAATCTCTGCTGAATAAAACATATAACTTCACACAGTTTAAAACCTCCACACTGCTAAACCTGTACACAGAACTGCAGGGGAAAAAAGTAATCAAAAACCTCAATTGCACATATAAGCAAAGCGCTGATCCCACGACTCACAAACTATTCTGCTTTCACGGATTTCAGAATTGTAATAAACAATAACATCATCACCATCATCACCACCGGCAGCTAAAATGCTTACTGGTGTATCTCTAGGGTTTGTTTTGTTTTGTATTATTTTGTTTTGACTTACAGCAAATGACTTCCTCATTTTTGGAAATGTGTGAAAGTACACCAAAAAGAGCACACTGTACAGTTTTGCTTTTTTGTATTAGAATCTCACCAACTTCGAGTTAGATCTGCTCTGGCACAATGTTGCAGTGCAGTGTGAACATCACCTGTGGTCTGCATGTGCGTCCCCCAGTGTAATGAGAGTGGGTGCTGGGATTTGACCTTGTCAGACATGTGGTCCAAAGTAAGGTGTTTACTCAGAATGAGCTCCATGAATCCTTCATCAGGCATCCTCTAACAAGAAGTCAATCACAGCTCGAGAGAGTAATTGCATGCTGTCGATACTCAATCAAGAAATGCCTGCTGGTAGAATAATGTTTGTATTTGATCTTGGTTAATAATGCTGTACCGGTTTATTCTCTCTCTCTCTCTCTCTCTCTCTCTCCTCACACGCACACACACACACACACACACACACAAGATGTGCACTCACTCACACACACACTCACACAGAGAGAGAGAGAGAGAGAGAGAGAGAGAGAGAGAGAGAGAGAGAAATAGAAGTGAGTAGCATGGAGAAAGATCTTGCACTCAAGAAGGCATTAGATAAATGCCAGTACCAGCAGGACCAAGCATCCCATCTATCCTTATTACAAAGGGCTGGATGACAATTTTTGTTAATACTTTTTATAACAGAACATGTATTATTTCTCTTAAAATGATAAGAATGAAAAGCATTGCACACAATGTACTTTAATGTGAAATCAAATCCATTTGCTCTTTTGTAATGTAATAAGTAATGTAATAAGGTAAAACATAATGTCTGGTGTAATTTGTAAAATGCCATCATGGTTCTGAATAGTATTTTGGTTATGATTTCTGAAATCTGACATTGTCATCCTCCTCTACCTCATTTACTGAGGAATATCTGGAATTTGATGGTGAGTTCTTGTTATGGTGAATGTTTTTGGAACAAAACTATTTTTTGAGACAGCACAGAAATCTGCTCAACATTTTGACAAATAACCCCTCTTACCAAAAGGGTCATCTATTGCAGTCATCTATTCATGCAATGTGTTCAGCATATCCTAAAGTACCAGTAATATCAATAGCTGCTGTTCAGAAAGAGCATAAATATCATAGTAAGACCGAGGCCGGGTGATTTAAAAAACTAGATCATGTTTAAGATCTAGATCATGTTTAAATGATCTTAACACTACTCTGCCTCTCACTAAAGGGGCCCTAGACAACAGAAAGAAAGGAAAGCTGTTCTCATTACCAAGGTGAGACAAAACAAAATGGCAGTGTACACACAATTTTAGCAGCGCAAGCTCCGAAGGGATGGTTTAATTAGCAAACGGAACATTTGAGTGGGAAGCGTCCTGTCGAAGGACACTGAGTGGCAGGTTAACTTCCGCTGTTGTCTTCTGTCCCACTGAGAGAGAGAAACATAAAGAGAAAGAGAGGGAGTTGATGAGAGAGAGAGACCACACACCCTTCGCAACAGACAGCCTCTTGTATCCGGAATGATAAGGAGGTGAGAGACTGTGGGTGGGCCGGCTGAAAAGAAAACAGGCGGGGCTTTCCGGGCCCCGCCCGGTTTCTGCTGGTGGGACGGCTGCTCACAATATACATTTCAGGACCCTGGAGAGCAGCCTGCTGTCCTGGAGTGGCAAGTAAATCCAACTCAACCTAAATTTGTTGATTAAAACTTAAGATAAAGTTTATATGCTGTGTATTTTGCGCAGTACTAGATGCGTGTATAAGAAGACGTCTGGCATCTAAGTTTTGTTTTCTCTCAAGAAAACAGGAGAATCTTCACCAAAGCTTCACCAAAACACAGGAAGTATGGCAGTCGGTTTCAGCTCGCATACCTGACCTCACACTTACAGAGCCTCATGACCAAAGTAACTGAACCCAGTTGGTTTTCTGAATCTTTGATCACTAGAGAATCAATGTGTGTGGATGCTAGCACAGCCTGTTTTTATTGAGTGTAGTGTGTGTGTGTGTGTGTGTGTGTGTGTGTGTGTGTGTGTGTGTGTGTGTGTATGTGTGTATGTATGTGTGCATGTGCATGTGCGTGCGTGCATATGGGCCGTTAAAGTGTTAGATATTTGTGAAGGGGTGTGGAGAGATGTGCTGGGTTGGATCCATAATATCCATTAAGAAAATAAAAAAGCACTGTAGAAATGCTGAGTTAACCAACTGCCTCATATGTTGGAACCAGCTTGTCCAGTTGCACTTAGTGAAAATCTACTGCTGAGGTTAGCATGCGTATATCCACCCCATCCATCCCCAGCGATAAAGCCCTCTGTGATTATCAGACATCATCAAGATATGCGGTGGAAGGCTCTTTTTTGTGGAGTCTGGATGGTCACAAATAAACCCCATATAAGAACTAATGTAGCCCATATGAGACACAAGCAGAAAGGAAAAGAAAGCGGGTGAGAGAGAAAGAGAGAGAAAGAACACCATATGAGTGATTATCATTCTGTGCAACTGAATTTGACAATTCAGCATAACTCAGCCCTCATCATTTAAATGAACACTCAGACTTCTGGTTAAAGTCCAGCTGAACACTTATGAACCCAGTATGTGTGGCTTCAGCTCTGTAAGAGGGGAGATTGTGCTCTGTGAGTTCCTTCATTTGAAGAGGGAACAGAACTCCCTGAAGATCAGTCCATGTACATCCTTATCCCATAAACCCACAGACTTCTCCTCCAAGTTCCTCCACTGAACATCAGCACTCAACGCAGTCCCTTTATCCAACCAAAAACCCAGAGGCCAACTAAAGAACATGTGTGTGCTGTTTCAATGGCGACATACAAAAAGTTAACTGGTGACAATTAAAGCCTTAAAATGAAATCTGAGTGTGGCATATTTTCTCTGTGTGTCATTTAAGAAATTTTTAATTACCAAGTTGTTTTCTTTTTTTCATATTTTAGCCATGTTTTGTTATCAGAATCTACTGTTGCCTACACAAATGCAATGCAGATGGTGCCCTGCATCATATAGATCTTCAGAGTCATGTGACTCCGACACAACAGAATGCTTGTCCACTGGTTTGCCAGCATGTAAGCTATATAAACATCTGGTACACATTCTCATATAAACCATCTGACTTTCACCTGACACACCTATATATTGGCAATGGCTAAGACCATGTTTGATCTGGTGCAAAAATAATGAATTGTTATTGTCTTATACTGAAGGAAAAAATGAAAGCTGAACAATATTGTGGCACGTTAGGTATATTAAATAGCAAGTATAGTCACAGCCATCATCAGCGAAAAGAAGGTGGCAAAAAAAAAAAGACCCAAGAATAACAGGAAAAATAAATATACAAACAAAACCCCCAGAAATGGTAAAGTAGGTTCCCTTATTAAAACATGCTTGATTTATATAGCTGTGGTTCATTTCTGCTATTAATGTCATAGTTGATTGGTTGTGTGCAATTTGGTCTAATGGCAGTGTGACATGGTTTATATGCCTTAATTACAGCCAGATTACTGTGTGCAGTGCTTTGCTGGGGAAAGGCTACTGCAGTACTCTGGCTCTGTCAGCTCTTTCTCCGCTGCTGTTTGGACCCCAAGCTTCCCAGGCTGTTAAGTATAACATATGTTACTCCCTCTCCCTGCCGGACTACCTACATCGCTAAATAATTCAGTCATATGCAGCAGCTAATGACTGCCGGGTAAAGTGAACATGGCCAGAATTACAGGACGCAAGGACTGAGGAGGTAAAGAACAATATCAAGCCCATGCAGTGCACCATTCTATAAAGAAACGATAGACCTCTGTTCCTCTTACAGGTCAATGTGCATTTTAAATTAAAATTCTACTGACTGTCCTTTTTTTATTAGTTTTACAAGCATTCAAGCAACATCAGCTTCTTTGATTTTGTCAAGGAGGACAAAAAGCAAGATATGCCTCTCACTACCTGCAGCTGTGTGATAGCAAGAATTCGGGAAGTGGCTGAGTGTGCTGTGCCTGGGCCTGTGATGTGGGCTCTGAGGTGTGGGTACAAGCTCAGCCTGTGACACGCAGGGGTTGAGGGGGGAGGCAGGGGCGTGGCCTGAGACGAGGGGAGGCAGGGGTGTGGCCTGTTATGCGCGGTGTGGGCTGAGAGCAGAGGCATCTATGTTTAGATTTACAGCATTTAGCAGAAGCTTCAAGCAACTGAGGTCTAAGAGACCTTCTCAGGGGTCCAACAGTGGCAACTTGGTAATAGGGGGGCTTGAACCAGCAACCTTTGTATTACTAGTACAGTAGCTTAACTGCCTACCTTAACTACCTTAAATGCTGAGCTACACCTGCCCCTACACCTGCCCTACAGGTGTGGCCTGTGATGCATGGTGTGTGCTGAGGGGGGAGGCAGGGGTGTGGCCTACACCAGGTTTCAGGCCACCAGCATGACCGAAGGCCTTGTATGTAATCAGGCTGCGTCCCTTTACTCTGGAAGTATTAGGAACAACCTTTCAGAAGTTTGGATTGGGAAAAAAGCACCTTCTGCATATTAACAGGAAGCTTTGCTCCCAGGTGGTGCCCAGGCAAAGAGGCAAAGAGGAGTAGAAAGGAAGGAGTGAAGCAAGAAGAAGAGAGACAGAGTGAATGAGAGAGAGAGAAGGAGAGTAAGAGAGAACAAGCAAGTCACTATGCCACTATGCCAGGAACAGAATGATTAAGATGTAGTGGAGGTAAAATATGTTGAACAGGTGACAGTGGTTGGGGGAAGGGTGGAGGAGAGTGGAGGCCAGGCAGGAAAAAGCAATAATCAATTACAGCAAGGCAGTCTTAGCAGATTTATTTAAACTGCACTGGAAGGACAGCAGGCAGGGGAAGGAGAATGCAAGGGAGCGCCTCGCAGTGAAGACACCAATGGATGGACAAAGAGAGAGAAAGAGAGAGAGAGAGAGAGATGCCATTTCCAGGTCCAGGGGAATGTACTTGTGTGCAGGGATCTGAAAACTAGAACAGGGACACAATTTGACCACATACACACACAAAAAGACCCTTTCATGTCAAAGAAAATATCTTTTATTAATGGCAATTGTCTTTACTCTCACAGAAGCAACCACAACAGCATAATAAACAGAAATGGAAAATAACTTCTGTAGTCTGGATCTGTAAATCATCAATGGTAGAACATGAGGGGATTCTTTAGGAAGATACACAAATTGCTCACCTCTTGGGAACAGTACATTAGATCACATGATAACAGATTTATACTCTCACTCTCTCTGTGCATTCACTGTACAGCAGCCAATCCCTCTGTCTCTCTCCCAGGCAAATAACTGACTAACAAAACTGCATAGCTGTTTAATATCAGGACAACTTAGAGATGGGCCCAAAACAGCACAGAGGAATTCCAAAAAGCAAACAGTACTCAAGGAATTCAAACACATTTAGATATATTTCTGGACATCATATATGTTAATAGTAAAGAAAAAATCAATCTGGCCACAAAGAACTTAAATAGCAACTTTGAAAAAACAGTAACAAACATAAAATTGAAAATTAGGAGTAAATCAAAATCTAAACTTAAAAAGGAAGAAAACTGTATGTGAAAAAAACACAAAAAAATGACCAAATCAGAAACACAAAGCCCAAGCAACACTAAAGTATGCCTTCTTTGCTGTGTTAAATTAAAGGAATATAAACGTACATTCATAACCAAAAATACCCAACACACCCACAAACAACTGATGTTAATTTAGGAAAACTGATGCTAATTCTGGGACAACTGTGATAATCTTTAAAAAAGAGACCATGGAGATGATCTAGAATGGTGAGACTTGGAACACAAATTTCCCAACACCCTACAGGAATCTACAGTCAAATACAAATCCTCACAGTCTAAGTGTCCATTATGCAGTGGTGACTTTGCATGTGGTTTGTTTATGTTCTGCCTTGTGTTACATGTGTATTATGATTTCTTGCCACGCCTCCCTCAGGTGGTGTGTGCTGTGTCTCATTCACCACACCACCTGGGGCTTGTTGTGTTATTATGATATTCTCTTTGTAAGCCCCTTTTGTTTTGTGACCGTTTGTCGGTCTTTGTGAATGTTACCTTGGCTTCTTTTGTTCTCATTAGTACATTTATATGTTCGTATTTGTCTTTCGTTCAATTCATTAAAGTCTTCGGTTGGAGACTCGTGTTTGCTTCCTTCTTTTTCCTGCATGCCCATGACAATAGAATTGGCTATTAAAGATAATCAAAGCCCATCAGACTTTTCAATTACTGAGCAGGCACTTAAAGTTAAAATTAACAAATCAAAACTAAATAAGCCATCTGGGCCTGAATGTGCACTGAATAAAATTATAAAATGTTCAAGCACTAAATTTAATTTGGCTTTTCTAGAATTATTTTGTAGGTTACTACAAAAAAGTGTAGTTTTCTGAAATCTGGAAACATGGATTAATAACATCAAGCTTTAAAACTGAAGATACATTTGACCCTAATCACTGAGGCATCTGTGTGAACAGAAATCAGGGGAAGTTAATGTGAAGTAATTCTAGATTTTTAAACTTCCTTATGAAGCAAAGTAGTCTGTAATCTGATTTTTACCAAATTGCTGCATGATTGATAATATTTACACACTATACACCCTCACGGATAAATATGTTGCCCAAAATAAAAACTAATTATTTGCACATTTTATTGATTTTAAAAGGCTTTTGATTATTTGACATCAAGGATTATTTTAAAAAATCATTGAAAGTGGTGTAGGGGTTGAGCCATGATATCATTAAATCCATCTTCACAGCAAATAGGTGAGGAATAAAAACTGGTAACCAACTCCATCTCTCAGGAACATGGAGTAGAAAAGGTTGTTGTCTCAGCTCAGCTAATTTCTATTAGTGAATTCTCAAAACTCCTCAGACATTCTACAGCCCCTGCTCCCACTCTGCATGACTCGTGGACTAAATTCCTGATCTTTGCAAACTAATTCGATCTGAAGCAGAATCTGGACCTGCTGGTGCAGTACTGCCAGGCCTGGGACAAATTAAATGATATTTCAAAAAGGATCAAGATATCAGGGAACAAAGCACATATTAAGGTAAGGTATGCATAATACAGAATATTCAAACAATTATAACCTTAAGTATAAAAATACATTTGCCTGAAATTTTTAATTGGTAGTGAATTAACTTAAATGAAAAGCATTCAGAGTTTTAGAATTAGAATTTGGCTAAAAATATTTGAATCTGCAATTGAACCAATTGCCCTTTATAGTAGTGAAGTTTGGTGTCAAAGGTGACATCCAAATGAAACCCTGCATGAACACACTAAGAGGTCATAGGACCAGAACATATCAACAAGCCTAAATACTAAAACAAGTTACAAAACAGCTCAAACAAAAGTATATAAATCATTGGGAAATCGCAAACATCACAAAGTAAAATGCTATGCATTGGACCCCAAAATTGTCTGTACAGTGTAGCAGTTTACCCTAGCTTCCCGACTGGCTCCATACTGAGGTCCACCTTAGCGAAATACAAACTTGCTGACCACTGTCTGACCATGGACAGAGGAAGACACAAATCTTGGCTGCCCAAAGATTATTTCAGCAATGCCAACAAAATAAACCTCAGATAGAGCTGCAGATAGAGATTCTGAGTATTTTAGTAAAATTATCCATATACAGTGTATGTATTTATGCCCCCTCTTGTTCATATTATAATCTCCTACAAGCTGTTAATACTATAGTAATGCATCAATCAAACTCAAATTTTACAAATGTATTATTATGTTTTGCAATGTTTGTTCATAGTACTATGTACTTTTATGTTCTTAAATTTGATAATAAAACAACCTTGAATTGAATTTTGAGAGAGTGAAAGAGAGTAAAAGAAACGTGGGGGGGGGGGGGGGGGGGCTATGGTAGCCTCATGCACGCCCGGCCTCTGGAAAAGAAAAATTCTGTGAGCTTTTTGCTTGAGCAGGAACAGAGCTGTTCCAGTGCACCCTCTCTCCCCAGTGAATACAACAGCACTTCTCAACACTGTCATGAATGACGACTTCCACTTTTTTATTTTGTTTTGCTATTTCAAGGATAACTAATGTTTTAAGTGTGAATGGTGCAGGACTGGTTGGCCTTCATAGAAAAATGCACAGTGTGATCCTTAAATATCCACAGAGACCAAAGTCATACTGTGTGTGAGATGCACAGGACTAGCACTGTATGAAGTGTAACCATGCCATCATACAAGTGTGCTTGTATGAAACTCCACTTTTATGGGTATTTATTTCACATTAAATCACTTCAAATCAAAGATTAAATACATTTTTTGAAAAAATATAAAACACACAGCCTAATAATAATACATAAGAAATGATATTGAATAGTGAATATTATATTCCAGTTAGAATTTTGATGGACTGACAGTGCTGTAACATTAACACTCTCTGTCACCCTTTGCTCTAAATTTCCTTTGCTCTAAATAATATTAATTCTACCACTACTAGATAGGTTATCAGTGTATGTAACAGGGTATACATACCAATGTATCCATATCCATGCTATGGGTCTTTTAGAGAGTCATTTCACCCTGTGCTAAGCCCAGGGATGCTGGGTGTCTCATCGGTTGCACCTTACACATATCAATCAGTGCAGCCTGGTGCCTATTCCTGCGCCATCCATGTATCTGAATACTCTCATTCTACATTTGAACTCTCTCTTTCTTATATTTGCAGAAAGACCACATTAACAGGTGACATAGGTTTGTAATTGTAAGACACAGTTGGTCCACACCTCAACCCCCCCCCCCCAGAATACACACACACACACATAAATAAACAAATAAATAAATAAATAGATAAATAAATAAAAAATAACTCCAAAGAATATGAATGTAAATGTGCACAAATGGCTCCCCCGAAGAAAGGAGTGCAACACTCAGAAAAAGCAGTGTGTAATGAAGCTGTGTGGAGAGCAGGTGGAGAGAGTGGAACAAGCAGAGAGCAGGGAGAGGATGAAATATCACAGCCGCAGGGGGGGACTGAATCAAACCTTGCTCAAATGTCTCCATTCAAGAACAGAGAGGACAGAGCCCAATATTACTTAATACATCACTCTCTCTCTCTCTCTCTCTCTCTCTCTCTCTCTCTGTCTATCACACACCACTCACACACCCCCTCTCTCTTTCGCTTTCTCTCTGAGACACTTTTGCTCCAGTCAAGTTGCACAGGATATCCATTCTTCTTACTCTTAACCAATATCCCCTCCGTCTCTGTCAACTACACCTGCCAAACTATGGCAAATGTCCTCTGAGAAATTGTTACACAGTGTCAGGCATGTGGGAGGGTGGAGATTCTGGCACCCAGGTGAAGAGGAAAGGCTGAGGGTGAGGTAGACTGATTCACCATGAATTCTAATTCATGGACACTCTTACTTAGTTTAGCTCTATGACTCTCTTACTAAATGTCACTGAATTGCAGTTTTTCAACAATGTCACTGAATTTCACTCGTACTGAATTTCAGTTTATGGCACTTAGTGAATTTCTCTTGTAGGCACCTAAATTAGCATGTCACCACAAATACATAAACCAACAAGCATAACAAGTATACCTGTGACATACAATGCTATGTAGCCTTGTTCTCTTCCACTAAAGCAGCCATTGGCCATTGACTAACTATATGATGTCAGGTTACAAACACTCCCAGACTTAATATTTATATACATACACATTAAGTGTGAATATTGATTTACTTTTAGCAAAGAAAATTAATGTTACATATAATTTGATTTTATATGATTTGATTATGAATATGAATATGAATGTGATTTTTTTATGTAAAAATCACTTTTACTGGACTAAAAATCGTCATTCCCTGTTGGGCTTCACTATATAAAGGACGTTATATATAAAACTTGTTTGAATATATACTGCACTAAATTCTTACTTGTTTTGGCTCAGTTTGCTTAACTGCTGCCCAGTCTCCAGTCGAAACCAGCATGAAAGAGAAGGAGAAAGTGAAACATAGCAAAAATGCGAATGAGGATGATAAGAAAACAGACGGGAGTCGATCTTGTTACAGCTGGTCAGTGGAAACGTGTCAGACAGTAAACTAGTCTGAGATGTTTCCAAGGTGTTATTAGCACTGCTTCTTGACAAGAGCAAGCTACACACACACACACACACACACACACACACACACACACACTCACTACTCTCTGCAGGTGAAATCTGAGCAATTTTGCCCTGCCCAGTAAAAAAACAGTGAACCAAAAAGGCACACTCTCTTACAGAAACTCTTACATGGGTGCATGCACACACACACACACACACACACACACACACACACACACACACACACACACACACAAACACACAGACACAAACACATATATGACTTAAAGTACATGCACATATTTCATCCACTTTATTGACTGTATTCCTTGTTGATTTTTTTTTTTTTTTTGGTTTTCAGCACAGAATGTCATGTGTGAAATGATGTCCTTAACTAGAGGGTTAGATAAAAAACTGACATATCATCGCAGACGTAATCCCAACACTCATCTCCTTCTCCTGGCCTCCTTTTAATGGATTACATGGAGACTGCTGAGTGGCAGAGAGACAGAAACAAAGAGAAAGCTAGTGAGAGAAAAAGAGAGCGGGAGAAAGAGGCAATGAGAAAACAGAAAAAAGTCAGAAGTAATAAACAGAGTGAGAAAGACTGACAGAAAGCTAAGGTCATCTGTGACTGCAGGTTCTTCCTGTGAACATGGTGGTCAGACTCCTGAAAGCCCTGAGCACCTGACACTGCTGAATTAATGGACATGCCTCTGAGAGGTTGTTCCTTAATAACATATCGATCAGCCAGGTCAGATATGCAAAGTGCCCATGCTGCTCTTCACTGAACTGGATGCTGCTGGAATATTTTATACACAATGGACTGATTAGCAACCTTAACCCTTGTGTGCACATTAGTGTATGTAGCATTGTCATGCACAGACAGCTCCTGAAATGCCCCAATGCCTGTGTTCATACACACCAAATCTACAGTGGATTATTTACAATGTTACCAAAGTGTTTATTTAGTGTTTGCTGTTTTTCATGTTGCTACTTTAAGGCATTCCAAAACAATGCATTATGGGCTTTTTTTTAGCTGCTTTCTGTCTTCCAGTGCAGAGGATCAATAGGCAACCATTACAGCAGAGCATCAGTAGCTGCTCACCTTGTGGGTTATTCATCTTAAGGTTGATTATTCATTTTAATGTTGGAGCCTAAAAGTCTCATAAAGTGTTCCCTTCCTGCACCGATTAAGCGCTAGACAAGCTGAAGGAGGTGGTCCATGAAAATCCCGATCAACAGCTGGAAAGGATCTATTCTGAAAAAGCAACAGCAAAAACACACGGTCTGGGAAATGCCAACATTGCCATTTGGCAGGGAGAGAGACTGTTCAGACATGCACGCTTGCAGAATCGTGGAAGCAGCAAGAAAGGGGAAATGTGCTTCAGTGACTGCTACGGGGCATATGTTGAGGGGTGGTAATAATCCTGATATTGTCCATCTTCGTTAGTCTTTCAGTGTTCTGGTGCATTAGTGTACCACCTAATTTCTCACAGAAGCTGTGATAAATAGAAATTCATGCACTCACAGGAAGCCAGCACCCCCACGGAGGGACACAGGCACCCTGGACAGGCACTGATGCAGTAGTGCCATGACAGGTTTGTCAGTGCCTGACTAAATATAAAAGAAAGATAAAGAAAAAAAAAAGCAGTTATAATTGGTCCGTGAGTACTGCATTTGGTATCACTAAACACAGTAACACCCCCCACCCCCACCCCACATGTGCAGAAACCCAAAGCAGGAAGTCATGTCCATTCTGTTCATTTAATTTTTATTTTATATTTTATAACTTTTTAATCCATGTAATACACTTTGAACAGCCATTTTGCCAAAAAAAAAGAGATATGTGCTGCATACAAACTAATAAATTTGTAGAGTTGCTCTATATTAAAATGCTACATAAATAAAATGCTTGATTGATGGATTGGTTAGTGCTTGATTGATTTTCTGATGAATGGGTCTATTGATCAATTGATTGATGCGCAATTGACAGCAATCTAAAAGTGTAAAGGAGAGATAATGAGTAAAAAATTAGGGGCAGTCATCTCATACAGTGGTCATGCCTGCTGGCTCCAATAAACACAGGTCAGCAAAAGCTTTGAAATCATCCCTGCTCCCACCCTCATCAACGAGCCAGACACTTCTTCTGAGAGTTTTACAGCGCCTCTATTAATGTAACTGTCTTGCCACAACTATAAGGATGAATGCTAAAGATCCAATTAAATGAAAATATGCTTTCATAATTCATTTTTATGATTAAGCTTCTTTTTAAATATTGCCCTATAAGACTTCTGTCACTTTGTGAGTAAAAGTAGTTTACCCTTCTGCCTTTATCTTTATTCTGTATTCTGTATAGAATTATTTGTATTTATATGTAGCCTATATAATTTCTTCATATTTGGTACTTGACTAATTGTAGCTAACAGCTTTAGTAGCTGGTCTGCATATAATGGCCCTTGACTCACAATGAGTTAAAAATACCACAGGTACAGAGACTCAGAACCAAAGATGCCAAAGCACTACATAAAGATTCCTCCCTACTTATCAAACATGTACATTTACATTTAGAGATGTGTCAAGTGCAAACACTAGAATGCAAAGTGGAATAAAACAGACAGCGTATCTGACCGGAGTCTTTTACGAACCTGATCCCAGTTTGATGAGAATGTAATGAAAAGCAAAGAAACATTTAAAAAAGCAAGTGCAGTAAGCAATAACAACTGCTACATGTAAAATAGCTATTCACATGCCAATGGGTAAAGAACTAAAAAGATGGACCATGAAAAGATAATTAGATGATCACAAAACTCTCCTAAAGTCCTTAGATATACAAGTTATATACTCTTGATGATTATCATCATTACTTTGCCAGAGATGTTGAGAGAGATGTTGAGAGACAGTGTTTTCACCCATGCTACTGCCCTGCCCTAGCTGGTGGTCTCCATATGCCAGTGTATGACTGCTGACCCAGATATAGGACTCCCAGATGGGGCTAGATCGAGCAGACAGTGCGTGCTACTGAGTGGTTTCGGAACTGACGGACATATCTCTGCGCTTCCCGCAGCCTCTCCTGTTTGTTTATATTTGGAGATTTCAGAGTCGCATGCTACACAGGGGAATTACTGAAACGTGGACTCCTGCAATAAGTCATCAGAAATGCATCACATTTGTATCAACAAGTAACTTCTGTCACAGCTGAGCGGGTTTTCAAAAACACGTGGAATGCTAGGATAAAAGATAAGCTAAATGGCAAGACAACAGCAGGAGTTTCTGGTAGAATGTATTACACGTCAACATTTTATACAAAGGCAAGTGATGAAAGAAGAATATGTAATATGTAACTACCAAAAAGATCGCTAATATCTGCAGGCACATACAAGTCAATGCAATATATATATATATATGCAGAATAATATCGTTTTCGTGCGCCAACACTGAGCCGTGCCTCTGGTTTCTAGACAAGCGCATAAGCGGCCCACTGAGGTTGTGTGTAGCTCTGGCACGCATACAGACGGACATAATTAAAAGTCCATCAGTTGCACGCCCATCGCCATACAACACAAGCCGCCTCACTGCTATCCAACTCTTCTGGTTTAACCACAATTGAATTCCATCATCTTAATCACTGTAAAGGAAAGCAAAGCATTCTGCGTTACAGCGAGAGATAAACCACGTCAAGAGAAATGCCCGCCGATAAAGAACACAAGTCATGTTTAATCGCGTCCTGTTTTTTCATTCTCTTTGGTAAACAACTCGCAACGTTGATAAATCAAACCAAATCGAATCAAATTAAATTTATATAGGGCTTTTTACAAGAGATGTTGTCACAAAGCAGCTTTACAAATGTCCCTAGTGATCAAACCAATGGTGACAGTGGCAAGCGAAAACTCTATCATGAGAAAGAAACTTTGAGAGGAACCCAGACTCAAAGGCGAGGCCTATCCTCCTCTGGCCAACAACGGGCACCACAATAGTAACACTTTTAAGCAAAAAATTAATAAATATTAATAAAATGAAGAAAAAAAAAGCAATTAATGTTTAGTCCGGTTTTCTAGAAGTCCTAGTCTTGTCCCGATGGTGTGCATGTGTCCAAAACCCATCCCACAAGAGAACATCCATCAAGGGCAATGGAGAGGTAATTAGTTGGGGTGGAGGTGTGGTGGGCTACAGCAGGTGATATCAGGTGGTGGGAGTAGCCATGGCAGATGAGACACATTGAGGCTCAGTAACATCATGAAATCAGGGGTATGTATACCTTGACAGAAAGAGAAAATGGATTATTAGGCATGTCCAAGTACAAGGACAGCTAAACGGATAGAGCCAGAAGGACCCACAGGCATGAGGCACC
The DNA here is from genome assembly GCF_041902795.1 of Electrophorus electricus. Classification (NCBI taxonomy): domain Eukaryota; kingdom Metazoa; phylum Chordata; class Actinopteri; order Gymnotiformes; family Gymnotidae; genus Electrophorus; species Electrophorus electricus. The sequence continues at coordinate 9,337,407 of NC_137510.1, read as the reverse complement.
CTGAAACATTAGCACTCTGCTGCTCTCAGTCAACAAACTTGACTGACAAAAGAGATTGAAGTGACGGTATCATAACATCCCAGTTTACCATAACTCTCAATGCCCATGGACCCCAAGATCTACACCTTTAACTAAGATGGAAAGTAGTTAATCAAATGCCTGACTGTATGGATAGATTTTCAGTCTAGCCTTAAATATTGAGACCGTGTCTTAGTCTCAAACATTTACAGGAAGTTTATTCCATAGTGTGGGAGCTTTATAGGAAAAGGCTCTTCCCTCTGCTGTAGATTTTCTTATTCTTGGTACTAGTGAAGAGTCTGCACCTTTTGACCTAAGAGAATGTGATGGATCATAATGCACTAGGAGTTCTTGCAGTGCTTTGTAGGTCATTAGAAGACATTTTATAATCAAATTTTCTAGTTCTATTAAAAACTCTGGCTGCTGCATTTTGAACTACCTGGAGCTTGTTTAGGCACTTACTGGTACAGCCAGATAGTAAGGCATTACAGTAGTCCAATCTTGTAGTGATAAATGCATGGACTAGCTTTTCTGCATCTTGTAAAGAGAGCATATTCCTAATCTATGAAATGTTCCTAGGGTGGAGAAAGGTAGTCCTAGAAACATTATTTACACAAGCTTCAAATGAGAGACTAGGATCCATAATGTCTCCAAGATCTTTAACTGTTAGAGAAGATGCGATTCTCAAGCAGGCAGAACAGCAGTGGTACCTCAGTGGTTAAGGTACTTGACTGGTAATCCAAAGGTTGCTAGTTCGATCCCTGCTGCTGCCAAATTGCCCCTGTTGGCATGCTAATCAAGGCCCTTTATGTGTACTTGCTCAATTTATACTCTGTTATAAGTTGCATTAGATAAATGCACCCTTTTTTAAAAATGTGATTAGGGGACTATTGAGGTTCATTGAGTAATTAGAGTGAGGACCTAGCTGTCTCTGGGCCTAATAGAAGCAGCTTGGTTTTGTCAGGATTAAGTGAGAAAAAGTTCCTCGACATTCAGTTTCTGACATCCTTTATGCATTCATCAATAATTCTAAGATGATATATGTCCTCTGGTTTGGCTGAGACACATAGCTGAGAATCATCAGTGTAGCAGTGGAAACAAGCACAGTGTTTACATATAATGTCACCTAGAGGTAGTATATATAAAGAAAAAGGCAAAGGCCCTAGACGAGATCCTTGTGGGACACCAAAGCTAACCTTGTTGTATGCTGAGATGTCTCCATTTTTGTCAACAAAAATTTTTGTCAAATAAAATTTTAACCAGGAAAGGGCTATTTCCTTAATCCCAACATTTTCGAGTCTATCTAGTAAAATGTTGTTATCTATAGTGTCAAATGCTGCACTCAGATCAAGCAATAAAGCAGAGACATAACCCTGGTCAGAAGCCAAGAACAGTCATTGACTACTTTAATCAGTGCTGTCTCGGTACTATGATTAGGCCTAAACCCTGACTAAAAGACATCCTGCATCTGATTCAGATGAGCTTAGCTGCTGAGCTACAGCTTTTTTAAGAAAGTGTGTGGGCAGAGAATCTAGTACGCAAGTGAAAGATTTTGAGCGCGAGATCAGAGATGTAAGTTCTGGCTCTTGGATAGGTGTAAAGGATTCTAGAGTCCTTTTTGGCTTGGTTGTTCTGATCTCTAAGTAGCTGCCCTTAATACTCTTAATGTTATCTCTAAAGTGATTAATTTTCTCATTAAAGAAATTCATGAATTTATTACTACTATGTGCTGTTGTACAGTAATCTGAGCATTGGTGTCCATTTTATTCCTAGTCAGATGAGCAGTTGTACTAAATAGAAATCTAGGATTATTTTTGTTTTTTCTATTAGGGTCAAGACATAAGATGTTTGAGTGGTAAAAAGTGACTTTCTATACATGAGAAGGCTCTCCTTCCATGCAAGCTGGAAGACTACAAGTTTAGCATGGCACCATTTACATTCTATTTTTTGAGTGTTTTGTTTTGAATTGCGAATGTGAACATGATACCAAGGTACAAATTTTTTGTGCCTATTTTTTTTTATTCTTAAGTGGAGCAACATTCAATGTACAGTAGAATACTGATTCTAAGCATTCAGTAATTTGACCAAGTTCTGTGATGTTTAAGGGTATGTCGCAAATGATAATTCTGGGAGATTTGCAATAAATCTAAGTGCAGTGGCTGACATGGTCGTGCATCTGCTATGATAGTGAGGTAAGGTTTCTATATTGTAGCTCATATGTAGTTCAAACAGTGGCAGGTTCGAGGGCCCAGATTGCTTTCTGAGTTCCTCTTGCCTGATCTTTTGTGACTAACATGCCCTCTGAATGTGTCCAGCAGTTACATACCGACCAACACTCAACAAGACAGAACAGTAATACAATACTTTGCAGCGTTAACTGGGAATAGAGTGGTATAAATGCACAGGCATAGACAAAGGTAAGTACAATCAGCTGGACACAATGACCCTAATGAATAGGATAATAGGTAATAAGGAGCAATAGGCAGGGCTAAGAAGTAAACAAGAGCATCTGGCAGGACTGACAGGAAAACAAACAGAACCGACAGCAAGGAAACCAAGGCAGGGCCAAGAACTAAACAAGACCACATGGCAAGACTGACAGAAAAATGAACAGAACCAGAAAAGGGAAAAGAGTGGAATTATGACAGCAGGTTACAAATTGAAACTTGTTTTAAATTTATAGTGATGCCTTAGGCCTACTTGCTCAGATGTTCCAAATACCATGTCAAACCAATAATAATAATAATGATAATAATAATAATAATAATAATACAAAGTTAGAAGCTGAAGAGAAACAACGAAAAAGAATGGGGTACAAGTACACTTCTAAATTCCCTGTAGTCAAATGCTCTGGTAGAGCTGCTGGGAAGATTACTAAATGCCAGCCTGTTTCAAACAGCTGCCATTATTCCAATGTGAAAGGGTGAATTAAGGCAGCACCTGTTTTCAAAGAGCAGTCTGACATGGGCATCTCTCCTCCACATTCCAACTGGTGTCACTAACAGCCAGGGCTTTCAGGGGGAGCCTGGTTCGAAAAGTGATCACACTCGAGTCCCTGCTAAAATACGGCAGAGCATCACCTCTGTTCCCTCTCCTGTACTTGCACAATACTCTCCGCTGGTGGAAGATGTTATTTTTTCCTACATATCTCCTAAACTCTGGAGCAGTGTTTGAGCTAACACTAGGACTGCAACCTAATTATCTTTATTCCACAGGACTCCTACCTTGCACCTTAATAATGCATGCCTAATGGCATGCACAGAAGCAGCTCATAAAGCCGCTTTTACACTATTTTTATTCTTCTTTTTTTATTGTTTGTTTGTTTGCTTGCTTGCTTTATTCATGATTTCCCGAACAGTATGCATTATGCAAATCACACAATTGTAATACCTGTCTCAGTGAAGACTGACATTCCTCCTCTGACACACTTCCACTGATAAACCGTGATATATGAACTACTGGCCACAATATACTGCCCTAGAGATTTAGTAACACAATCGTTCACAGGCCCAACTGGCCAGGAGAGGAGGACAACATATGAGGGACCTTGATTTCCTTCCTTCCCAGTAAAATTGGGGCTGGATTGTATTGGGACTGTACTGTCCCATTGGGGAGCATCCACCTGATTCATTTAGAGAGCAATATTGCCCTGTTGTGGTAAAGACCAGTGATTAGGGCTCTCCTCCAAGTGTGTTGTAGTGTTTGAGGACATTGCATGGTTACAGGTTTTTTGTTTTTTTAAGTTAATATTCACACACACTGGAAAAGGCAGGTACCACCTCTTTACTCTCAGACTGGTGGTGCACTCATCCAATAAAATGCAAGACACTAAAATGCTTTCCCAATGCAGCAAATATCTCCAGCTGTGCTTCTAATGATTTGCTGTCCTGCAAGTGTAGTGTAACTCCCCTGATCCAGAAAATAAGACCTTCATGGCTATTTGCAAACCAGAGCAAGGTGTCTTAGATAAGCGTAGGGATAAAACTCTGTCAAGAGACAAATGTCTCCATGAAAAACAGAAGTAGATAACTTTACGTAACCTAAGGGACACCAAAAAATGTCTCAAAGTCTTTGCGTCTTTGCATTTTTCAGTGTTCTTCTAAGAGTGAGAGGTGCTAAGTATAATATTCCAATCAAGATTGCCATGATGGCCACTACCAGAAATCTTTACAGCCGACAGACATGGGCCCAGAATCACAGCTCCTGTAACCCCCCTGCAACCCCATATCTGCAGCAGTAGCACAGGGGCCCATCACTGAATTAAACATGAATGGTGTTTTGCTCTCCAATACTCATCGTTTTGGCTGTCTGTACTTGTCAAATAAAGTATGTTAGTCACAAAGCTCCCACACAGACAGGGAAACATGGGGTGTTTTGCAGCTCTTTTTTGGCCAGAACACAGGATTAGAGGTGACTGATAATTGTTTATGCCTTTGGCAGTATTTTTTTTTTTCTATTTTTTTCAAGTGAATGCAGCTGGAGCAAAAGAAGGGGGAGGGAATTAAAATAAGGGACAGAGAGAAAAATACACACACACACATACACTCACACACACACACACACACACACAAACACATTCAAACACACTTACACACACATACACACACACACACATTCAAACACACACACACATACACTCACACACACATACACTTACACACACATACACACACACACACACACACACACACACATTCAAACACACACACACACACACACACACACACATACACTCATACACACACATTCAAACACACACACACACATACACTCACACACACATACACACACACACACACACGCAGTCACACACACATACACTCACACACACATACACACACACACATGCATTCAAACACACACACACACACACACACACACACATACACACACACACACACACACACACACTCACAGACACACACACACACTTCAGTCAAGCAATGATTAATGATTTCCATATTCATAAAAAAATGTAACATAGTTGGGTGGGAGAGGGAGATATTTCATAAGTGCTTATTGGGATGCAGTGTCTTTTTGTCAATAACTGTGTTTTACATTTAATTAACAAATCCCAAAGCCATAATTATCAAAACCAATCACCTAACCCTTTGTGGTAGAATTATTCTAATTGAACTATAGTGGCATTAAAATAGGTCTGAAAAGATTTACTGGAATCAAACAGGTTGTAAAGGCTGCAGGACTCCTGATAAGGTGTGTGTTGCTTGTACACAGAAGTTCTTAATTAAACAGGGGGCTACATTAAGTGCTTAAGGAGAAAAGTGACTCCCAAAACATTTTGCATTTGGTAGTTCTTGTGATCTAATCTAGGAGTTTATGGTAGATGTAGGCTTTCTGTGTACAAAAGGCACAGCAACATATGTGCAGGGAGAGGAAAGAGGAAAAGGAGATGGCCTAAACCTAAGACCCCTCCTCCCAATGTTTCCTATGCTTTTAGCAGCTAATCACATTCCAGATCAATAAATTAATGCAGATAGAAAGCCTTTCTTTTGGAAGCCTACACTTCTACAATTCATTCACTACCTCATCATATTTGCTGCTATAATAAATCTTTGAGTCTTATTATCTTTCTCTCTCTCTCTCTCTCTCTCTCTCTCTCTCTCTCTCTCTCTCTCTCTCTCTCTCTCTCTCTCTGTGTGTGTGTGTGTGTGTGTGTGTGTGTGTGTCTCTATCTCGCTCTCTCTCTCTCTCTCTCTCTCTCTCTCTCTCTCTCTCTCTCTCTCTCTCTCTCTCTCTCTCTGTGTGTGTGTGTGTGTGTGTGTGTCTCTATCTCGCTCTAACTCTTTCTCTATCCCATATCAGCATCACCTTATCTGGAGCACACAAACAGAAAACCAGGAGGTTTGATTAGAGGGACATCTGCTGGTCCCTCTTCATTTTCTGCATGATGTGTTACATGTCTGTGCTTGAACACCAGCATGTAAACTATAAAATAAAGTCATTACAGGTGTGTCTTTTTGCTCCGCATCAGTTCGGACATCCATAACATTGCTCTCCTTTCCCTTCTTTATTGACTGAGGCTGACCTTGGTAATTATCTATGGATCTGCCTCTGATATGGCTAATGTCTCCCCCAAGACACCTTCCTTCACACATACACACACACATGTTCCCACAAACAACTACTAGACAGGCAGAAAACAGCAATATGAGTAGACTGCCGGTGTCTTATTGAAAAATGACAACCCCCAGTGGTGAAGTGATCACATCCTCTGGCCATCAATATAAGAGCAGCAGTGGAGTCCAAGAGTTCCGTGAGCCTCCGCAGAGCAAGGCCCCATCACTCCGGCCCCTGGCTCCCAGCAGGGCCAGCTCTATATTACTGAGTTCAGGGGATCAATGTGGTTTTATTGCAGGCCTTGCTCCCAGCCAACCACACGCTGGCCCCCACCAGCCTGCCCCCAATCCATATCTCCCCTGCTGTATTTACAGTAATGAAACATTTAGACGCCAGAAGACAGCCATTGATTTTGTTGTGGGAACAAACAAGTTTTTTTGACTGACATTTGGAAAATGGCACCCTGTGAAATCATAATGAGACCCTGCTGATTAACACTGAGTTTTATTAATGGAAATTGATTTAATATTAAGATTTTTCTTACTTCACTCTTGAAATATGTACAATGTACATGGCAAGATAATAAATTGTGAAAAGTTTAGGATTTTTTTTAAAGCAAAGGTTTTGTTAAGGATCGGATCTGGCAGAGTCATTGATTAAACCTGTCTTGTGTGACGTAGTGTTAGGGGCATAATGCCTCATGTCAATGAGTGCTTAAAAGACTGAAAACCTAATTAAGTTAATGATGAGCAAACAGTGAAGTGCTGATCTAAGATAACTCATGATGGCATTTGCCCAAACGCACAGACCAGGGATTGATCTGAAGTAACTGAAGGGACATATGCCAACGTTTATGGTTTTCATTCACTAAAGGAAGATATAACTGCAGTCCAGAAAAGGCTGAAGAAATGGCAGAAAAAAACACAGTCTTTTACCATATCATCTAAATCCACGGTGTCCAACCCTGTTTCTAGTGACCTAGCAATGTTTACTTCAGCCATTACCTAAAACATGTGTCTGCAAACAAAAAACAAACATGCACAGTTACAATTAGAGGTAGAGATGGTTTAGCCCTTCTTGGGGAATTTGAAAAATGCCATAGAATAAATTAGTTAAATTCCATATAAATGAAATGAAAGAAAAACTACACCCACAAAAAGATTGTAAAATAAATAAATAATTCACAAATTATCCAATAATTTAATATTATATAAATAAATAAAAAAATAATAATGAATATATAATAAACATTGTTTGAGTAACACTGAGGAACATTAAATAACACTGACTAACTTAAACCTAGCACCCTTCACCATTCATACATCTGAAGAATGGCCTTGGGATTAAGGACCCCACTCAGTGCTTTACTGAATCATGACGCCCTTTCCCTAAATATGCCTTCCCCTTAATATGTTCAATATAATTGCTGCATGAACTGTCAAATGTACGAGGTACCCCCTGAGTAGGAAAGATAAGATCTGTCAGCTACAACAAAAAGAAATAAATAAGCAAAATTCCCTAATTTGTGCATGTTTTCTTTTCGAAAACACCCAAACAAGCAGTTCTGAGGACCAGGCTGTCGTGCTGTCTTCAGCAGGAAGACTGCGAGTAAATGTTGGTTTGAGTCTTAATTAGTCACCATGGGGATGTAGCAGTATCTGTGCTGCAGACAAAGACAACTATCAGTTTAACAAAAATGGAACACACCTTCATCTGATGTCTGTCAATGATGGCATGTACCACAATCCTGTGCAAGAGCATTTGGACTGGATATTTATAACTTTGCTGTGACCCTCATCCCTCTCAAGGCCAGGAAGCGTTCGTCCATGTTCTCCATGGGGACTTAATACACTGCTCATTTTCCCCTGGTTCATACATGACTTACCTGATTCAAAATACATGCTTATTACTGGAAGTTTCATGAGCCAGCAGGCAGTTCTGTTACTGCCCATAAAATATGCAGCCCATGGAGTCCCAAGGACAAAGAATGAGATGCAGCTTTCAGTAACATCCAGTTGGGTTTTCTGGCCCCAACAACATTTGTATACCGCACTCAATTGTTCCTTCTCTTGAACCATAACAACATTCATATTTTCTTTACTAAATTATTATAAAATCTTAATAGGCTGTCCTAAGGATGTGCACTATAGAAATTGTCCAAAGTGAACATATTCAAAGATCTTCAGTCATGTATAACACATTTCTACTGATGCTTTTAAAAACTTTCATTAATTTTTGAGAACATTTTTTAATCAAAAATGTGACATAGAAATCTTAATCGCGTCAGATCATGAGACTTTAACACGGCTGTTTCTTTGGGACGTGGAATTAGCCACCTCGAAGAAATCTGATTACACTACGTGACAATACAGAGACATGGAAATGACTTCTTGTGGATATCATTAATGCAGAATTGAGCTGGTGAATGCGGTGAGGGCCAAGGTTCTTTACTGTGGTTGAATGGGGCCAGGCAGGGCAATTTTGCATCTCCCTCATAATGAGCATTTAATTTGTCCAAAAGACAAAAACATCGGCAGCGGGTCAGCGAGGCACGGCCGACGCAGCACTTCCCCTCCCGCACTTCTCTGTGCACGTGAGTCCGCCCCCGACTTGTACCAGCCTGTGACTTAATTACCTGGAAATAAATTGGCTCATGAGGACGTGTAAGCTGCACTTCAGGACGATACCTCCTTACTTGCAAAGTTTTACCACTCTCATTATCCACAGGGATTTGAATTCCAGACTGTGCCACGCAAAGAAGTGAGGGAGACTGAACTCGGCACTCCTGGCACTTTGGGAGCAGCTTGAAAGATTTAATGGTCAAATAATTAACTGACCTTAACTTTGTGTGTTAAAGGTCTTTGTTAATAATGGTGCAGCACTTAAAGTTCTGCCTGAGAAGAGATTCAAAAAGGACTTTTTTTGTCAGACACACCGAATAAGGTACTACTTTTTATAAAAAGAGCTTTAAAAAGAGTGTTTGTTTTGTCACGCCATGATAGCACGCCAAAAGGCAACAACAAGCCCAAACAAGCAGCAAAGTATGAGACAAGAAGTTCACCACCAGCTGTGATCCAAAATGGCACCCTTATAACAACTGGCTTCTCACTGAACTTTGGACTGTAGACCAAAATGATGAATTACAAATTTTAGAGAATGTGAGTCGACACTGTTAAAAAAATATGACCACCGCACTTAGTTTGTATCATACCGAGCACATGGGTAGGGTGCAGAACTTAAGCTTGTTTATAGTGACATTGGGAAAGTGTTGGTCTTTTGACACAGTTACAAAGATTAATTGTGTTGAGGGAAACAAGCCGTATTTCAAAGTTCAAGGCATGGCATTTAAAACCAACAGAGGAATTAGCATCATTTAAAAGACTTATTACAGTAAATCAGATAGAAATGTCCTAACACCATTCCTTATTAAATCTATCTTAGCAAGAAAAGTGAATTTAGTGCCAAGTTACTCATCTCAATGATTGCATTCATGACTGCTGAGATAAGAGACCCCATGAACCTGCATGAAATTAGAAAACACGAGATAGCTGACAGGCTGAGACCTCATGAAAATAGGAATGCTTATACTGGACACTACCAAAATGGCTTCTAAAAAAGGTTTATTTGTGAACGGTTTTATGCGAGAACTACAATTACCACTGAACAGTTTCCCTTTGCTAAGATGGGAGTCACAGGCTTATATTCATAAATCATGGCAAAGATAAGACTGCTGATATAGCTGCAGAATTTGCTTTTAACATCCAAGTAAACACAGTTGGGTCAATAGGATTTGGTGAGTCTTTTAAATATCAGAACCAGACTCAGAATAGTCTGGCTTATATCTGACTACAAGGAAGCAAAAGAAATGCACCAACGCACCAGCAGGCAATAGCCATTCTATATGAAAGAGTATGCAGTCCAACAAACCAACCAAACTGCTCACCAGCCTAAAGTTGGTGGCTCATATGACATCCCGTGTGTCTGCCTATCTGTTCGAACGTTTGTTTGTTACAGATTCCAACAACCACAAGTATGTTGAGACAGGTGGGTCTGTAGACCCTTCTGAGCTAGACTGATGCAGTAGTCATATGAGGTACTGGCTAACATGTTAATGTTTTAATGTTTTACTATGTTACTGTGCACTGAGCTTGTGTAAACCTTGGACCACGAAGGACCAAGGGCCACTAAGACATAAATACAAGGCATATGAGGACCTTAGTGGACACTACAATTACTTTCTTGTTTTGGTGAATAACACCCTGATGGTTTGTTTTATTCTTTATTATTTTTATGGCCCTTTTTACTTCCTCATTGCTAAATGTATTATTGAAGTCCATATAAAACTGTGGTCCCATAGTGACAGTGATTTTTGAGAAAAAGAAGTAGTTTAGCCCATTTGTTTTCCAAAAACCATTTTATACTTCAGAAAGCCAACCATCCGAAGTTTATTGTTGTTACTGTTTGTTGACCGTATAATGAAACTCATTAGCAATGTAAACATTGCCTTAGCATTTCCATTCCTACAGTAGCCCTTACCATGCAACCGATCTATGAAAAAAAAACAAAAAAAAAACATCATAGACTGGGTGGATCAAAGATGGACAGAGGTGAGTTTGACTGAAGGAATTAGCAAAGAAGGAATTGAGGAGCCACCTGGTCTTATCTAAAACCATAAAGGCTTTTTTAAGGCATTGATTAAACCTGCGAAAGTCCAGAATGGAATTAAAGAATCTCCTCCATTAAGTCCAGCATCTCTCTTTTATTTTTTCTTTCTTTTTTGTATATAAAGTATCTGTTTGTGGTATGAATAACTTTTCTTTATTTTTTAACACTTTAATATGTTTAAAACAAAAACTGACAATTGAAATAGTTTACACATTAAGATAATAGGTTACTGATATTATAGTGCATAAAACGCAGATGAATACAACATCAGTTCTAGCCCAATCTGTAGTGTAGTATAAGGGGGTATCCAAGACAGTAAGCCTTGATAAAGGGCAAATTCAAAACTCTACATCACCATGCTTCTCCAGAACAAGGTCCACTCTAACTCAAACACACCTCAATATATTTGATTCAAAAGAACCTGAAAACTGATACTGAAAAGATACTGAAATTCATTTTCAGTGGAACGAAAAACATGACCATGATTCCTTAGGTAAAGTCATATTTTCAGTTTTGTTTCATTTGCATGCAGTTTTGCCTCATTTCTTTTCATTTGCATCCAGCATGCGGAGGACCGTGTGGTGCTGCTTTAGAGCCAGATCTACAGATCCTCGTCAAAGCTGCACTTTCAAAGACATGTCTACCAACAGCCACAGGGAGTGGCATGTGGCAGTCATCTGTGTGGCATATTAGCAGCTGGAAAGGCGCTGTCTAGTCCATGCCTTATTCAGCCCACAGTTCTACAACCACTCTCTTTGATTGGGACATCAAAACCACACAGTTTATAGCAATTCTGTTAGTGTGACTATTCCCTGCACACATCTTTGCAGAGGATGACCATACGGTTTACAATCACTTGTTCTAGTAGAGCTTTCAGCATTAAATACTTATAAATCAGTCCTACAGAACTGACCTCAGTAAGAGCAGTCTCAGTTCAAGATGACATTTTCCACAAACTTTCTAACATTTGTCCATCTCTGAGTACTGCCTGATCCTAGGAAGGCTTCGGAGGTTACTGGTAAGAAAATGACTCGCCCGAGTTTCAAGGTGAGTCCGTTGTCAAGGCATCAGGGCTCTTATTAGTTTCCGAGCTGGGCCATCTTATTATGCATTCTGGAGGGAACAAGCTTCTCGAAGAATTTTAATTAGTGTGACTTTAACAAAAGACAGAGGATTCTGCCATCTGCCTTCCATAACAAGGATTCCACACTAATTAAAACACCCAGCCTGGCTATTAGAATATAATACCTACTGAGGTGAGCTGCGATGGGGATTTTACAACATGAAAATGGTAATTTATACATATGATATGCCAAGGTGGATTTTTCTACATGCAGTTATTATGGCTATTGGTGTATATGTAGCATATCCTCACCCTCTGGTCTTGACATCTATATAGATGTCAAGATATATATATATATATATATATATATATATATATATATATATATATATATATATATATATATATATATATATATATATATATACATACAGATAGATAGATAGATAGATAGATAGATAGATAGATAGATAGATAGATAGATAGATAGATAGATAGATAGATAGATAGATAGATAGATATTAATTCTAAATATTGTTTGATTTATAAATACTAATAACCAATATGTTTCTACACTCATTTATTTAGAAACATAATGGATTTGTTCTTTTAGCTGCACAAAAACACACAATATCCATTAGGCAGCTCAGTCCATGTAGGTGTGGGGGAAAACTCCACAGTTCTGGTATTTACTTCTTTGCCCTCTGTGTGTGTGTGAACCAGCATATGTCAGTGCTTACTCACCCTTAAAACAGGAGAAGACATGGAGGGCTACCGGTGTGAATTCTGCTGGGCTGCTGAGGTAGGCCCCACCGCTCCTGCAGTCTGCCCAGGCCGGGAGCACCAAGCTGCCATTAATTGATTGTTAGGAGCAATATCAAAAGTCTCACGGCTGAGAAGGTAATTTGTTAAAAGATGAATTTGTCATGGGGCTTTGGACGGCCTTGTGTTCTCTACAGATAAGTAGACAGGGTCATTTGATGTAGAACAGGGTTTGTGAAGGGCTGCCAATCACAGCATGGCTCAATTACACGCACATCCCTCTGTGATAGCATAGTGCCAGATTAGACTGTCGCCTATTATCACTGCAGCTTGGTGGCTCATACCCATAATACACAGTGCATTCAGACCTCAGTGACAGAACTGGTACAATCAGATAAAAAAAAAAAAAAAGGGAACAGGATAGACAGGCCATCGTGCAAAGTCTGCACAAGTCCAAGAAAGCAAGTAACATATCAACAGCCAGTGCTAGTGCATAAACAATGACACAAGTACTGCTAGTGATGTGATGAGGTGCAGAGCTGTCTGAAGGTATTCAGAAGGCATAAAGTGTGCAGGAAGAGGAACAGAAGGACAGATGGCATATGTGCAGAAAGAATGAGACTTCCGTATAAGCCCATACAAGGGCAAGTTGAGATAAGAAAAGATAATATCAACTCAAATATGACCATTTCTCAGTTATATATACTAGTAGGAAAAAGTCTGAAATTACATATATTAATGACTTGAATGAAAAGCAACTATGTGATCTAATCGTTACAATGCTAAATACAAATCTTTCACTTTCTCAGACTTTGCAGTCCCCTTTTTCAAGCATTTGTTCCTTTTAACCTACACAAACTACACAAAATCACAAAGTCTAACATAATTATTCTGGGTTATATTTGTATTTGCTCACATATGAAGAGGTAGAGCTTCACATCCATCTGCTGGTGCTTCTGCCACACTTCCACACGGCACTTCTCATTCCCCTCTCTCAATCACAACCTTCTCCAAGAGAGAGCATCAAGCCAGCACCTGTAGACCTGAGGACAGAGCTGTTGAGTTAGGGATCACATCAGACAAAGTCAGAACTCAAATTTCCAAAAAGAGAAGATGAGAGGTTTCCACTACCACTGCCACTGCAGAAATATAGTGAATGAGGAGAAAATTACTAGAAACTGGTTGATCCAATCCAGGAAAAGGCAGCAGTCAGTAGTGATTTCACAGCACTCTTCCAAAAGAATGAGGATTATTTTATCAGTTAAAGAGCAGTTGATTTGATTGATTTGAAAACAATTATGATTACATACCCCAAACCCAGGAGTATGCTTCAGAACATTCTATACACATAAAGTCATGGTAGGAAGTAAACCTGGCTTGAAAAAACACAATACAAAAATGGTGCTGAAAATGGCACTTATTGGAACCAATCAAAACATGTGGTATAAGGTCCAGCTCAGTACTGATCTAAAAACAGACATGCACTAAAGATTTTTTCACCTCTGTCCATCTTTTTTAAAGGTGAAAATATGACCAAATTTGATGTTACCCAAATATAATGTGTTTGAGGAAGAAAGTTAATATATTAATAAAAAATAAAATTATTGATTTACTATATCAGAGAACAATGAGCAATCTTTTATATAGCAGCCTTAGATGACACTAAAGTCAGGAATCATAATTATTGGGTTTCCTTGAGGCTGTGGATTCCACTGGAGAAAATATGCCATCCGTGCTCAGTTTAAAGACACTGCAAGAGCACATATACCTTTTGAAGACTGCAGAGAGCCATCTGATGACACTGGTGCATATTTGGAAAGTGGAAAAATGAAAGATGTGCAAGCCATGCTATTGGAAGTGAATCCAAGGGGCCTTTTTACGTCATGTGGTGGTGGCCACACATTCAATCTGATGGTAGCTGATGCAGCAAAGAGCTCCCCTGATGGCACTGCATATTTTGGCTCCCCACAGAAACCATTCACACCCTTCTCTGCTTCCACTCCACGATGGGCTATTTTAAAGAGACACATCAACCACCATACAGATCCTTCTAAGAGACCAGACTGCAGAGTCAGGAGAACAGCACAGAAGGTGTGACATGCCATAGAGCAATAGTGAGGGATGTCCTTCTATAAGTGAGAACAGATGCAGCAAATACAGTTAAAATACTATTGTTAACTTCATCTTGTGTGTTTTGACTCCTAAAGTAATCCTTAATTCTTGTATACTGATTGACTGCCCTGAAAACACACCACTTAATTTTACTCCATGCCTGCACAGATTTGAAATGAAAAAAGAAGACTAAGTCTAAGTCTAAATGGCCCAGATGCAGTAAGCATCTATGCAGCTATATTGTACTGTTGTTCACCTTAATAAAAATAAAAAATAGAAGACTTCTTGATCATCTAGAGAAGCACATGATCTGGATTTACTTAAGAGGCTTAGAAGAGCAACCCAGCAGTTTTCCTATTAATCTTCTTGTGATTAAGGCACAGAAACAAATGGAAGCTTCCTTCTTCTCCACACTTGTGGATGTTACTAAGTGAGTAAATGAAGAGCAAGTTTTCTTGTGCGTCATTACTGTGGAGCTAAAACAACACTGTGTTGCTCAAATGAATCTCTCAGTATTAATGGTCACTCAGACCAAGATGGGAAAGAAATTTCATTATGATCAGTGATAGTATATATTTTAACATTATGTGTGCATAGGTGTAATGTGTGTGTGTGTGTGTGTGTGTGTGTGTGTGTGTGTGTGTGTGTGTGTGTGTGTGTGTGTGTGTTTGTGTGATTCAAATGGGGTTGGGGAGGGGGAGGCCGTGGCAGTAGCCTAGGGCACAAAATGATCTGAAATGGCCCTGACTCCAAATGTTACAACTCTAGGCAAACACCTCATGGATAAAGTGATGATAATCTCCCTTATTTGAAGTTGGCACCTAGGTAAGACTCCTTCAAAAGAAAACCACTTACAGCACATGAGGGCTGAATGCATAATCTGTGGTTTCTTCCACAGCCCGAAATATAGTCAGTAAAATGGAGGAAACTAAATCACATGGACAAGGTCTGAATTTGAAGATGACTATAGGAAGTGCATCCCTGAAGACGTGAGGGGTGGGAGTGGAAAAGGATCACACCATAGGTTGCTGTGCTCTAGGTCCCAATGATCTGAAGAAAGATATAGGAATCATCTGGGTTCAGGTATGATAGGCAAAATATATTTATTAGTTTACTTAAACTCCAAGTCAGAAATATGAAAGCAAACAGTGTTTTTACAGACTGGGAATATTTGGATAGAACACATACTGATCTCCAATAACAGTTCCATCTCAAAGCAACTTCAATTAAGCAGCTTGAGAGGGAAGTAACTTGAGGCATTATGGCAGTACCTATTTGCAAGGATGTATCTCTTGGACTCCTGACTCATAGCCATATTCTTTGTCCATTGGGCTGCAAGTGAGCAGAATTTGGTGGGGTTTCCAGAGCATGGGTACTGCAGCTCTTCCCTTCAGGCTCACATGAAAAAGCATGAATGTCTTTGCACAGGGCTGTGTTTTATTAGCAGAGACTCACTGAGCAGCAGGTCGACACCCACATGTAGGGCCTGAAGTGGCATGCGTGGGCAACTGCCCAGCCAGTGTTAAGTACCGCTCACAATTCTCTATGGGTGGTGATCCTACCCCACCCTGGGCATGCCGAAACCTTCCTATCCAGCCATAGATATCAACGGCTATTATTACCCACCCAACATGCATGTGGGCACAAATCCATGCTGTTCAATGTCATCACAAAGGCAGAGAGAGAGAGAGAGAGAGAGAGAGAGAGAGAGAGAGAGAGAGAGAGAGAGAGAGAGAGAGAGGAAACAGAGATTGAGAGTGAAGAGGAGCATGAGACAGAGAACAGGGTAGGAATGATTCATCCCAGGCTGAATAGTTAAGCTGGAGCTTTAGCCACAGTAGAAGTCATGCCTAGTCCACAGAGCTCCAACTAAATGTCAGACGATTCTCTCCAGGCAGACATCTCCACTGAAGTGACATGTGCAGTAATATTACTGTAATTAAAAATGCCTTGGCCCTGATGGACGTATAACTGCACTCACATTCCTGGTGAGACTCCAGTCACTGAATTAATTAAAGCTTGATATCCCTACACCTATGAGGTAATTCATCCATTGCTTTTACATCTTGAACATGACAATTAGGTGTTGGATTCAGTGAAAAGTTGAAGACATGATTTATGAATATTTTTGTGTTTTGTTGTTTACCTTGCAATAGGAAGGGAATAGCAGTGTGACAAAGCGGTTTTGAAAATCTTCCAAAATAACTGTTTTCCACATTCTAATTCCGACGTGTTTTAAAATTCGTGATCAAATGGCAGAATAGCTTTTTTGTTTCTGTTCACTGTTGCTTTGCGATAGAAACAAGGTCAATGTGATTGACTGTTGCTTTTTCAATTTCAAACGGATTGAAGACTTTTATATAGAAATGTTTGATCTATCTAATGGTTTCAGAATTATTTGGCAGTTAAAATTATTAACTTGTTAAAACAAGAGAGTAGGGTTCAAAACACTTTACAAATTACACATGAAAATAAGAAATAAGAGTGTAAAAGCTTCTCTACATGCTGAGTATTGAAAAGTACAGGGTGTGACCAAAGGTCAGCACACTTTTCTCCAATTATCAACCGATTATATCTTGTCATTGAGATGAACAAATGAAGAGAAGACAGAGCATTCACTGCACAGCAGCATGTTTTATCAACATGACAGGCTGCATTAGAAAGGCTCTGTAAATGAAATTGCCAAATATGAGAACTGTGCCATACTAATACCTTGAATACAAGCTCTGTATCAGTTTCTGTGGTAGCTGTACATTTTCCAGTGGTTAAGACAAGGCTGAAGGGTTTATTTTTGCCTGCCATCTTCTACCATCAAGCCAAAGCCTGTGCCTTTATTGATTCATACAGAACAGGAACTTGAATCATCAAAGCTGCAAAAATTCCTTTGAAGATGTACCGATCAGGTAATGCTTACCCTTCTGAAGACAGGACAGCACTCAAGAAAAGATAAAAGGAGATGTTTCCAATAATCCTTTTGAACATGAAAAAAGGTACAACAGAAATATAGTGTAAGGAAGAAAGATGTGGACATGGAGTGGTGGGTATTATCACCTAATTGCCCCTTCAAGTACTGGTAGTTGCTGATAAGAAAACTGTTCTGCTAGCTCAGATACATTGCCTTACTACAAAAGAGTGAAGAGTCACATTTTCCAATTCATAAACCATGTCATTCATAGACTGTGTTGAGAACAGGATGTTGCAAGCCAAGAGCCAAAAATCTAGTAAAACTGAACATTGTGTTAACATCTCATCACCTGCATTTGACCAAAATAAATAAATAAATAAATAAACTTTTGAAAAATGTTTTAAATACTATTCACATCCCAAATTTTCTTTCCAATTTAAGCCTCTTGTATTTTGACAATATATGTAGACAGGACGGCATTTTATGTCACAGTGATTGAGGTTTATATCTCAAAGTGAGCACATTTCTAGTTAGGCATGCTCAACTAGCATGGGAGGCCCCACACCAGGTATCTCCGGGTTTGCTTGTAACCATCTCCAAGCATGTCCAAGATGTCCAAGCAAGGGTCTCAAGATGAAGAGATGAAGAGCTGGACAGCCCTCAAGTATGAAGAGCTGGAAGCACTAGTCACCATTAAGTGCGCAATTTATCAGGGAGATGCCCTGTCCCAGCAGGAGAGGGCCATATTGATATATGTAGCATTCCTAAGCAATAGCAATATCAGGAGCAAGGAACATGAAAAGCTTGAGAAATACCAATGGCTGAGAGTAGAGCTGGAAAAAATGTGGAAAGTGAAGGCAAAGTGGTTCCCGAGCACTAAGAGATGAGACCCCAAACTGGGAGAATGGATACAGTAGATCCCAGGAACAACATCCAAGATCTCCCTCCAGAAGAGTGCAGTCCTGAGAACAGCTAAGATACACAGGACTCTCAAGCTCCCAGGCCTTCCGTAGAAGACCCAAGCTTGAACGAACAAGAGACCACCCAAAAGAGGGTAAGTGGGGAAATGTTTGTTTTTGCTTTTTTTTTTGCTATTTATGTTAATTGTATGATTTTGATTTTATGGCTGTTGCATTTCTTTGTCTGCTTGTGTCACATTTTCACAAACCTCCTTGAACAGCCCTAATAAACCTACTCTGTGCATGCATCCTACCGGGACCTTCTGATGGTTACATTTATTAAACACTAAATTGCTACAGCAGTATAATTACATTAGCTCCATTTAGTGCAGATTTAAACCAGGTTATACTATGGGTAATCTCCCTTGTTATATCTGAATCTGATGTATTTAGCATATGTATTTCATCGCACCCCCAACCCAAGACTGATTTCACCTCACCATGCCTCTAGTGAAAAAAACAAGATCGATAAACCCCCATCTCAGTCATGGAGTACCTTATATTGCACAGTGTAGAGCAGACATGTCTGTTCCAGCTGCAAACCCGCCTCAGCCAGGTGAGGTCTGCAGGATTGGCAATACCTTCCTGAGATATGTAGGGAACTGGGACAAAACTAAAACTGCTCGGAGGACCCTGGAGGGCTGGATTTAAAACCTCTGGTTTGGCATATCTCTGCTCTACATATCTAATTTATCTCATAAAGGGCTTGGTATTCAGCCCAGAAGTTCAGTCAGGTGTGCTATAGTACAGGAATCACCACACTGTGTAGGCTCACTTCAGCACCATGGCTGGGAAGTAGTGAGAGAAAATGACTCGTGTTTGGAAAGTGTTTCTCCCTTTCTTCCCTCTAGGTTTAATTTCACGTACATGCCCAGGCTGTGCTGTCAGTCGAACACTGATGCTCCACTGTAGGTGAAGTGTTCCTCCTGTTACCTGTCTGGTTTCCAGCCACGGCTTGGCCTTCTGCAGCAGAGCACATGACAGCCCCAATAGTCTCGAATGAAATATATTAGCATCCCTCTCTTCAATTATAAGCAAATTAATTAAGGGTAGAACTAAGACTTACCACTGAATGACCAATAAAACTCAATTCTTTTTGCACTGATTCCACTGTGAACTGGCTCAAGAATAAAATGTATTATTAACATGATCTGCCAACATCTCAGTGACATGACTTGATCACACACTATATTGGCATGCACTATACTGACATTAGAAAAGATTAATATTGTATTGTTTGAAATTAAGTTTGATTTCCTCACAAACGTGTGTGTGTGTGTGTGTGTGTGTGTGTGTGTGATGAGCCTTACATTTCTATCAGCAAGCCCAGATAAAAATTTAAATTGGAAAAGGGAGATTCATGCTGAGATTCTATAGACTTTCAGGACACTGAGAGGATGTAATTGAATATCCGAGGAAGTTAGACATCAGTAGCCTAGCGTTTATCAAACTGACTAGCCCAAGATGTTACTGGGATTAGAAGACATATCTGTGTCTCATAATACTCAAACAAACGGGTGTTTAAATATAGAATAGTGAATCAGTACAGGAAAAGGAATGTTGTTTTAAATATTTTATTGATATCTTTCAAGTTCTTTCAGCTTCAACAGCTGGAACAGTGTCTCATTTCTTTTCTGAGCTAGCGGTGAGGTGTTGAGTTGCTCGGTTAAACACCACAAGCTATAATTTTTTGGATTGTATGTCTTATTTACAAAATAAACTTAATGAAGCCTTGTGCAGGATATCTACATGATTATCATAAATCATGATAAGCACTTTGAAAATCATCTGCACACATTAAATGCAAGTCAGTTAGTACCATTAATCACTGTAACATTGGCTACTTTTTCCAAACCTCTGGTCTACAAGGCTCTTTTAAATCATTAATTCATTCATCAACCACTCAATCCAAGTCAGCGCTACAGGAGATCCCAGCAGCTCAGGGCAGGAAACAACCCAGGACAGGACAGCAGTCCATCACAGGGCACACACAAACAAATACACACACACACACACACACACACACACACACACACACACACACACACACACACACACACAAGGAGATCAGATCCACAGTACAACAAAACTGTTGAATACAGTTGTCTTGGGCACATTAAGCAGATGGTACGTGGTGACTTGATTCAGGCATTGCATGGAAAATGTTTACCTTGTTTTATTTTATCTGTACTGTAGACTTCACACTACATTTACATCCAAAATGATAACATCTTCTGTGAGAAGCATATAGATTGTTTATTGTCACTGGCATCTTGTTGTCACCTCCATTAGAGACTCTTTTAGCAGTCTCACTGACTCAGCATGGCTTGTGTTATGCAGTGTTATCTGCAAAAAACATCCCAACAGCAGAACTGTTCCCCCAGAACACCAAATGAAACATATAACATCACACTGAATTGATCATTTTCTTTATGTATAATGATACATTCTAAAGTGCCATTTTCAAGTCAACCAACCCTCCCCCCTTTTGCGAAAATGAGATCTCATTAAGATGAGATCTCTATTCCCTGAAAATGTTCACTTCCTCCAACCAGATGGATGAGAATAAATTTGTAGTGGTCACATTTGCAAAAAGCTGTGGCTGAAACATCTTCCGTGCTTCACACTCCCAAGCTCTCCATCATGTCAGCGATGTAACTGAGCACCTGAGACTTGCATCTCAGCCCTATGCCCAAGCGTCCCACAGATCCAGCATTCATGGTCACCAAGCATGCACATTCCCCTCAGTGCTTTCTGTAGCATGAGAGGATGAAACAAAAAAAGGAGGAAATTAAGAGAAGTTTCGTCCAGCCACTTTATCTAACTTCAGTAATGAGGCAAGGCTTCCCATGGTTGCTGAAGCACTTCTTAACCGGAAACCATTGCTGAGGATTCTGACTAACTGGAGTGCAGTGGGAATTAGCCCAGATCACACTCTCCAGAGATGGAGACGGAGGCCCCTGCTTCAATTATTCCTGCTGCAACCTCCCTGCTGACCCTGCTGCTACAATTGCTCCATCCACAGTGTCCTGAGTGTCATGAAGACAAGCCTCCAATAAAGGAAATCAGCTGGCTAGGCTAAACTATCCTACCTGGTAGGTTAAGAAATACGCAGTGTGTCCAAAACAACTGCAGATGAAAATCAGTAGTCTGAAAATGAGAAGGCAGTAGATATCATTTTGATTTTTGGAAAGGTCACAGGGATTCTTTCCAAGGGACAGTTCATCGGCTTAACAAAGGTTTTTACCTGTACAAGTACATTTTTCTTAAAAGTAAGAAAATAAAGTCTGAACACATGTATTACCAAATATAGCATGATGGTTTGAGCTCCATGCTTGTTGTTCAGCCAAGCCTAAAGTTATTTTCATTGTCTTTGTTTTTTAGGTGAAAAAGAACAGCTTTGTTTAGTGTTGTGTCTTGTCTATGTGTGAAATATTGGGTTAACGAGACAGAACTGAATGTGTGTGACTGCTCTGCTTTGGGAACCTACTGTAGGTGGAAGAGACATTACCTCCAATTGGACATTCACTTTTTTGTTTCCAAATAATGCTTTCATGACTACCGCAAATATTGTAAGCTGTGCAGAGCTAAACCATGAAATACATAAATTAACATAATAACTTATAAATAACAGAAAGTATAAAATATAAAATAAAAGCAGAGTTTACTAACTGATTGCTAACCTAAATAAGTGATATTTTACTGGAACACATAGCTGGACCACATAGCAGGCCAGAACAGAAAAGGCATTTTCACTTACTGACTGACTGATTCCCATTGTAATTATTAATCCAGCATGTTCCACTTCACCCAGGGTGAAAACAAAATGGATTTTTGCTTCTAAGGGCTTGCAAACTGACCTGCTGTTAGCAAGCCAACTGGCTATGAAACATAGTCACACTTGAACATATCAAAAATTTCTCGGACACTAGTCTTACAAAAAATCAGAATTATCTTATTTTACCTGAAAGTTTAACTTTGTCTGTTTAAATGGGTGACTACCTCTCCATTGTACTGTTTAAGATGTCCTAATATTGACACTCATGTGAACAAAGCTGTGCATTGGATGATGTTGTGGTGAAACTAACTAGCTTAGTTGACTTGATTTTTATTCTGAATTTAAGAACAAACATAGAACTTGCAATTCTAGTCTTCTGCTCCAGAGTTTAGGAGCTATTTAAGGAAAAGCTGTACCACTGACTGAGTTGCAAGTCATAATCGTGATTAACTGTAAGGCTGTCTCTGCTGAGCACAGTGTGGGCTTTTATGCATCAAGAGCTCAGCAGAATAGGATAGGCCTAGACCAGTAAGGGCTTTAAATGCTGAGACTAATATGAAGCCATGGTGAATTTAACCAAACCAGTTTATGTGGTCAGATTCTTTTCTGTTAATTCCTCTGTTTGCTAGCATTATAAGATCCTTGATGGTGATTTAGCCAATAAAT
Organism: Electrophorus electricus; assembly: GCF_041902795.1. Lineage (NCBI taxonomy): Eukaryota > Metazoa > Chordata > Actinopteri > Gymnotiformes > Gymnotidae > Electrophorus > Electrophorus electricus. The sequence goes on along the minus strand of NC_137510.1, from coordinate 9,314,401 downwards.
AGCCAATAATGTTGTACTAGTCTAATATCAAAAACATGTTTAGTTAAGATAGAACCTTTTACTGGATTAAAAAATATATTCTCTGAAAATTAATGTTCCCCTCCTACTCTGTGGGGACTGTCAGATTATAATCAATAGGACAATGCTGGTTCCAACCTGTCTACCATTCACACCAGTAACAGGATTAACTTTGGTTTTATGACTTGATCAAAGGCTAATTGCCCTCTGGCAGTGCTCCTCCTCTCCTGTTTGAACCCTCAGGTTGTGCATGTAAATGTGGGACTCTCGTCACTTCCCCAGGGTCTACAACTAACGTACATTTAAACGTATGTTTCCAAAATTGCATCAGATATGAACTTACACCAGACCACAAAATTCTCCATACAAATCTCAAGGATGCCAAGAACACTTAACTGATTTAATTCACAAGAACTATTCCTTTGCAAGTGGAAGTTTGAACAAAAAAAAACAACAAAAAAAAACAACCAAGTTTTAAGGTTGTGTGCCCAGTAGCTTCAAATTATGCAACAAGCAAGTAATGGCTGGTCAACAGAGTGTAACTGTCTGGACAACAGAGTGTAACCTCAGAATTAGTGTCCGTCTGTTTCTTTCATTTTGGGAACTTGTCCAACATTTAAATTTTGTTCTGTTTTAGTTTTTTTCATTACCATTTGCTTACATCGTGCTTATTGCAGACAAATAGTTATCACTTTCTAATTGTGCTTACAGTAAACTTATTGTCACGGTACAGCCCCATCTCCCAGACCTCTGTGTGTGTGTGTGTGTGTGTTCCAATAGCCACGCCCTCCCCGTGTTTCACACCTGCTCCTCCTTTTGTGTTGGTATTGTGTGTGTATATAAGTCTCTTGTTTAATTGTGGATGTTGTCGGTGTTTGACCTCACGTTAGCCTAAGCACTGAGTTGTCTCTGTTGTGTCTCTCAATGACCATTGTTGTGTGTTACACTCCTCATCTTTGCAGCCTGCCAAGCCTCCACACTTTAGACTTCTTCTAATCAGATAGATGAAAATATTAGTTGATTAGTTGTAGCTTTCAATTTAAAGTAGAAAATAAATTAAATTGTCTTAGTTATTGGTAATTTCCAATTATCCAATTTACAATAATTTAATTTACATTGAATGTTATTACATTCATTAATTGTTGTGACATAAATGCAACATATATTCGACCTTGAGGTGTGAAATTAGGCGAGAAGTTTTTCCCTTTTGTTACGTTTTTATTTATTTTCATTTCTAAGCAGAAAAGAATATCAATATACATAAATGTCCTGCTAATTCCTGCTAATTAATTAAATATTCTTTGTTAATATTCTTTGTTTACTTGATAACATCCCATTTTTGGTACACTGCATCTTGGGATTTTGCCTATGAAATCAACAAGGGCTATGTTGAAAATATCCTACTACACAGTGTATACTGCATACTGTACTCAGTATATACTGTATACTGCATACTGGTCCCTGCAGTATAGTATCCAGTATGCAACCAGCACAAACCATACTACAAGGTCATGTGAATGCATGAACGTTCTGCCACTCATGAAAGATTTTCCACCACTGTTGCATGACATAATGCAGTATACCACAAAGAAGCTCTGGTTGCATACTGGAATATTTGATCAGAGTATATCATCTGGGTATCTTTTGCATACTGCATATGGTATGCTGATTTGGCGCCCAATCAGTGTGCAAGTAGTAGTAAACTGTTCCAAACACAGCCACAGTCATCTGGGTATCCCTGTATGTCCAGCTCAGAGACAACCAGAAGACAATCTCCTTCCTCCACGATGTCGCAGGGTAATTCTGGGCCCCTAAATAAGACATGAGTTTAGTCAGTTCAACTGTCGCTTGGTCCAAACCCAAACGGATGGCAAGTGTGAACTAATAAGGAGCTGTTTAAACTATGTAAGGCATAATAACATCCATATGTGCAATGGTTGATTGCAATTGGGTCACTGTAATTCTTGGGCATGAGAATTAGATTAGGGAAGTAACCGTTTCACAGAATAATTAGAGAATATTGTCATCGTTAATCCCCTCTTATCCATAGATGCTGTTTTTTTTCTTTTTTCTTTTTGCTTTGTTTTGTTCTATTCATGCTTGATTCACCAGAAATCTTATTTAGTCATTTTTTTGTTATGTTAATTTCCATTTTGTTATAGCTCTATGTTTTTCGATACTTTTGGTACCTCAGCCAATTTGATCATTTCAAAGCCTTACCTTATAGTATTGTTGCTGATATAGTCAATAAACACTGAATCAGTGGTAAAGCCTGCAGTCTGTGGGTGGTGTGCCTGATCCTGGCAGAGGCATGTAATTACTATGTTAAAGAAGTTGTGACTTTTATGAGCTGAGACTGAGTTATTATCTGCTTAAATTTAACCATTAATCAATTAATCATTAAGTAAAATTTCCCTGGAATCTGGGTAGTGCCAAATTAATCTTAACCTAATTATATTTCCAATTTATTGAAGTGTTCATACCACAATAAAACCATTAAGCTATATTAATATTTAGCCACTGTAAATATATTTAGTAATTGACTCACAACCACTAATAATACTGCTGACCAAAGGAAGATGGGTTTCTCTTTTGAGCCTATATACAGCTGTGAATTCTTTGAATTGATTTTGAACAACAGAGCAACTCCACACTTTATCATTAAAAGCAGGATTAACATACAGGGAGTTGCTAGCATCCTTCTGCTTAATTGTACCCCTTTTACTTTTGCTTTCTGACTGAAGAGGTCTGAGAACATATTGCTACTAATGACTGAAAAGACTAACTCAATATTGTTTGCCAAACCTTCCATTTAACAAGCATTTATTATGGCTGGGTAATGGCTTTAAAGTGAAGATGTTGAGTGGTAGCATGGTTCCACCTGAGTGAGTCTTACTGGACTTCTTGTCACATATGAGTCATCCAGTGAATCAGCACAGGTCCACATCAGTAGCTGACTGCCATGCCCCCATCACTCATCACACTCTCTCTCTCCATGCCCCATCATGTATACACACACTCTCACTCTCTCTCCACTGCATCTCAGTCACTACCATATGGACCTCACAGACTCCAGTGTTACAGTGTTATGTCACACAGAGCTGCATGTTAACTCTCACTAACAGCAGTGAAAACATTGCTCTCCCCACCCCTTACAGTTAATGACTGTGATATCCTGCTCTGATTGCTATTCCAAAAAGGCTTTGTGTGAAACAAACTTCACTGCTCAGGCTAATAAAGCAAAGCCCTCTCATCTTTATCTTCTCCACCAACCAGTGTTAGTTTGCTAATGCAGGAGGCCAGCTGATCTCTGCTGATGCAGGGAAATGTAAGTTAGTGGTCAGGACTCTGGGGTTAGTGAGACAGAGAGTGAGAGTCATGGGTAGTGTATAATCAGCCTGACTGGCAGGCGCTGATCGATACTAAGCACCATTCCACTGAGGGGAGCAACGTGAAGGATACAGGTCTGACTGTCTGAAACAGGTGTTTTGACCTCTAAAGCCAAAATCAGGAATATCAGAAGAACAAAGTGGATGAATTAATTTACTTCAGGGATGAATGAACAGGAATGGGAGATGTTCCCTGCTAAAAATGTGTAGCCTGACCTCTGAATTCAAATAGTATTGGCCAGTCACATAAAGAATGATGCTTTAGGTTGTTAAATTGTTGATGTTTTTATAGCTAATCATTGTAAAAGCCAATCTTTTATTGTATTCCCATGTGCCTTGGTCAATGAGACATTTGTGTGTGTGCTACTTATTTTCTTAATGGAGGGTGGCAAATGAAGGTGTCCAATAGTTACCAGATAAAATACTCTACTTTTGTAACAAATATAAGAAGCTTTCCAAATTTCAGATCATGGCTCTTAGTTATGAATGTGTACGCTTGTAGAATGTGGTACTGTATAACAGCAGCACAAACAATCTTTTCTGAAACTATTAGGGTTTTTCTGGCATTCCTTTGGGTACAGTTTAATCCTTGTTTATTTAGGATAACCTCCATGAGAATACAAAGGAAGATTCTCCTGACATGATTAGCTTGTATGGGGTTCATTCCCCTTGTGAAGGCATCTGAAAAGATGTAATTTGTCACTAAGCAGTCCATAAGAAAGGTGCCTTGGGTTATGTACATATTGAATTAGCACACAGCGAGATTCTAAATGACTAGCCTGTAATGATAAAATTGGCCTTTTATCTTTCTATTACAAGAAAAGCGGCATAAATGAGCTTCATTATGCCTTTAGACTAACAAGATAATGAGGAAGCATGTCAGGGAGAAAGAGTCGAAATGACAGATCATAATCCAGGTCAAATAAAAAGAAATATAGCCCTGAACACAAAACATGAAATTCTTTTACAGCAAACCAGCTCAAGCCAAACATGGGCCCTGTATGAGGCTTGTCAGTTTAAAAAATGGTAAGAGAAGCAGCAGTGGTGATGAAACTGAATTTTTTTTTTCCATGTTTGCATCTGTCATAAAATAACATCTTTGAGGACAGAGTGGAGACAGAGTGGACAAAGGGCCTCCTTCCTCAGATCCTCAGCTGTCAAAAACAAACAAATGACATAATGAGAGAGGAGGGAGAAACCACATCTGTTGTTGTCACACTGAAACGCTCAGGGTAGGAAAAGTGGCAGAGGGTCCACAGCACTCAAAGCCACACGGCCTGAGTCGGTGCACACCTGACAGACTCTCTCTACTTTGATTCATTGTTTCACAGGGCAGGCATAACCCAAGCTGGAGGCAGGTAGAGCTACTCAAAGACTAATGCAATTATCTGCATGTGCAGGACAGATGCTGATGGATGTTAACATCATGCTATGCATTCATCTTAAAGATGGATCATTTAACAGACTAACCGACGGCTTTAGGAGGCCTTCAGTATTTAACAGAGCTGTTTCTGTTTGAGGCCTAAATGCTCACATGGTAGCCACATTTCATTCATCAAGATCTTGTGTCAACACAAAGATGCCGCTGCCACACACTGAGTGCTCAGCAGATAATTGGACATGGTTAGAAAATGCTCAGCTACATTCTAACAAACATGCACTCCATGTGAACAAAGCTTTGTGTAAAGGAAACAAATGCAATATTGCTCTATATTTAGGAAGGCTTCCTGGGGCTAGCATTTGGGTGGTCAGCTAACTGTCATGAAATGTGAGTCTGATCTAGCGCTTTCCATGCTGGCATTAGCATGCCAATCAGCTCACTCCCAAGCTCCCAGACACCCCAATCAATCAAACCGATTGGTTGTGTCACAAGGCGGCTGCAATCAGCATCGAGGCCAAACCTGTTGCTGCCACTTAATCGACACAGCGCGTTTAGTTAACATTACCACAAGCCCTGTGTCTTTCAAGAGTCAAGTGCAATAGCCACATGCCGCAGAGTAACAATCGGGTAAATTTACTGACCCTTGATGGCAGTGAGAGAGGGCTGACATAAGGCTGAGGCCCTCCACAGACACTGCTCAGCCTTCCCGAGACATCAGCTCATTAAGCAGCAGGGAAACAAAAGCTTGTAGCCAAGCACTTTACCAAGGTGAAGCAAGAGTTACTTATTGATGGAGCCCGTACTCAGTGTTACCTCAGGAGAAAGCAACCTACTACAGTCCAAAGCCTGATGTGTGAAAGCACACTGGCAAAGGAAGAGTCTGAGGAAACACACACATACACGCACATATACACACCAGTAATGAACAGATGTGTGTTTGCAGTAATGCACAATTCATTGAAAGATGATTTTTAGTGGTTTTACATTGAACTATGTAATACTATAGCTGGAGACATTCTGTCCTTACTGAGATTACACACACACACACACACACACACAAAACCAGCCCATATTGCACTCTAATGCATGAACACTGAATAGGTAATAATAAGGTGTACTGCCCTGAGCAGTATAAATACTTAAAGTGTCTTAGGAAATTGACAATACGCTGATGTACGAAAGCACAGAGCAGCAAATCAGACTTCATTTGAATATAAATGGAAAACATCTCAGAATGCCAGATGCTGAATTTAGATGACATCTCATCTCACTGTACCTTTGTAGTCAGAAACAGGAGACCTGCACCCTGCAAGCAACATAATATGAATAAAAGATGCAGTGCAAGACATTTATGCCTCTTAGATGTCTTCCACTGGAAAACAGAGTGAGATAAGATAAAGGAAATAACAAATCTGTGGTCCAGATGAAGATATGTCCCAGTGCCTGTTAGCTGTCATCATTCTGCCTACTAAAACAAGCATTTCGAGGACCAAGTGAGTCCCCCGATTACAAACATGGTGGAATTCACATGGGCTTTCATACTTCACAACTGGGGCTATGGTAGGTTTAACCATTACCAAAGATTCTTTGTTAGCTTGAATCGTAGGGTAAAATCCACATACAGAAGAGTCTGTGTAGTAATTCTCTGCTACACTGCAAAAGTCCCAGTGCTGAATTAACACATATGCTTTTTACATAAATCCATCAGGATACCCATGTGTACTGTAGGTGATAATTCACCACTGGATGTCATGAGCTGGGTGCGCAGACAGAGGGCGCTGGAAGTGAGGCCAGAGTGAGTGGCAGGGCTGAGTGGACAGGGTGAGCAGCCAGGGACGACTCGCTTGAGTGATCAGCCAGGGTGATCAGCCAGGGTGAGTGACAGAGCTGAACGCCAGGGGCGATCAGCTGGGTTGAGTGACAGAGGTGAGCAGCAGGGCTGAATTGCTGGGGTAAGTAGCAGGGGTGAGTACCATGAGTGGCCTCTCTACGCTGACGCAGTGAAAGGGCATTGTGCATTGATTGATCTCTCAGCCCTCCCTTGCCACTGTGGAAAGTGCAGGAGCCCGCCTGTGGCCATCTCTCCATCAGCCTGCCTCTTCCCTGGCCTCGCTGTCCATCTCCCAGCTTTGCCAATAATGCCTGATGGGCTTTTACACTGCTCATCAATATTTCAGCACCCTCCACCCCCTACTGATTGACTCAGCAATTATGCTCTAATTGATATGAGATTGATTATCATCAAAGAGTAGAGGGCTAAAACAAAAATGCTATAGCATATCTTTTCTTATCCTGAGATAAATTTATTTTCTTAGCCTGGACCTGTGTGAATGCATTGTGAAATGGTTCGATGGCTATGGAAGGTGGTCAAATTGAAACTTAGAATCAGATCAAATCAAAAATAGTCATAATAAAGACCCAATAGCAACAAACACACTATGCTGCCCTATGGTATGTTAGAAATTCAGCAATGAAAAGTCAGCAGCCTGTATTGATCCTGAGAGTTTGTTTATTCGAGCATGTATTTGGATCTTTGGATCACTTTTTTTCTTAGTCATAAAAAAGATGCTAGTCTAACAATGGGCAGTCAGTCTGACAATGCAGAAGTGAGATCAAACTTAAGAAACAGGGGCCATAATGAAGAGACAGGTAAAGGGGACAGATAGAGAAAAGGATGAATCCTGAGAGTTATCAACTCCTGACCTTGAAGCCTGCCTCACAGGCAGACACCATTGCACAGAATACTTACAAAGACAATCAGAAAAATAATATAAAACATAATTAAAAACAATCACAAAATAAAACAAATACATATTGATTCTGTCAGGTATCATCTTTACACACACACACACACACACACACACACACACACACACACACACACACACAGAAACACTGAGACAGCAGGAGGGCAGCCAGTCAAAACCTGCTCCTCTGTGTTGATAACAAAGAGACTGAAAGGGAACTGTGAGATAGACACAGCAGTGTAAGAGCTGCTGTAATGTAAAGAAGGAAAGTGACTTGGTTACCTTAAAACTCTTGAGTTCTCTGAAGCTCAAAAAGTTAACTAACACAATATAATACAATTATCCCAGTACTGAATCCAAGTTGACAATAGAGGAAAAGTTATGATAACAAAACGTCAAAATAATTTTTTTTCCAATGCAGTGGAACTGTGTGAGAGGCGCTGGAGGCATAACTGAGAGACACAGGCAGCCTGCCACATCAGTCCAGGCCCGAATGGGACAGACGTGCCTTCAGTGTGACTTTAATGTTTCCTCCCATAGTACTTCAGGAGAGGGAGAAACACAGCAATGTCACATTATTGAAGATCCTAGTGGTTTTATATCATCATTTTTCCAAGTGGAAGAACTGTTTGGGCATATTCCAAACCACACACAATCTAAACATGGCATGTCCTGTGAGATTTTTCCAACGTTCTCGTTTGATGAAGGAGAATGTTCATGTTTAATGGCCGACAGTATGCGACAAGTAAGTATGGTTCTGCATGAACAGATAACAGGTTGAAAAGTGTAATACGAAGTACAAATAAGGGAGGTTTTTTTTTGTTTGTTTGTTTTTTTATTAACAGTGGGCCACCAATAACAATCTAGTGGCGTTATGCATTTTATCACTTATATGTAAGTTTACTACAGTATTTCTATAGTCTAATTACTCAAAATGCTATTTAATTGCATCATAGGAAATGTGCATTTCTAACTGCAAACAGTCATGGGATTGTGTTCTAGTGGGCAGAACTGGTATATCAGTTTTCTCAAATATGAATAACCCCAGTTTGGGGTATGTGGGTTTCATCCTTTTTAGTACTGGACAAGGCTTACTGAACCAAAAAAAGGCCTCTATTTGTATTCACTTCCAATAGGGTTGTCTGCGCACTGTGAATTTTCCGGCGTCAGAATGCTGATGAGGTTTTTATTATGTTTGTGCGTTCACTCATGTTCTAAACTTCACCCCTCTTCATAAACATATTATGCTTCATAGGTCTGGCATAAGCCTTGCTTTGCTACCGCAATCCCATAATAAGATGGAGGGTCGTCAATTACATATGAGTGATGTTTGTCTAAGAGAGACTTGTGGTGCCACAGAGAAGCAGGCAATAGCTGTCCGGGGTGGCGGAATGAAGCATGTCATATTTCCTCACGTTAAGAGGGCTTTGAATGCTGCAGTTTCAAAGCGAGCGGTGGCCTTCTGGATGCCGATGGCTCAGTACGCCGTTAAAACAGCCGTAGCTTAATTTGTTTCCGAAGCGATTATTACTTCGGGACTGGCTAATTAAGAACTCTCATTAAAATTTCCCGAGACTGTTTGTAAAGCATTAAGCCCCGCTGATTGAATGTGAGATCCCCGTTGAGCACTTACATGTGTGGCAGTGCATCAGAAGAGCCCTGCCTCCCCTCCTTAGCATGCTAATGCTAACATGGTTGCCCAGGCTCGTTCCTGCTAAATGAACCGTGGCTGAGTGGGTGTCGTTTTATGTCTCACTCCCACGGCACACAACAGCCATGGTTTTGTGTGTGTTAGACTCCTCAGGGACCAACAATCCTGCCCGTATAAAATGTGTGTGTGCGCGTGTTATTTGAACAACACAAGTTTACCTTTAAAACTTAGCAGTATGAAGTCATGCAAAAATCGAACTTTTTGAACTTCTTCTCCCCTGAGAGAAAACAAAACAAACACAACATATTTATTTATTTATTGCTTCCCTCTCTCTCCCCCCTCCCTTTCTTTCTCCCTTTCAAATCTCATATTGCTTATAACCTTTTCCTCATTGTAGGCTGATTGATCTGAATTGTTCGCCTGGCTCCGCTGACCTCCTTCCTGTTTGCACCTTCATTAGCTCCCGCTTGTGTTGAATTCCCAGGATTTCTCCTCCGAAGTGCCCTACGTTGCATCCATGCCTTGAGCACTGACTTATCTGAGTTTATAGCAACCAACAATCCCAGAGCCTCAGTGCAAACTGGACAAATGACGCACCACTCCGACCGCCCACAGACCACCCACCCATCAATCCGGGACAGAGTGTGGCCTCTCCCATGTTAGTGGGTGACATTTTCTGTAAACAGTAATTCCTAAGTACTTACTGACTTCACCAAGGTACTTAAATAAAATCCTTTTCTGTATCATATTTTCTCAAGTAGAATTATGTTGTCATGGGGGTTTATTAAACAATATATATTCTACATGAAAACTAAAGCACATCCCACAAAGCTGTACCTCTTTGTGCGTGCGTGTGTGTGTTTGTGTGTAGTCTACATTTCCACCACTGCTCTGTTGTCAGTAGACATCCCAAGCTGTACCTTTGTGTGTTTGTGTACTCCACCACCGCTCCGTTGCCGGTAGAGTAGACGTCCCAAGGCCGTCACTTAACCAAAGCGTGCAGTGCTTCGCTTTAACGCTCCTTCATTAGGCTAAGCGCTTGCCGCTAACGACTGCACTGCTGTTGCTGGTAAGTAATGTAAAAAGGGAAGACTATAAAAAAATCTTATTTTGTAAGCTCAAAGAGACAAGAGAGAAGGGTGAGGGGAGGGGTGCGTTTAGACAGCAGACAGGTCGTCTGATTCAGCTTGGCTAGAGAGTGCGCTTAGCTGTCTTGCTCCATGTACCTCATCTATCACTGACTATTTCTGGAGACTCAACCTTTCCGCTTCCACCTCGCACACACTCACTTACGCTCTCTCACACACACGCACACCTCTTTTAGTCGAACCACAAAGAGAGAATTCAATCTTCCACTGCCTTCTTGTCATCTCCGCAAACGCATTTGTTTGCCTTTCGTGCAGGGACTTCAAGCTGCCAATATTGGGCCGTCACGGCGGAATGAATGGGCGGGAGAAGCTGAGCTTCCCCGTGTATTCTCGTTGGAATCAGAAGGCCCCCTGTGGCGGCAGCCCAACAGACCAGCTGCTCTGAGGGCCTTTCCACGGGTCCATGGAGGAGCAGCGAGAAGAATAAGAGCTTAATTATTCATGTGTATAAAACACAGCTTACCAGAGGGACACATTCATTCTTCTGCTCATTCTGAGTCAACAAACAGTAGTTTATGATATCAGAGTCTGATGTTTAAACTGGCATTTTCATACCTATGAATGCTCCTAGGATGCATTTCTTCCTCAGCAGGACTGCTCAACAGGATTGCCAAGGGAGCCTGATAGTTTAAGTGAAAAGTCATCATTATTATAGAGCTGTCTGGTATTTCACTTACTGGACAGTCATGGGTTATTGGGCCTAGAGTGAAAGGTTTTTCATGTTGGGGGATGAACTTCAGCCAAATATTTACGCTGTTATTTTTATCTAAAGATAGTTTGGTAGCAAGGCATATCAATGTCCTTTTAATTAACAGGCAGTGTATTTTCAAACAGCCTCAGGTCTTCTTCACGGAGGAAGCAGATGGAGGGAATGACAATGTGGGTGTGTATGTTTTTTTTTGTGTGTGTGCGTGTGTGTGTGCGCGTGTGTGTGTGCGTGTGTGTGTGTCGGGGGGGGGCAGAGACAGGCTGAGAAATTATTAAGAACTGGAGCGTCATCACTCAAACACACACACACACACATACACAGTGCTGACAGTAGGGTCAGCAATGCACTCGGTATAGCAGCTGACTGCTCTTTAAATGAAACAAGTCAATGAAAACAAGATTTTTTTTATAAAGAATAAATATCTCTAAGACAACATGCTCCAAAGAATGGATACAGTTCTGTATATTTCTGATAATGAAAAATGAGGTGTGTGATTTATCAAACCAAACCCACAAAAAAAGTCATTTAGGTCATTCAGTCTGCTTTCAAATCCATGTGCACACTAAAACACTATGTTAAAATTGAAATATTTAAATGACAATCAGATTTCTAATTGAAAGGACAGAAGGAGTGGCTGTTATAGTCTGCAATAGCAGAGTATATTCACTGATTTGAAGATTAAATATCTGGTTTAATAGTGAAAAGCTATAACATGCCATTAGAAGTCATGTTCAAAGTGAAACTGAAGTGGCAATAATGAGCTAACATGATTAATTTTTGTAAATGAAAGATCACATTTGCATGTCAATAGTCCCTGCTAACCTGCATCACTTTTTCTTTTTCATTTTAAAGAACATGTCTGTCTTTCTCTTTACTGAGCATTCCTCAGAATACAACAGGCTACAACAGACTGGTTCATTATGCCATCCTTAACTTGTCTGCTTGAGTTAAATTAGTCAGATTTGCCTCTGGAATTGGACTGGATCTAAATGTGAATAAGGAAGTCACAACAGACAGAAACTGAAGCAAAGAAAACATTGTGTCTATTCTGTAGGTCCTTGATAAACACTTTACAAAGCTTTAACTGCTTCTGAATTTAGTCTTGGAGGTTCAGAATGTGCAAGAACCTCACACACATTCCAAGTACAACCTGTCAAGCTTAGAATTTCAGTAAATGATTGTTACATTCCTTGGTGGAGTACGCTAAGTTTTTAGAGCAATTGAAATAGATAACATTGGGAGACATTAGTCAGAATCAGTGTCGTAGTTTGATAATGTCTATCCATTGATAATGGTAATGGTATACTTTGTATATTTACAAAAAAGCTATGTGATTGGATGGTGTCCTTACAGCTCCCTGCTATAGAATTACAGACAATGGAAGTCCCAGAAGGAGGTACTCAAAGTGTAGCTACATAAGACGTCCTGTTCAGTAAGATGTTATATGTTATATCTAGGTGACTGTACTCATTTTGATTACCTCATAGTCAGACATTCAACAGCTAGAGTGTGAAAATCTACTATATCACAGAAATCTACTGCTTGATGTTTTAGGATTAGGTCAAATTCAACCCAACCCCACATACATACAGACTTACTTCTCTCCAAAGCCACTACCCCACTATCTATCCAAATGGAATGTTATACAGTGTAGTCTTTAATAGCTATATTAGACGCTTCCTGGAATTTGTGTACTTGTCTATTTTCTAGCCAAGAACACTCAAAAGTGAACAGTAAAGAGCGTGGCAGCACATAGTCCTTTGGCCATGCCCCCAAGTTTTGTTTAAAGCCATTCATTTCCTCCCTTGTTTCAAAAAAAGCGTAATTGCTTCAACACTGCCACCAAGTGGAATTTTAAAATAGTTGTTCATGCTTGCAGACTACCAGCTGCTGGATTTCAGTCCTTCAATTAATTGAATATTCCGAGCATATATTGTAAAGCATAAAGCAGGATGAGGAGGGTGGAGCTCTTGCACTGTGCATGACCACTGCATGAGCGACAGCACGAGGTATGAGAGCAGCATGTCTAAGCTCCTAGTGCTAAGAGCTGACAGTCCTTATAACTCCTTCAGCATTGCAAAAACGTCACTCCTGCCGAGGTGATGCCACACCTGTTGCTGACCATATCCCAGTGTTTGGACTGGCACTGTAGGGACGGAGGTGGGGGGGGGGGGGGGGGAGATTACTGGCAGTGCTAGGCTAAGATGTACTACCCCCACCAGGCCTAGGAAGTGGTGGGCAGCATTTGTAGCTGACCTCCAGACCCTTAAATATAGATATAAGTGCTTGTTATTCCAGACTGACTGAGTAGTAGTAGTAGTAGTACTAAGCTAAACCCAAACCATAATCAAAAGGAAATCTATAGGCTGTAGTTTTCCACCATCACTGCACTCCTCTGTCCCCAACTTTATTGTGCAAAAGCAACATTTTTCCTGGGACCAAATATTCCCACAACATCAGACTTTTCTATGCTTGTCTGGTCCCCACAAGTAGAGCAAAACAAGCTCAAATATGTCCACAATCACCTCACTCTTTCCACCAGTGCTCTTTGTGTGCTGAGGTGGTGTGAAGGGTAGAAGGTGGATGCGAGGGCTTCCATGGGTAAGTACCAGGCGTAAGTGGCTGGCACTCTGCAGTGACATGCCAGACTCTGATGGGTAGGTGCAACTTCTGCTGAGCTCCAGGGCCCAGCTACACAGTGGGCCTAAATAATTCACCAGCCTCAATATGTTCAGGTACGGAAGCTCCTCTGAAATGGCTGGCCGGTCCTCCACTTGTGAAAAATGATCAAACATGGACTCAGATGCTCAAGAACCTCTTTTCTTTCGCTGGTACATTCCTTCAATTCCCCACAGTGACTGGCAGTTACATCTCTCCCCCCCCCCATCCACCTTTTTGATTCTTCTGTCAATAATGTTAGTTTTTGGGGGTTTTTTTGCTTTTTTTTGGTGTTTTGGAGTGGGGGTATTTTTTTTTTCCTGGCTTTTCATTAAGGATGGTTGCCATGACAACAAAGTGGCATGTCATGCAGCATTTCACCTTTGCTGTCTCACCTCATACAGCTTCCTCCTCTCAGAGGCAACATGGCCGCCAACGCGTTCACCATACAGATGCCCGATTTCACGCGGACTGCGGCCGGGGACTGACCTTGAAGAGGCTGTGGGAGGGTGAGGGAGGATGGGTGGTTGGTGTGGGGGGGGGGTGACTCTTAATTCACAATCTGCTCCTGTAGCCCCAAATGGTGGATGCCAAGGTAGCACTCAGGTGAAACCGATGGGACTGAACACTGAAAGCTCGGCTCTGTCCCTGAGTGACGCTGCAAACAACCCAGAGTGCTGCTGGACAAGGCCCCACAGCCGGGCAGCTCTATCAAAATGCAGGCCGGGGGTGACCGAGTCACCAGAGTAAAAAAACAGGAAAAACAGGAAAAAAAAACAGACATACTCCAAATGAGGATGAGTGAGTGTGTAAGCTTATTAAAACAACTTCAACCTTAACCACTTTAAAACGCCTTTCATTGCAAGTTAAGTTTCAAATATGAAACTTTCGTCCTGAAAAAAGAAGAAGAACAAAAAAGGTCAGAAATGAATGCGCGTGGTGCGTCCGCTATCTCTGCTTGTCACTCCGCAGTGATGGAAGGGGATGAAAAATGCCCTCCAGAGACAAACACATTTGGGCTCTGTTTTCCACACTAAGGCATATCATAGAAGGCCTGTCGATCCTCCAGACAATGGCAGCGGGACCATGAGAGACCTACGGGACAATAACAGGCAGCCTGTCACTGCTGACGGTGGGATTATTTACCTTGACTAATGCATCTGAATAGGAAGAGGAGTGGAAGCCATGGATCAAACCGCCCCATAATCCACCAGGGCCTACGCAGTGATGGACATGTCTATTATGTCAGATGGGGGACGGGGACCCTCTGCGGATCACATCTAGTGGTGTTGCTGGAAGACATCAGCAGGAGGAGGGAAGTGTACATCCTGACAGGTTTGACATTGATTGTTAGAGGCTGTTTTGTAAAAAAGTATATATACGAAAAACAAGAGTGTTGGAAAGGATCTCAAGGACACTGGAAATTATAAAGCATGCTTAGTTCAAAAGAGACAGAAGGCATTGTTTCAAATTTCACAGCATGCAAAGAACAAAGAGAAACTCAAAAAGTTCCACAAGGACAAAGGCGCTATACCTCTTCGTTTATCCATCATACAAATTTTAGCTGCTCTTCAAAAATGAACTAGCTAAAGGATCCTGTGGTGTGACTTTGTATAGCAGTAGTGTAGATATTGGACTGCAATTCTCAGTTATTAGACTGCAAAACTATAAGAAGACTGCTGAAAAATGAAGTGGAGTGTTGCATTATTTGTACTGCTGTGATGTGAACAGCATTTTTGTGGCTGTCCCTGGGTCCACTGAGCCAGATAAAAATGCCTTAGGAGAAAAACTCACAGCTCCTCAACTGCAGCTGTCAGCCACACATCAGTGGCAAACCCAACGCTGTCACTCCAAAGGACGAGCTCAGTGCTTGGCTGGGGACAGCCGCAAGTCAAACCATCTCTTCAGCATCAGAGTTCTGGCACAATCCCCTGCACACCAGTGACACAGAGGCCTCCCCTCTTCTCAACATCACAGTTAGGCCAGGCTAATGAACTCCAAACTCCAGCCACAGACGGCGACTTCAACAACAAGTTACTACAAAAAAAGCAAAAGCAAAAAAAGGCTCTGAATGAAATCTAAGTCTGATTCCAGATCAGTGTTTTGCAGGAATACATTTCTGTCAGTTCTGATGAAGCAGGGGGAACAGATGATGTGCAGAGCAGGGCCTTGGGCCACGGAGGCTGCTGTTAGGACTCATTAATGCGGATAGCCCCTATGGATCAGCGCCGGATTGTGGTTCTGGCGCTGGGCCTGCTGCTCTGACAGGTCATTATGGTGCCTCAAGCTGGGACCAGCTGCAAGGAGGCCCATAGCAGGCAGCCGGTCCTCTGTGTAACGCTCACACTGCCTTTCTCCTCCAATTCCAGACAGCTGTGAGGCGCTTCCCTGATGCCCTTGCATCTGGATGATAGGTGGAGCTGCCTCCAAAAGGTTGCACAATGTATCGTATATGTATTGTCACAATATTGACCTACACGGTACTGATATTGTGGAAGTCTGCTATATGCAAATGAGCGACATATCAGATAATGTTTCAGTTCATGCTTTGAGCATCCTGGCTAATCTAAGAAATTCTAGATGAGTGTTTTTTTATGGGGTTTTTTGTGTGTATTATTAAGCACCAGTGTTGGGGATAATGTGGCAGAAGAAATCTAACACATTAGCCTTATTGTAAAGAGGTGTGGGAGATTTGCAAAGTAAAAAAAAAAAAAGGTCGGACAGCACTTGTATTATATGTAGTAATTTATTTGAGAATGGACAAAACACAAGACTATATTTCTGGTCATAATTACCTTTGTGCAATTTGGACCTATTTAGCTTTGCACTAAGAGATAGGTTAGGCATAAATTTGCGCTGTTCCACTTGCACAAATGGAGTCAATCATATGAGTACTGTCCAACCTTTTCTATGTTTTGAATTTACTTATTTATTTATTTGTGGATTCATTATATTAAAAATAATAGTTTCAGGAGTGTAGCCTGTTTACTCATCTTTACTTTAAATAGATACCCAAAGTAACACATTCACAAAGCATCTGGAATAATAATTTAGTATCATTAAATCTAGGGACAAAATGTCATGTTTTTGTGGATTGGACAGTTCATCACAAGGCTGTATGATTGAGTACAAAGCATAATACATGTGGAATCCTGTATACAATAATATAAAGACAATATAATATTTTGCAGCCCTACTTATCAGCCATCTCATCCATAACCAAGAAGAGCATCTGCATATATATCATTTGCATGATTTTATATATATATATATATATATATATATATATATATATATATATATATATATATATAATGCAAATGATCCATATCAGTAACAAATCAATACGCACTGTGTACTCCAGGCTTGTGTTGGCTGTGGGTAACTAATGCGCAGAGATACTATCTGCCACTTTACAGAGACAGAAGACGTTGGAAGAGGAAAAAAACCACAAAACAGCAAAAATAATAAATGCTCAGGTTCAGAGCTAATCGATATGAGCTTGGGTGTGGGTTAATCCTACCAATTGTCAAAGTGAGGGTGGAGTCAGCAGTGCAAGGCTGAGTGGGGCAGGACACATGAAGGCAGATGGTATTGATTTGCTCCACCGTTTAAACAAACCTGGGTAATGCAATTTAAAGTGTATCTGACGACCAAGGAAAAGCTATCGTTTCTCAATGCTGCAAAATAAATTGTAATTAGACATTGGGGCTAAAGATAAGGAGGGCTCCAGCACCAGGTGGTGCACTTTGAATCTATCAGCTACATTTCCCCTGACCAGTCATAAACGGCTGAGATTATTACACCTCAGATTATGAACCCTTCCTCCCACCGGGGAGAGGGGGAGGGGTGTTCTTGATTGGCAGTACTTGTTGAAAAAGGTTGTGGCTCTCCAGAAAATGAAAAGAGCGCTTAACCCAGAGATGGCTCTAAGGGAATGCTCATCCACCGGCTACAGAGCTAGGGTTGGCGTAGCGGGCACGGCTGTGCTGGGGTTGGACTTTAATAATACAAAACCAAAGACTGGGGATTTATGAGCTGGCCATTTGGAGCGCTGCAGAAAAGAGTGCGCTCCATCAGAGAGTCCTGAATGGGGGGTTAGTAATGGCCTGCCAGGCTCTGGGAGGCCACAGATAAAACGAACAGATCCTCTCAGCCCATATCCGCCACTAATTAACCAACATGTGTTGCCTGCCAATCAATTTGATGATACAAGGCTGTACTGCGCTATTAATACACTCCAGACTCATAAAGTCCCTTTAAACAAGTGTGCCAAAAGGGTTGATATTCAAATCTGCCAGCAGTGTAATGCACTCAAAATATACAGCATATATGCATAGCAAACACCCTTCTCCAGAGACATTTAAAGCCATGTTGTCAAGCGTCGGCCAACGCCAGGGGGTGACTGAGTAGTAATTAAAATGGCACTACGTTCATCCTGCTTTCTCAAGAATAATTCCTTTTGAGTTATGGCTTTAATTGATCTTGATTTAAGGATTAAAACCTCATGTGGTTGGCCCGCACACATAAGACTTGCGATATTAACTTTACCACACTGAGGAAATGTGGAGGATTATATCAATTTAGGGTATTAGAGTTTGGCACATAGCTGATTGCACAGTGAAACGGAGGTTAAAGTATTGATTTGCTGGTCAACGTACTGAGGAGGGCACTCCCCTGTTGCCTGTGTCCTCTTAGACTGAGGCTATTGCTCCAGATAAATCTTTCACTGAGTACAGCACAGGCTGAATGTGTACAATCACTACAGGGATGTTTGGGTCATTTTCGAAGATATGAAACCACTGGTTATTTGGACTGTGCATTGTTGGAAATCTTTTAGTGTAATCTTTCTTAAGCACAAGCTGGCTAATTAATGATTTGTCAGACAGTGAAAATTGCTAACCACTCTGCATGTGTCACATTTACAGCACATTATGTGTCTGGTATGGAATATTAAATCTTGGAAAGCTAGCATGATAAATTTTAGATGGTGTCACATCAATAAAAATTTTATCATAATTACTGACTGAGCTTCAACTTGCCATATCCTGCTTCCAGAGCTGCAATAAAGATATGCCTCCTGTAAGAAAGCAGCTTTTGCTGTCAAATGAATCAGCTCATCAATTAATATATAAGGTTCTATCAAATCCAAAATACACACATGTACACTAAATCACCTGACTGTTCCTTTTTCTGAAATTGTATTTACATTTTGAACAGAACTATACTAAGATCGGCTCCTTGAGTTTCTTACCCATTGCGCAAGACTGCTGCTCAGTGCCCACATGCCCTCACATGTACTCTCATCCCCCAGACCCTCAGCCTGGTGTGGCGTGTGAAGTGCTGGCACTCTTGTAACCCCACAGTGGCCCAGTGCCCTTGTGTAGCTTTCCACCTGAAGGCCAGCTTTGTGCTGCAGGCATGAGCCAGGCACTGCTGAGCTGCACCGCACCTGTTTGGGATGCGGCAGGGGACAAAAGGCGCATTAGTTATATTTAAAAAAAAAAAAAAAGGAGCTCGGCGGGAACCGTTTTTCCCCGTTCCTCTCAGCGTGCACGCCATGGCCCTGGGAGATCTGAGCATAGGATTTATATATTTATCTTAGATCGCCTCTGACAGTTTTCTGCAGTCATAAATTCTTTACAGCTACACAAATACCACTGTGGGGAATAAGCAAGGTTACTGGACATAAGATAGGGCCCCGATTTAGCTGGAGTTTCTGACAGCACACAAAGAATAATGAGACAAAAAGCACATCAGCCCTCCTTCATCTTTTGCCTGCACAAGTAGATCTAAACCGTAACTGTGCTCCGTGATGAGCAAGGAACCTTTTGTCCATATGTAGTGCATAACTGTTCATTCCTGTGAAGTCAAACCAGCTCATGGAAGAGAATCTCTAAAATAATGCATGACGCTTGGCAATGTCTGGTTAATCTAACCACACATGATGGTCTGGAATTTTGTAATGCATTTAGTTTCTTTGCTTTTAAAAGCAACTGCCAGTGTTGTAGCATTTCAGTAAACACGTTTGCGCTTGTGTGTGCTCATAACAAGAAAGACCACCATGGCTGATTAACTGTTTATTCAGTATGGGCACGTTCCAGTAGAATGAAAAGCTCATTACCCTGGCCTCTTAGGTTGGACTGAAACCATGACCTTCTTGCAAACTCTTATCAAAGACATTAAACATCAATTATTCAAATTAATTACTTCAATTCGGATCCAAATGTTACTCATTCAGACAACTTCATGAAACTTGCAGGATTTGTATGCATGAAATATGTATGGTAAAGCTATCAGTCACTTCAAAATGAATAAGCCCACTCTGGGATCGACATATTTACTCTGGAGGTAAAAGTGATTAGACACAGAAAAGGTCTTTAACATGACATTGTAGAACTTTTGATACTGATAAGTTCAAGTTGAAGGCAATGCTCTCCACTTTACAAATGCAGCCATCTAAAAAATACATACAGGCAATTTAGTTATAACGAGTGTGATTTCAAATAAAGTGATTTTGTATTGAGTTCATGTATTAATCACAACACTTGGCCAGTTAGATAATAAATATCACACAAAGTGGCTATGCAATAAATATTCACACAAACAAAACTTTCCCAAAGCAGTGAGAGGGAACATCTCAGAGGATGTTGTATTCAGTTTTGCTTCTGATTGCACAGAACTGTCATACCGCCATATCACAGTTTGGAATGTGTGTGGATAGCAATGAAGGGTTCCTGATCTGTGTGGCTGATACTAAAGTGGGCTCGGCCACTGGTATCCACGGTAACCTGCTTTCCAGTACAATGACCTTCTGTCTTCTGGCCGGAGATGACATCACAATAGGTCCCAGGAGCAAGACCAGTCTTCAGAGTGGCATCTAAAGGACTGAGATGGTAAGATTGTAACTGCCCAATTCAAAGTATGCATCCTAGTGAAGGTCAATTTAAGTTCTATCCTTTACAGAACCAGGACACTGAAGCATTCACTTTCACATTAATTTTCTGTGGAATGTAAATTAGAACATAAGCATGGTGTGATATAACAAAATTTTCTCAAGTTCACTGATCAATAAAAATGAAAACCAGTGCATTTGCACACTCACCATTCATCATTATTGATGATTATGAAGCCACGATCTCCACGTCCAAATGCAATCTGGTTGGCTCCATTGTCCCACCAGTTGCTAAAAGGCTGCCCATTCACTATACTGCGGAAGGAGACCATATTCCTAGATCAAGCACAACAGAATGGCATGATTAGGTATTGCTAGGATATGTACTCTAGTTCAGGATGTAACCTTTGAATCTAGTCTGAAGCACAGTTTAAATATTTGTCCATGGCAGAAATTCTCACCTGATCTGGGGCCAGCGGTGTTCACAGACCCACCCATCTAAACAGCTGCCCACTGGACTAATGGGGACAGGCTTTGTAGAGCCATCGGGATAACTAGGAGGCCCAACCCAGTCATTCTCATCCTGGAAAACAGGAACATTGACTTCTAACATCTCACACTAATGACAGGCCATGATGGCTCACATGATCATTATGGTTGAAATCACTAATATAACTGGTTATAACTGGATTTGCAGCCAAATATGCTTTAATTAATAAAGTGGGGCAAATTTCATGGCTACATGTATGAACATAGAACTAAAAAGGCAGGTCATGTTTTGACCTGTGAGGTTATAAGCATTGTGGGGAAATGATTCGAGCTGCTCAGTTTTGGTTTACATTATATTTTGGGTATATTCCTCCTGATTCTCAACACCTGCATCATTTACTTGACTCACTGTTTACAAACCCACTGTGAGTAATAGGTAATTGAAAAATAAGTAGTGATTCCATTCTTTACAAACAAGATAAATGTAAAGAAAACATTGGGAGCATCTAGTTTTCAGTAGTAAATGTTGTTTTTAAGCATCTTCACTTTCTATGAATTTGAGAATGGTATTTCCTCCAAACTTCTTACAGAATATGAACTCTAAGTGACTTTAAAGGAAAAAATTCACCCAAAAATGAATGTAAAGCAATGCAATTAAATAAGCAACAGCAGATAAGATCATGCTAACTAGCATTCATTTAGGATTAGTACTTGGAAGTGTGGAAGTGTTCCTTTCGGGGTGAACCACACAGACACCTACTTTTCCATTCACAATGTGCCGATCCCAACGGTAGCTTGACATCACTCTGGTCATTCCATAGGGATGGGCTAGCATGAATGCCATGGCCATTTTGTAGAGTCTTAGAAGCAGAAGGAACAGTGAAGTCATTTCTCATTCAGGTGTGTTGGTTTTTGCTGGTACCAGCCGTAGAAGCAAACATGGCTTGATGGTGAGAGGATAGAGCTCCTACCTGGGCTCCCAGAAGGTCAGAATGGATGCCCCACCAGCCCCATGACCTCTCTGGTTGTCATGGTTATCCACAAACACTATGGCTTTGTCAGAAGGCATCAATCCCCAGCTCTCGCCCCAGGTCCTGTAAAGAACAAGAATTCAGACTGGCCTTGGGAGGAACATGAGCAAACCTGTAACAAAATAATGTGGCAGATAAACAGCCAGATAGTTCAGCTGTGGAATGTACAGTGCCTTTAGAGGTGGAGCTTGGTTATCCTTGAAGCATGATGTACCTGAGATTAGAGAGTTTATACCCGTTCCGTTTGCGAAAGACAGAACCCAGCAGAGTGCTGTATTTGAACTCTGTAACATGTCCAAGCGAGTGGTATTCACTGGCTTTAATTGGTTCATCCCCCAGATCAATGACCTTGAATAAGAACTCAAAATTACCAGTCACATTTTTTAAAAATCTCCAAATAACTAATTTCATAAAGCTGGATTTAGGGCTGCACAGTACATCAATTTTTAATTAATTATTGCAGTATTGATCTGTGCAATCTGTGTACTGATATCGTAGAATGCTGCAGTATGTAAATTATCCTTCTAATAAATCACAGTATTTTTTACTGGCTGAAGTGTGCATCCTGACCAATCTCAGCCATTGCAGATGAACGTTATGTGAGTGATTTGTTAAGCCAAGTCATTCACATAATTCAACAAATGTAAATAACTTCCATCAAAGTAATGTAGGCTGATTTGATCAAGGTTGTACTGATCATCAATGTTTTTAATGTACTGCCAAGCATACTGAAATTACATCTTAAATTACTTGATTAAAAATTAAGGTCAAAATCACAAGGATTACAATGTGCTGGAGAGGGCTCTGTGGCCTAACAAATGAAGACTGAACCTTACTTCTTGATAAATGAGAGGCTTGGAGCCTTTCGGAAACCACTTTGGATTAAGGTCACGGAGTTGTCCATATATGACCTTCAGGTCATTTGGCCACATATGCTTACAGGCGTCCACCCGAAAGCCAGCCACACCCATGTCCACTAGAGAATTCATGTAGTGGATGACCCTCCCACGCACATGCTCCTTCTCCAGTGCCAAATCAAGGAGACCGAGCAGACGGCAGTTTCGCACCTGTGCGAACGTGTTGGTTAAAAAGAGTGTATATGCAGGGCTTAAAACAGCTGCTATACATTTCTGCATAGTGAAACAAACCTATTTACACCTTTGTCCAATGGTATTCCTAAACAATGATCTTTCATCGTTCCCTAAATTATACCTGATAAATGTCTTGGTAATTCTCAATATTGCCGCTCCTGCTGGTGCATTTATCATCGTTGAAGTCGGTGGCGGAATAGGGCACAGATGGGAACTCCTCTCGTATGGCATTGAAGTATGAGCCACAGGTCGAGTGCCTGCCCTCCCCTGCGTCCGATGCACACATGTGATTGATGACAATGTCAGCATAGATCCTCACCTGCAGAAAATGCTCACGGGTTCATTTCCATAACAACACAGTGCAACACCGTCTCTTGCCACACATCAAATTGTGTCAGTCCACCATCTTGGGAGCACAGACTGGGTCATTAATGTACTTTGGATCTTCAAGACCCCAGCAGATAGTTCTGCTAGATAAAGCTGCTTGAAAGAGCTGTCCAGTTTATCTGGCAGTGTGCTAATTGTTTTCTGAGTGACTGTCAACATATTTAAAGAGTTTGTACCCCAACATTGTTACATCTGGTGATCATGTTCTTCAGCTCTTGTTCTGTCCCAGATCTGGAGCACAGATTGTAGCTGACTGGCTGGTACCTCTCCCACCATGGCCTGTGTGGTTTGGAAACCACAACATGCTCACTGGGAGGAGAAATCTGGTAGAGGAACACAATTATTTTCTTTCAGCATAATATACCATGTCCCCAACAAAAAATCATGTGCTTTTAAGAAAAGATCTGATATAGGAAAAACTGACTTTCCTCTCTTCATGTGATAGTAGTCTATATTTTATTAGTAATGCATATTTACTCTCATATAAAGCCACTTGACAATGCAAGTCAGTATGCTTACCTGAACTCCAGCAAAGCCATTGGGTGCCAAATATCGCTCACACTCATCCGCAATATCTGACCAGCGCCATTCAAATAAATGGACAATCGAACCTCCTTGTTGGGAACAGTACTGGGAAAAGCCTAGTCCAAAACCCAGTGCCAGCAAACACCACTTTGCCTTTACCTAATCACAGATGGTCAGGATATACAAGAACACACCTGAGCAGCTTATACACATTACCAGTAACTCATGCCATGCAACTGCAATTCCCTATTTGGATTTGAATTACTGATACAGAGCCTATGAACATTCAAGCTTGGAGGTGGATACCTCAGCATTGTACAATATTAAGAAATGTTTATCTGTAACAATACATAATACATAAAATCTTTTCACTCCATTTAGAGTAAACAATCTTTATACAAGTATCTCATGGCAATGTCCTGGTATTTGCCCTGGAAGTCCCCAGAGTAGTGCAGATTTAAAAGCCTTACCTTCATATTTAAGCAGCCAGTGGGATCCACATAAGATGAACACCGTGATGATAAACAGTGTGTTGTTGATGGAGCTGCAGCACACCTACCCGTTTACTGGGGCTGGACCAGATTAGGCCCAGAGCAGGGAGCTAAAGTTACACATGCAGCCTTACCGCAGTGAAGCTTAGCTGGGACACACATACACACCCTGGCCCTGCCACACGCAAACTGCCAATGGTGGTTATGTAGCAAATTTACACCAAGACCTGGAAGTACTAGGGCTTTCAGTTGTCCAAATGCATTTTCTTCCTTTTAGCCTTTTCTGATCATCAAATACCTGATACTTGCCTTATTATTCCATTATAAAAATAGAGAGCAAAGGTAAAGAAAATCTCAGCGCAAATAATCATAGCACATTTTAGTCCTCTGAAATGTTTTAAGCCTAGAGCCAGTTGCTCATCTTCCCTCTACAACCCGGTGCAGTGGTGTATACTCCATGTGCAGGAGAAAAGTGTGCTGGAAATAAGAGTGCAAAGTCCTGACTACAAACAACACCCAGCAGCCTGCCCCCGCCCCCGCCCCCCACAGAGCAGTCAAAGCAGTCAAAAACTGATCGGCTGCAGCCTATTCCTTAGCATTTTCCTTTTGTTTATTTGAGTGTGTTTATTTGTTTGTTTGCTTGCATGCCGTCTCTGGCTCTTTTCTGTATTGACACCACCATCTGTTGCAATGCCTCTCAGAGATGAAATGGCTTTTGGCTAGCTCACTTTCCAAACTTACGCCCCATAATGCAGCCTTTCCTTAGCACTGCTGTACAATAATCCACAACCAATAAGCCATATTATTCCACTCTGGCTGGCTATTACAGTTTATCTTTGAGACTGAAATGAGAACACTTAGCCAAAATCAACACCCAGAAACAAAGCAAAAATAACTAGCAATCTCAAGATCAAAGACATCAGCAAAAATAGACATTTAGAGCAGCAGATGTGAAATATTTATTTTTATTTATTTGCAACACACCATAAAGTAAGTCAAATACATAAAAATAAGTTTTACATGCGACTTAATTGCAGCTTTTTTTTTGCTTGAAGACACAGGGGACTCATCACCTGGGGACTGGAAGCAAAAGTGAGAGAACAACACATAGAACCCAAACAGACAAAGAGCAGGTGAAACAGCACCCGTCTTTCTCCTACCTAACACATACTTCATGTGGACTGACACAAAAATAAATAATCAAACAACTCGGCACCAAACGTATTAAATCTCTTTTCTTAAAGGATATGGATGCATAAGGATACAAACAGTCCTGCAGGATCATGACTGAGGCATCTGATGTGCCCTCAACATCTTCAACAAGGACAAATGTCGAATTGAAGTTTTGCGAACAAAATCAAAGCAAAAAATAAATAACTAAATAAGTGCTCTTAGGATGCTCACCCTGCATCCTCGCACAGAAACAGCTGATTGGGTCAAGCTCCCAGCGCATTTCACACATTCTCTTACTAATCTTTATTTTCAGGGATTTAACTACTTGTTGCTTGCTTTCAGTATGTTCAACAAGTGCTAACACAGCAGTTGTTTACTGTAAGTGCTCATGTAGGTGTAAATTAAAAATGTATGAACAATGTTAAATTATTACAAATATTGGGATCACTGCTACTTCTGCTCACCTGTTTCACGCTTTTTGGCTCTTGTCCGCAACTCTGTTGCCTCCTGTTTGGGTCTGGCCGAACGGGCAAATTGCTGGATTTTGAGTTAAGAGTAAAACACACAGTGCAAACTTACCCAGCACCCTTTGATTAAAGCTGGTAAAGGGCAAACCTTAGCAATTAAAATTCATGGCACATCTGAAGAGACGCAACTGGCATTCAAACCTCATGCCCATTCCTTTTAAGCACACAAATCAGCAGCAGGCTGAAATGGGCTTCAGAAAATCACGGCCAGGTGATCCGCTGACATTTTCCCTGAACAGGGAGCAATGAGTGAGTGAAGGATACCACCACAAGGGGCTTGTCGTGGAGGAGGAATCCATTGGTGTCCCTCAAGGCCTTCTCTGCACTTTTCTCACTGGGGAGGCCGATGAAGGCCTGACCTTTCATTCGGCCCTCCTTCATTAAAACTATATCAAACCTGGACAGGCCAAACACAGACAAGCCGTATGTTATTGCACAGATCCGTTAGCTGTTGTGCGTCCAGGGCTGCCCAGCTCCAGGCCTACAGACCTGCCACCCTGCTGAGTTCACTTGGCTCTGCACACCTGGCTGTAAGACTCTCATGCTGCTGAAAGGCTTTAGTCATATGTGGCGTGTTCCGTTTGGCTTGGAGATAAACCCCTGCATGGCAGTAGATCTCCAGGACTAGATTTTGGCACCCTCGTTATATGCTATGTTATATGTAGTATATAACATATATATACATATATGTAGTATATAACATATATATGTAGTCAATATCTGCCATTTTCCTCTGTGCTAATATTCTTCTGCCCCTTGGATACACCAAGTACCTTGTCGATGAAAGTTAAACAGCCTTTGCAGGGTACTCTACACCTGTTCTTGCACACATCGAAGCCCTCCTCTTTTTCCAGTATTGCTGTAAAGCTGTACAGTTTCTCTGATTCCCTGATAACAGGCAGGTGAAGCTGAGGCTCTGATTAAGGCCGACACCCAGCCTGGTGCAACTTACATGTTTCTCTCTTCCTCTGATGAGGTGTCAATGTATCTCCCATAGATGTACTTCAGGTCCTGAGGTAAAGACACGAATGAGCACATTTGAGCCGCACATTCGGGTGTTGTTTAATTCAAGACTCGAGGATGTTCACACAGCATTCTGGTATCCAGCATGAAACACCATGTACTGGATGTAATGAATTCACAAAGGTATAAAAGTGAATGCAGAAGTCTTTTTCTCTGTGGGGCAATGTCAGAGTTTGGCCTCCAGATGTACTTACTTTTTCTTCTACTTGTTTTGCGATGTTCTTCACATAAAGCCTGCAGGTTGGTTCCCCTGGATCATAATTCTTGAACACGGACATTTTCTTTATCTCTGACAGACACCAAAATGCATATTACCAGCATCACTGAGTTTCTGATAAATTCATATCAGCTAAAGCTCTCAATATCATGAAATATCTATTCTTATACCATTAGAAATAACGTCACACACACACACCTTTATTAAAAAGACATATAAACTCCTCATACACATATAAACAGATTCATCATACACATAGAAACAGATTCTGTTATGACACTGTAGCTTGTTTATAATCAACTTAGTGATTCTTAAATTGATCCCTTCTGACATGATGGTGAACATCCTATTTCAAATGAAGTGGTATAGTGTTTCGAAAAACGAAACAACCATCTTATTTGTAGTTTTGTAGTGTATTTGACATTTCGTAGGACAAAATGTCCAAGGTAGCAAAATGTGTACAACTGCTGTGTACAATTTCCTATGTAAAAGAACTGTTTTAAAACTCCCATACCATCTCTGGTGAGCCTGCCGTCTTCTAGTTCCCTTCTGGAAATGAACTCAGAGGGGATGACCTCTGGTTCCTCACCACTCTCCTCCTGCATGCTGGCCTGAGTGCTGGGGTACATCTTTCCAAACCCCCCGGCTCCAGGGCCCAGCTCTGCTGGGTCTGGGGGAGGGGACCATGAGCAGAATTAGGACAGAAAATGCCACACAGTGCCTGCTCCTATAAAACCCTGAATCATGTGTGCAGTCACCCCCACTATTATTAGTGGCCATTTCTGATTCTCTCATTATTTCTGAAGGAACTCCATTGTTTTCTGAGCCAGTATGAACAGACTGGTACAAGTTTGCCATTATAATGGCTGGATAATTATACATGCTCTGACTGCTAGTAACAATAAGTGTGGCTGGTAATAGCAGTTCACCAACAGATTAGAAAAGCAGCAGGTGCAGCACTGTGGTGATGTCAGAGCGGACACACCAGGCGACAGGAGGCCAAACAACTGCCTCCATCCCGAGTATTCAAAATGGAGCCCTCCCAGGCGAACCATCGGAGGCAGAACGTTTTCAGCAGGCACTTAAAAGGTTACACTCAGTTCTTTCATCCTATCAGCATTTCAGATGATGGAGAAAACCAAAAAGGAAAAGGCAGCATCGATGCAAACCCCAAAGGTCTGTGCCTTTCACTCTGTCTGTTGGACCGGTCTTTTATAGTGAGAAGGTTGTGTTGGGTGGGGGGGGTGTCTCTGTTCCATGGTGCCTACTCTCAGAGGCCTGGGGAAAGTGCAGGCAGTTAGCAGTAAGCAAAAAGCTAAGAAAAATTATGAAGACCAGTGGGCCAGTACAAATCCTTCAGAAACGTGTTACACAGATCTAGTGTTGCGTGTGCACCAGAGCAGAAAGCCAGAGTCTGCGTTGATAAATTCCCCTCAGAGAACTGGATCTAGTTTTCTCTATATATCTGTTTTTAATCCAAACAACACTGTCTTATCCTCTTCTCTTCAAAATTGTTTATCTGTCCAAAGCTAGAAGAATGGAAAGAACTACCTTACAACATCCATACTTTTACATTGTTAGGAAAGCCGTTTGTCTGTGCATGTTTGACTTGGAAAGCCATACCTCATTCTTTTTTGCTTAAGGTGAATGTTTATGAGCACCAAACTCAAAATGGCAATCCTACGATGCTGCGCAACATCCTGATAAATTTCCCTACAGTTCAGTGGTCGTCTGACAGGAATTGCGATATAATGGTGTGCACAATGGTGGGCCACCAGGAAAGTCATGAGCACCAGCATGGAGCCAGTCCTCGAGCCCACATGCCATCACCACTTCGGCTGGAGACAGCGCCAAGCAGTGCCACCCCCTCCCCCCAGCTGAGCTCCTATTCTCCCAGCTAATTGCCATGTTAATTAAACAGGTTGTCTCAGGAAATGGCTCATGGAGCTTGGGTCTCTAGGCAGGGTGCTCAAGGAGGTGTGACATCAGCAACAGAAGGAAGAGGAGGAAAGGATGAAGGATGGGGAAGTATGCAAGGATACCCCACAGGAAGTGCAGTCACAGAGGCTCACCTATTTCCTGCTCCAGTGGACTCAGATCCTGGGGCTGGTCGCACAGCTCCCGGACAGTGGTGGACGTTTCTGAAGAAATGTGAAACTCGATCTTCTTGGGTCCGATTGACAGCGGCTGCTCAAACACGTCCGACGGCTGCAGGCCTGGGCCTGGAGTGCTAGTAATCAGTGAAGACTTTACTTTCTGCATTTTGTCTGGGGCTACCATATGCCTTCATGTCCCCATACCCATCCCTACCACTGTTACAGAAGTTCACTTTCATTCAAACATTTCATCACATTTTACAGGCATAAAGAGGGAACAGCACTGCCGAATGTCATGTTTCGGGGAATTGTGGCTGCATTTCCACATCTTAAAATCAAGTCACAGAAACAGCCATCTTTTGTTTTCTGAAAGCTGGGTGGTCTTTTTCTAACTACTGTGAGCTCTGCTAGAAGAGTGTGTGCCATACCTGTGGGAGTCTGGTTTGGGAGCGAAGAGGAGATCTTTCAGCTTAGGTTTCTTCCTCTTGGAAGCAGTCTTTGGTCTCAGGGGTCTTTTAACTGGCTGCTTAACGAGCCCCATCAGCCTAATCATCCTGGTTGAAGAGCAGGTGGAGGACAAGAGCAACATATTAAACATTTATGTCTATCGAGCACAATGTAAAAACCATCGAACAGAAAAAGAAAACAAAATGTGCTGTTTAAGTGTGCTAGAGTACTATGGCTCAATGGAGCCAGACAAGCAATCGTTTATGGGTCTGAGGCTCGCTGCAACTGCAGAGACAAACAGCGCTAGGCAATTTACACAAAGACAAATGAACTCACATGTACAATTTCCAAATACAAAGAGTCCTGATGTGCAGGAAACTATATTGTCCAGACAAGCAGTACATTTCAATTCAGGAAACACCTCACACATGCCAGTCATTTTCCTCTGGCTTATCCAGGAACAACAAAGATAAAATGAGGCAGGATTTGTTGCCTCTTTCCATTTACATTATGCTCCCAACCAATCAGAGCAGCTTCCTTCAATTCCTCAGTGAAACTGCTCCAGATCAAGATGTCAGTGATGCTAAATGAAACAGGAGTGTGTGTGTTTGCAAATCCAACCTTTCCTTGTCTTCATCATCTCCGCTCTCGTACTCAGACTCCTCGTTGGAGGCCTCGTCAGCGCCCTCTGGCAGGGGTGGGTTCTCTGGGGGAAAGGGGGGTGGCAGGGGCACTAGCAGGGGCAGCAGGCCATGAGCCAGTTCAAACTGAAACAGTGCACACAGGGGGATCTTTCAGCACCAGCTCTCAGCCATATCCAATCATCTATTTCAGCCCTGTATTCCCCAGCTGTGCTACAAACTGATACTTCAACCAGAACACACTGACTGTGCCTATAAGCATGCTGTGTTGGCACGTGACAACTGGATTCAGAATATTCTGAAAGAGAGCCATAAATCCACACGAATCAGTGTGAACATTCTATAGACTTCCCAATCAGTACACAGGCACCACCCACCAACGCATCATCTGTGTGTGCTGATTCCCAGTTAAGAATGTCGAATTAGTGGATCCTGAATTGAATTCCGTTAAAATAGCACAAGTTTAGTAGCAGTAGCACCAGCAGTAGCAGGTGGACTACAAGAAGAACATATAGCACGCTGGGTCACCCAGTCTGGTGCAGAGCATTAGAAGGGGGCCATCTCACAGGCTTACCACTGGAGGACGGGCTGTGACAGGTCCAAACGGACACGGCAGGCTCATCTTATTCATCAAGTGAAGAACCTGTGGAGGAGAACGTTCAATTGCTCAGCTAATACAAGAGAGCAGCAGACTCTCTGTGCGTTTGTACATTTATTTGTATTACGCCTCTTTACACCTGCTGTTATGCGTCTCTCAGACACAAACAATAATTGTGACTGTTGCTCCATATGTAGGCAAGATTGCGGTGTGGGAATATATTTCCCAGCATCAAGGAGCTGATCGCCAATTCAGAAAACCTTCAGCAGTGCTCGCAAACAGAACAGCAGAAAAGTGCTAGCACCATCATGAGGCCTAATGAGGAACCACAGCTGCATCCTTATTGCTCACTGAAGAGGAACGGCTTATCTCAACAGGGAAGACGTCAAATCCACAACCCATCTTTTGCAAGAGTGTGTTCATATTTTGTCCAATATCCAGCCAAGATATTTCTTATTTCATCTTTGTAGTGTGGACTCAATCACACTTAATCTGTAATATTCTGATTCTGATTTTAAAGGGAGGGGGTTTACATATGAACAGTGTGTGTGTGTGTGTGTGTTTGTTTACGGATTATAATTTAAATGAAAAGATATAGCTTGTACTCACTTGTACATAAAACTTGGGCACGCTCAGAAGGGCGTGTGTGATGTTTGTCACAATCGCGCTTGAAGGAGGAGGGTATAAATATTTCAGCGTCGGGTTTGCTTGAAATTTCAGCCTGCAGGGGCAGAAGCACGTTGAGCATGTGAGTCTGGGCCAGGCCGGACATCCTCCAAAATAATCCCTATGAAGGCTCGCCTAGCTACCCGCTGCAAATGTCAAGCAGACAGCGTGCAGTCGGAAGCATACCTCTATTCAGGGACAGGAGCGACAGGCTGGAGGTGTATGGGAACGAGCCCATTCAAACCCCACATAGTGGCAACCTCCTGCTTTACACCACCGCCCAAGCACACAGCAGGAGAAGGTACAAGTTAAAAAGCAAAGGACACTGTTCCCGTTACGTGGTTCCAGCACATTCTGCCATAAGCGAGCCTTCCACAGGAACTGCTTTGATTTCTGCTCTTACAGGAGGCTCTTAGGAGGTCACCGTGGCGACCACTGGCACATTTTCCTGGACCCTTTCAGCTGTGCCTCTGTGACTGGAGCTACGTGTCTCAGCCGTGTCTCTGTCTCTCCGAGCAATATCAGGCCTGACTCAGCCACAGGCTTATCCAGAAACAAGAATTCAGACAAACACATTCAGGCATCACTGAATTCTGAACAACAAGCTATACTAAAGAAACAAAGCAACAAACAATGAAATAAATAAAAAGGTGGAAGTGATGAGTGTGAATGAAGGTGATGTGAGCGCAGTTCTTAGTGAAATTACATGGTTGCCCTCAGCCTCTTTATCAACTGCCACCTGGGGCCACCAAATGGCAAGAGCAGAAGGGCTGTCAGCGCGGAGCAGACGCAGCAAGACCCGGCCTCGCTATCGGACATGAGGCTGTAGCTGACAGCTAGCCACACACACACACACACACACACACACAAAGAAAGAAACATATGCATGCACACTAGCACACTCACTCTCTTGCTCTTTCTCCACAAGCCAAAAGAGCTTAACAGTCTGCAAAAATAGCAGAGCTACTGCTGTGTTCATGTGTTCTTGCTCAGAAAACAAACACAAAAGAAATCTCTGTGACCCTCAGACAGAATTACACAAAGTGCCTGAATGATCTATATATCTATATCTATATCTATCTATCTATCTATCTATATATGTCTATATCTATATCTATATATATATATATATATATATATATATATATATATATATATATATATATATATATATATATATTATTCACCAAATTAGGTGAAAGACTGAGAAGTATATTTCTCTATGTGAGCTAAGACAGGCAATTTTGATAGCACTGTTTTAGTGCTGTTAGCCTCCAGTTCTCATTTGTTCCCCTTCAGTTGTGGTTTTACTTATTTTTTTCATGACATATTTAGTGCGATTCTGTGTCTACCTGAACTATGTTTGCAAAATACATTTTACAAAAGAATGTTAAATAACTTCGAGAAAATTACATTAAAATATTTAAAAATGATAATATTTTAATTTTGCCTATGAAGTTTATTTTAAAGCACTTCAAAACACAGCTACAACATGTAACATGGCCTAAACTCATACACCTAACATTTGAGCTGGCAGTGGAGCACATATTTACTCTGATAAGAGCATCTGCTAAACGCTGTACACGTAATTATAAACACACATTTCTTTCTGGGCACTAGGCTTCTGTGTAATAGTACCATTGTACAGCTGCATGTTCTATCAAAAAGGAAGACTTTCAGCAGTCTTGCCAGGTTTTCACCTGAGAGATGGCTAGGATGCCTTTAACAGGAAGCTGACGGCAACTCTCACTCATCCGTCCTGAGGACGCCGTGACGGCGTCTGCTTGGCCCGCACACATGCGAGAGGGCTTTCACACTCACCCGAGACTTGGAGCAATGCTGGTATCAATAAGAGAGACAGATGGCTGTGGAATCTCCTTTTTCTCCTTCCCATCTTGGTTGTCAGCACACCTGAAATGGGAATTTCTGCTATTAAACCACACACACCTCTTTTTTTATCAAAGAAAGAGGTGGTACAAAGAAATCCACTGTGAAAAATGTTCCTGATAAGTTCCACACTATGACAAGGCTGAGACAGATTTCAATTCGAGCCTCTGCAGAAAACCACACTAGTGGGATTGAATTGGGATGTGGTTACCTGTCAGGGTGGGGTGGGCTGTCCAACACAGTGACATTATCTTGATCTTTTGCAAACTCAACGACTAGTGTATGACCCAGAATCCTCAGCTGATGTAGTCTTCTCAGGGCCTGTGGAAGAATGTGAGAGGAACCACCACTTACACCAGCGCAGAAGAGCTGCAAACTATAAAAACACCCAGAAGAGCAACATTTGAGCTTTACCTTCGAGGCCGCAGTCTCACTAGAAAAAGTGGCGAAAGCAGTGTGTTTCTAAAGGATGAAAACAACAGTTAAGACAAAGCACAGCAGTTATCACTCATATCAACTCAATCATATCACTCAAGAAATCAAAACAATAACAAAACATTTAAAAATAAACAAACAAATAAATCTAATATGTTCAGACTTACTAGAGGGCCCTTCTCAGAGAGCACGCGGACCGAAGAGGCGCTGAAGTACTTGAGCAGGTCCTCTGCCTCGCTGTGGCTCAGCTCGGCAGGAAGATGTCTCACTAAGAGGGTTTTGCTCTTTCTGATGTGCACCTCATCCTCCGACCGTTCTGCCATAGCTCGCCTGGAAATGCAGCAAAATACGGGTCTTTTTTACATATATTTCCAGCAATAGCATTTAGAATAATTAGTGATTCTAATTGTATTTGTTTATTTTTTATTCATTTGGCCATGAATTGACATTTTAGGGACTTCCTATATTTCACTGAGGTAGAAATATGACATACCAAGAAGTCTGTTCTATGCCAGTTCTATCCCAGATCAGATTGTGTTCACATACCCAAAATATCTGTCTTTTGCTAATCTGCTGACATGCCCAGTTTGTGATAGTCATCAATGGCCAGTTTCTGACTTCAGAAATGGATGTAAATAAAACTGTCTGGACATTACTGGGTGGCATACCACTCCATTAGAGACATAGTCACATGAAAAGACCATGCAACCACCTGAACCCCAACAGTCATGCCACTATCACACAAGTGTCAATGAGTCACTCAAATAATATCCACTCAGCAGTGGTCAGAAACTGAGCAGTGATAACCGGTGAAGGAGGTGCCTGACTGTACATGTCAAAATCTGGGTAGTTTGTAATTATAAACACATACGATGTGTGTATCTGAAGTGGGCAGGGATGTAGGTATACGTTTCTACTCACAAGGCTGGTGAGTGCATTGTTTGCTTGTATTCCTCTCCTTGCTTTGAACTGTATTAACCCTTTTAATAGTCACCTAAACATTCTGATTACAGTGACTCCTATGCAATAGTCTCAATTATATGTTTTTATTTAGTAGAAGTGGTAGCTCAGTGGTTAAGTTACTGGACTTGTAATTGGAAGGCTGCTGGTTCAAGCCCCACCACTGCCAAATTGCTGCTGTTGAGCTCCTGAGCAAAGCCCTTAACCCTCAATTGCTCAAGTTGTGCTCATTCATAATTGTAAGTCTCTTTGGATAAAAGTGTCAGGTAAATGTAAGTTGTCTTAACAGATGTCATTTATGGATTTACACTATTACAGACCCTGTGGAGTGTTTAAACCTAACAAATCTATATTTAATTGTATTATTACTGTAGGCCTTTGACGATATGAAATTACACAACACTTGGCTAAAGGTCATCTTTGGAAAATAGCCTTCGAATGACCGAGTTTGCAGTAATTCCACTCTTGTTGTAGACTTGGTGTAAAACATAAGAAAAGCATAAGTGGGTGCTAAAGGTGGGTATACTATGAAGAAAGTGTTTACGACTGCTGCTTATGCTATTGCCCGTGATCACAAAGTTAATGTCGCGGCCTTATGTTACTGACCTGCCAATAAAATATCATGGGTAATTAGCTATAATAGCTCCGAGTACCAGAACAAATGCGAACACTCGAGTTATTGAATAAACAAGACACGAAAAAGTCTCCACGATAAAACAACTACCCAACTAGCTAATACGTCTGTAGACGATACGTACCATGCCGATATAGTTACATATCCCGACCTAGCTAGGAACATACAGACATCATAGGGTTGACACAGGAAAATACAGCAAACTAGCTACATGGAAATACTGCCGACATACAGCGAACATTAACTCGTTAATGCTAATGATAAGTTAAGTTAGATAACCTATCCAGCTAACTAAGCTAGCAGTTAACTTAACTAGTTAAGGCTTGGTAACCTAGGATAGCTAACCTAGCTTAGCTTGTTAGCTATCTTACTCGCTGTTTGTTAGCAGCCCAGCCTGTTAGCTAAAGGAATATATATTTAAAAACACATGCAATTAGTAACGAAAATCGCCTTTAAATGAATCCAAAATGTAGAAGTCTAACCAACACCAGCAACGTAAACCAGAAAAACGAAACATACTAGCTCTCAAATACCTCGTTTTACCTGGTTAAAATTCGCTCCGAAGTCCTCTCTTCGCAAACATCGAGGGCGGGGCGATCACGCCATGTCTAACAGTTCTGATAGCTCATTGGTTATCTACGGAACCGCTCCTCTTTAGACTTCAACGTTTGGCCTATAAAGGATGTCAATCATTATTGGTCAAACCCAAGAATTTCAGGAAAATAAAATTGCCAGTTTTAGCCAATAGATGTCAGTGTATGTAAATTAATGATTTTCCACGCTCATACTCTCTAGTTTTCAGTAAAAATATAGTTAAAAAGGAAATTACCAAACAAAAAGAACCTATTACGAAAACGGAACCTTCAGTCTGTCAGTAACATCAAAAAAGAACCTTCAAATAAGAACCTTCAGACTATCAATAATATCATAATTTGACCCTAAGGGAAAGGATGTGTAGTAGCTGCAATCAGAAGTCAGTCCCGTTTCTCTATTGTACACTCTTTTCGGCTACATACAGATTGGCTAGGAGTATAATGAGTATATCTGACAGGATATATAATTCAGAAGAGGATAAAATGTATTATAATAGGATTTTAGTAAGAAATGCTGTTTTAATCTTTTTTTCACCTTGGTCTAAAACGTCTTGGAACCACTACTCACTGTTATCTTTAATAAAAAAAATGCAATGCATCATTGCGATGCTTAATTACAATTATCACTCAAACATTACATTGGAAAAATAGCACAGTGTAGACCATAGACAAAAACTTTTCTTTTCAGTAAAATCTTCACAGCTGGAGCCTTTTTAGTGCTAAACTGCATGAATGGAATTGTTCCAAACTAAGGAGAGAACCCCCAACTTTTTAAACGTTATACACTGAGAACCATCACTTGAGGACTGACACTCTGTTCATACAGACCCCACTTGGAGCTCTTCCCTTAAATGTTGTCGGGGAGCCTCCAAATTCCTGTGCAAATGGACTCGTCTCTTTGCTTAAAACATGGGCATTCCTTACATGGGGAGACAATGCCGCCTTTCAGCCTGGCTGGCCCAGAGACTTCCCAGGTGAAGGTGGAGCTCTGGACACCCGATCCAGTCTGAAGCCTGTCCTGCAGTGGTTGTAGTAGAGTAGAGGGGGGCACCGAGGGACCACCCCACCAGTGGGTGTCCAAATTGGACTGGTCTAAACCTGGCTTCATCCGCCCTGAGACGTGGGGACCATCCACAGAGCTGATGCAGATTTTAGACTGTGTTATCTGGTCTGTTTTGGGATCTTTTTCCCTTAACGTTTATTTAGGATTTATATATATATATATATAAATGTGTGTGTGTAGAAATGAAGTATAGAAATGTATATAAATAAATAAATGTAAATAAACATAAACCTCTGCCTTCTTCCCCTTCCACCTTGCTGTATCCCAACACCATATGAATTATCAATAACAGTGAAGTACTATCTTTACTGTGGAAGGAACATTTTATGGAAGCTACTTGTACAGTGTCTCTACTGCTCAGTCTTCAAGGCTTGTTGATGTTCCTGCAGTATCAACATCATTTCCAGTGTGAGGAGAATGCTCAGAATGATGTTGACATGTTTGTTTGTTAGTTTGCCTTGACTTTTAGCAACCTGAAGAGGGCATGTGGCTCGATTTGCACTAATATTGACCTCATACCACCACAACACTACCGAGATGATGGTGTTTAGATGGTATATAGTATTGGGTAGTAACCAGGAGTTGTGCAGTCACCAGGAGCTGAGCTTCTGCTACTCAGGCTTCCCTTTTCAAAATTTTATATGAAGGAAATGATTGTTGCCAATGTATGCTGACACTATACATGGTCCTTGGAAGCATCTTGCTTTACAGTTTATGAGCAATACTAATATACAGCTGCATCCCGAGAAGCATGTACTTCCTGCTACCTTCAGGACAGTTGACTTATTATATAGTATAAAAACATCAGTCAAGTGACCAGAATGCATAACTAAAGCACATGCATACAGACACATGGGTGTAGAGCTGAATGAAGTGTTTCCAGGTTATTCTGTGGTGCATTGCATCAGACCCAAACCCCTCCCTGTGTGAATTAAACCCTCCTAGTGTTTTCTGAGTTTTTTATGTAGGTTGAAAAGTTTTATTCAGCTGAAGTTATGTTATTGTGTTATTTTTTAAGTTAAGTTTTAAGTTATGTTTTTTTTTTTTTAATAACACCAGTTTTCAAAGAATTTTAACAGTAAGATGGTAGCATAACTCCCTTCATTCTCAAGGCCTTTTTATAGATGAGAGTTGGTGTGAAGTGAGAGTGCAAGGCCCAGTTAGAGATGTTGGCTAATAACAAACATTAGTGTACTCTTTCAGGCGCGAATGGAGATTGGTGGAGAAGCACTGAGATCACAAAGCTATATTGACCCCAGAGTGGACAGCACACTCCTCCTAACCAGTTTATGCCCCTGCTCTAAAGCAGGCTTTACTGGATTCAACCCATCTCCAACCCCTGTCGCTGTTCATGTAGTGATGGTAAAGTGCCCTCATGAAAAATTCCACTTTTTCTCTGTCTGATGATTCTGAGTCTCCTGATAACCTGATCACCTTATTCTTAAACATGGATTATCCAGCCTCCTGTGCTGAATGTATTTAAATATTGAACATGAATGACTCCCCAAACAAATGTGTAAATTAGAATTTGAATATCTTAGTGGTAGGGGGCTAATGGAGAATCATATAATCTTGTTGTCATATCAATGCTTCTACCATTTATAAAGTAGTTCAGGGTATGACAAAGTAATGATTTTAGTACATTCATAATTACCAAGTACAAATTCTGTGTAACATTGGTGTTACAGCAGCACCCTAATAATGCTGTCACGTCTACTGTGACATCAGGAGGAGATAAATGGCTAATGTTTCTGGCAGATCTTTTGGCTTGTCTGGTCTTAGCATTAAATCACAGTGACAATGGCACAAGAATAGTTGATTTCATTTGTAGACTGTCTGCCTCAGAAGGAGTGTGAGAGACAGGTCCTACACTAGGACTGTACAATGTACAATGAGGAGATGAATGTGTTTTGATTTTATTAGTTATGGACCTCAGCATCCTTAACAATGTGGCTTCTGTCAGCATACTTGTAATCTACTTGTAAATAAAATAAAAATAAAATTCTAGATAGATTAATAGATAACATTTTATCAACAACTATCATACACCTCTTCTTTCTTTCTTTCCTTCCCTCTTTCATAGTATTTTTTTTCTTGAATATTTTACTCTTTCTCTCTGTCCCCCTCTGAAGGGTTAAAACACTGAACATATGCTCATGCACACATCGTAGGCATTTGTGTGATCACACCCTGCTTGTAATTACATCAGATAAAACCACTGGGGGGGAGGGGGGTGTTAATTAAAGTTATCACTTGTTTAATTTGGCCCACATTAGGAAAGAGAAGCATTCATATGAGAATGATGGCATTTGAAACAAGATTCCACAGCAATGTGTTGTGCAGATGTGTTTTGAGAGGGCTAGACATGGCCTAGCCAGGGTCTGTCTTTACTGCCTGTGTTTTGATCTTCTGGTTCTCTGCTTGATCTCATGTGAAAGCAGTCTCAGTCCCATGGGCATGGGGATTGCAGGAAGCAGAACAACAAACTTTGAGAAGGCAACATTAGGCCAAGAGATAGGCAGGAACTGGAAGACCACATCCTGGCTTATCTCACTGGAATTGTGCTTCTGAATGTGTTAATTTGCTTCGGGTGCTTTGGGCCATTATCAACATATTTGTTATAGAAGCAGCTGTCTTGGTGTAAGAGTTATGCCCAGCAGATACAGCTGGGCTAAAAATATAACTGGTCCAGTTAAAAATAACTGTTCATATCTATTATTAGAAATGAATAAAAACCCCACTTTCTTAATCCACGACATTTTATGAATGAACAACCTAATGCAGGGCAATCACAGCCCTCCAACTATGCTAGTCAAGCTTCAGTATAAATGATCTCAATGTGATGAAAGCCTATAAAAATGTCATAGATTCAGAGAAGAATAGATGGTCGATCTCTGCTGGCTTCTCAAGAAACTTTGGCTCTTGTAAACACTGATTTATGTGCTCTAATAATACAGTTCAGAATAACTACATCCATGTGTTTGGGCTTGTTTGATTATTGATGTATAGCATCACATTGGGTTTATTGCTTAGTGAGCTCATCAATTCATTTAAAAATAGAACCAGGTGTAACTTTGACTCAAGTCACTTAGAATTTAAAAAAATAGCTCACTGACTGATAGATTTTGTTTAATATTAGCCTGGCCATTTGGAAGGGGTGGGACAAGGTGGCTTGTGTGAGTATGCCCAATCTGAGTAAGTAACCCACAAGGACAGGTGAGGTCAGAACAGAATCAAACACAGCAGGTAACAAGGATTAACCCAGGAAGTACAAGACTGTGACCCTGAAAACCACAGAATGGGAATTATTTTGGGAAGGCTTTATGCAGAGATTCATTTCACACATCCTTAGAGAATGCAATATTAGTATGGTCGGTGTCTGTGATGGAGTGAGAAAATAAACCTGAGGAATGAAAGGTATATCTTAGATATTTCAGGTCAGCCAATAATTATGCAGAATGTAAGGAATGAAATTTCCATGGCTATAAGCCAAAGCCTGCCACAGATGCTACTTTGATTTGGCATATTTTGAGAAAGCTAAGTGCATTGTTTGTTTTAGAGGTTCTAGTTATGTTTGATGGTCAATAAGGAAGATGATGACCTCACACCAGAGCTCCATCTGCTTGGTTTAACTGTTGATATTCTAGCCTCATGTCTGTCATTATTGTACCCTGAGGGAGGTGTGTAAACCATAACTTGTGATTAAACACATCTTAGGTTTGACTCTGTACTTTTATGATTATTTTATGCTATTTTCTTGGCATGTGTTTGCAGTTTGTGAAAACCTTGAAAGCACAGTCAGCAAATGCAGATTAGTACAATGTACAATAGAGACAAAATAACTTTCAATTAAATATGACAGCCTACACTTTAACCTTGTAATCTCTATTTAATGTCAAATCCAACATTCTAAAATGCAGCACAAAGGCAACACAATTTGGCCAATAAATTACTTTCCTTGCTGTATTTAACAGTACAATCAGATTAAATTCACATTTCATTTGTTAAATATCTGATCAAAAATGCAGCCCAAATTTAGAATGTAATTTATTTCCTGTCTTTCTCGGTTAATGTCTACACAACATTATGAAAAAAAGATTCCTTAACATAAGGGTTTGATGTGGCCTTTTTATAGGTTATTGTGTAAGGTAATGGTTGTATTATGTACAAATGAGGTAGGGATTCATGCTTTCGAAAGCACCAAATGTTTCACACATCAAATCATGTCTTGGAGTTAGGGAGGTGCTACTGTACTCTAAGGGTTTTTTTGTTTGCACATTCTAATACGTCACTGAGGTTAACCTCAAAATTGTCCCTCCTACTCACAAATTAACGATTTTGTACAT
The DNA here is from genome assembly GCF_041902795.1 of Electrophorus electricus. Classification (NCBI taxonomy): domain Eukaryota; kingdom Metazoa; phylum Chordata; class Actinopteri; order Gymnotiformes; family Gymnotidae; genus Electrophorus; species Electrophorus electricus. The sequence goes on along the minus strand of NC_137510.1, from coordinate 9,272,485 downwards.
GATTTGTATGTTGCAATAAATCATTTGACTTGATGGGACCTTTCAAATCTGTAGAAAGTCCTAACTGTTTAAGGCTCTTGCACTGCCAAGATCCGGTACAGTGCACCAAAGCCGCACCCTCTCTACAGCTGATTTCTACAAACCGTCTACTGCCCACTACTATGTGCCTGTAATGCACGAGTGCACGTGCTGAGTTCTATTTTGGCAGTGGTCTGAGGATGGGCACTCACTCTCCTTACTTTTGATGCTCCTTCTAGCTCTTCATCTTACCATGAATCTCCCTTTCTGGATATCCATGAAGCCCTGCTACCCTGGTCTCCTCATACCAGTCATGGTGGACTGCGTGACCTCAGACTCACCCATCTGATCTACACTGTAGGTCTCCCTCACTCTGTGTTGCACCTGGGCAGGTCTTCCCTCTTTTTTTTTTTTTCAATCAGAGCACTGCACGCATGACGTACTAGGCTTTTCTGGGAAGTCCCACTTTTTGTTGAAGGAGCATATAATGGTTCAGCCTATTGAGTTTGCATTATATCTGATTCCAGTGAATTAGAGTTATGAAGAGACATAAGAATCCCACTGGATAAGAACAGTTAAATTTGTATTTTAATGGTGCATCCAAACAAGGCGTTATTCCTGGTCTGTTTTGCAGCATATCCATGTGGTTCTAGTACCTGTAACTCAAGCTATTTTATTTTTCTTGGTCCATTCCCTGTGAGTGTCACAGGTGCCCCTCTGGTGATGTTGTTCCCCATGATGATGCTTTCCATGTGCCCTGTGTTTTGAGTTTGTCTCGGTTCTGCTTTTCTTTTGGAAATGTGCTTATGTTTTTACCTGTGTCTTGTTTAGTGGCCTGTGTATTTATGCCCCTTACTTCTGTCTTTCAGTTGTCAGTTATTATCACTGTTAGCACTGGTGTTCTGTCTGTTTGCTTACTTCCTGCTGTTATACTCACTGAGAGTTCTGTAGTGTATTGTTTTCTCTGTTCTAAGATTCAATTTTCTGTTTAGTGTTTTTCAAGACATTCCCACTGCTCCAAATGACAAGCAAATGATGGTGTGATGGCAGTTTTTATTTTTGGGTTCGTTCTTTTTATTAAAAGGAGGATATGATATCTCATCTTGCAACTTTGTCCTGCTCTCTTCTCAGCATGACAGAATAATTGACCAGTCAAGGATGCAGCAAGAGGACCTTGCTAGGCTTGATAAGGAAGCATCCGCTTGCTCAGGGTCACCCACCTGCTCTGATGCTCAATGCTGTATTTAAACGCATTGTGGACAAACTGGATGGATTCAAGACTCCTCCGGGTTCAGCGAATGTCAAGTAGCAGACTGATTGTGATTCCCTTATGGACCTGCACAAGGCAAGGACTGTATCAGGTCAGTGTACCCCCCCCCATACACCAGGTAACGCTCCAGTGTACCCCCCCCCCCCCCGTACACCAGGTAACGCTCCAGTGTACCCCCCCCCCCCCCGTACACCAGGTAACGCTCCAGTGTACCCCCCCCCCCCGTACACCAGGTAACGCTCCAGTGTACCCCCCCCCCCCCGTACACCAGGTAACGCTCCAGTGTACCCCCCCCCCCCGTACACCAGGTAACGCTCCAGTGTACCCCCCCCCCCCCCGTACACCAGGTAACGCTCCAGTGTACCCCCCCCAATACACCAGCAAGGCTCCACCAGACCTGAGTCACCCTGTCCTGCACCATCAAGTGCTTTCAGTTACCCCTGCCCTGCTGCCCACAGTGCCTTCCCTCCAGAGGTTGCTGCCTCACTCATAGTCCATCTGTCTGCTCCCATGCCCAGTGTGCAAGGAACTCTGAGCTAAAGGGAGCACCCAGGGCTCTTTTGTCTGTGTCTGAGGCCTGTTACCACCATGGAAAACATTGCTCAGCCTCCTGTTTCCTGCTCACCGGAGAGCACCGTCTCCGTCATACCCTATTCCCTGGTGAGTGCAGTATGTGCTGCACCACACCTGCAGGGGGTGCTCCCTCCGCCATGCCCTGCACCCAGAATGTCACTGCTAGCTGCTACCGTGCCTCCGTACCTGTAAGGGCCTCCTCCTGCTCTCTCGTCCGGTCCCTGCTCAATGCTTTGCCCTGGCTCTTGCCCCTGTTTAGTCTGTGTTTAGTCTGTTGCGTCTGAGTTTGTGTCTGTTTGGTTCTGGTTTGCATGGGCTATACATGGAGTGGGGTGGAATTTTGTCATGATTGTCCCTCTGATGTCATGGTTCCCACAACACTTTCCATGTTTTCTGTTTTGAGTTTGTCTTAGTTCCACTTTTATTTTGGTTATGTGCTTTCCTGTGCTCATGTTTCCACCTGTGTCTTGTTAAACATTTACTGGTCTGTATATTAATACTCTTGGTTCTGTCTTTCATTTGTCGGTTATTGTCTGTCAGCGTTGGTGTTCCATGTGTTTTTCTTTCTTCCCATCACTATGCTTGCTGAGGTCTGTAGTGGTGTTTTCTAAGTTTAGATTTTTTGTGTGTTTTTTGTGTCTTTCAGCTCATTCTGTTAATAAATAACACCTCATGCAGCTGAAACCTTCTCTCCTCTCAACATGACAGTGAAATATTTTGAAAATGGAAACATGGCACACAATAAGATTTGAGAACAAACATGTTAAATACACTCCATGTGCTGCAGGTGAATCCTTTATATTAGTCTGGTAATATCATTGTTATGGCATTTTTTTTAAACATGTTTGACTGCAGTGGCAAACATCAATGTTGCCTGACAGTGAAATGCAGTTTAGACTCTACACTAACTGAATGCTAGCATACCATGGTGATGTGCTCTCCTAGTAGCATTCTATGGCAACTGTAAATAGTTCCATGAATAGATATTTGATTTAATGTTATTTGTATTGCACTTTTTACAATATACATTTTCCCAAAGCAGCTTTCCCAAGCTGAATACATTTTCCCAAAACAGCTAGAAATGGTACTTACAAGCAACTTACTTCAAGTTCTGTTGTTTTTCCTTTTGCCATATTTTGAGTTAATTTAACAATGATCTATCTATTAATCTATAAATAAGATCAAAACTAGTTTGAAAGTTTTAAAAAAGCTTTAAAATATTAAAGTTTTCATGTAAATAGTCTTAATTTCCTTAAACAGGTGCACAGAGATATTAGTTAACATTTTTATTAATAAGGAGCTGAACCCATGATCGTCTAGATTAGTGGTTCATAGTCACCAGTCTTAACAGCTCATATGCATATGAGCACAGTATCTTCCCAACTTTAACACAGTAGACTTAGTTCACAAAAGGCTCACAAAACGCTGCCTTTCTCTGATGAATTGGCTAGGTGTGTTAATGCATAGAAAAGACACAAAGTGCATGGGGTTAGTTCCTAGCACTGGCACAGAGAAACACTACTTCAGCTCCCAGACACAAGGTCCAACTTCCAAGCTGAAGCATTTCTCTGTTTGTCACTACAAGAATTGCCTTGCATGTATGTCTGTAGGTGCCGGCCTCTGGTTAATACTTGTGCCTGGAATTCAGGCAGCATGCCGTGCAGAGCAGGGTTACTAGAAACATCTTCATTGCCCAGATGCTTCACTGGAAGCAGGCAAGCAGAGGCATGCAAATACTACATATATCTGTTGAAAACATCATAAAATTATATTTTCTGCTGGGAACCCCTCCTTGCATTTGAAGGTGGTGAAACATAATGATTAGATGTACGAGGGGTGGTTGTCAACTTGAGGTGTGTCCATAACTCTCAGTCTTCTTAAGACATTCCCACTGCTCCAAATGACAAGCAAATGATGGTGTGATGGCAGTTCTGGACCTCGTGTAGTGCATGAGGGAAATACAAGGTCACACCTGGCTATGACAGCATGTACAGCAGCCTGATATACCTGTTATGTGCTGGATTGCCTCAGGGGCATCTTTGCACAGCCTGCAACTGGGGTCCTGCCTGGTGTGGTAGATCCCAGCCTCTATTGATCTTGAGTTCAATGCTTGTTCCTGTGTTGCCATGATTATTGCCACTGTACTATCATCAATCAAGCCTTTTCCAGACATTGGTAGGATTTCTCCATATCAGCCACTATATGCTGCTGGTACATACCATGCAGGGGTTTTTCCTCCCATGATGGTCCCTGCTCCTGGCTCTGATGCTCACTGGTCCTCATCCCCGCTCCTAGAGCTTACTGTACAGTCTCAGAGTGCTTGATTTTGGATGTTGCCATCCATGTATTGTGAGGAATTTCCTTGTCTTGATGTCAGTGGCTTCTATCTCTTCCTTAAGCTCTCTTATTATGCTAGGAGAGTATCTGATAATTGGCAGTGCATAGGTGTTGATTGCTCAAATCTTGTTTCTCCCGTGGCTGCTTTCCTTGCGACCTCTTCATGATTTCCATTTGCCTATGGGTACTTGTAGGTACTTGTAGCTGCCCTCAGCGTCTGTTAAATTAGCATCTGTTAGTGTGATCCCCTCTGTTCTAGCCATTACCCTTCTCCATGTAACCATATGACCATACGTGTGCGATGTGAACATTTTCCTCTTTCCTGTTTTGTCTGGTATACATGAAGATAGGGTGGAGGTAAAGGCTGATCTAAGTAGGAGGTAGTAAAAGTTTCATTGTAGGTACACAAGGTTTCCAAAGAAACAGAACAGACGTCTTTCATCAGCTGTGCAAGCAAAGTGCATCTGAGGTTCTAGGAGTAGACAGACAGATAGATAGAGTTTTAGTTTATTGAACCATTTTTTATTTAATAAGATGTTAAGCTTTGGTATTTTATTTAGTTATTAGAATCCTATCTTATTAATGTAGTTATCATGTATTGCTGTCACGGTTGGTCGGTCCACCACCGAGAAGGACATACCCACGTCAGACGGAGCATTTGTCTACCCCGTTCTCAATCACCTGATTACTGATTGGAAACACCTACTCCTCATCATTGTGTCCTCCTATTTATGCACCCACAGGTCCCAAAGAACAATGCTGTGCATTAGCACAGAATGCGTGGCCACCTAGAAGCAAAGCAAGCAGCTGTGTCTGGGCTCACCTGCTAGCGGTTCAGATGGTGGCTCTGGACCAGCAAAAGCAGGAGATCTGGGAGGTTCGCTCAATGATGCAGGTAATTGGGCATTATGTGCACTGTCTGGCTGCGAGTCCAGAGCAAAGGGCAACCCCCTTATCAGACCACCGGTGCCTGAAGGGGTAAAAGGACTCATCGCTACCCCTGAGGCATATGGAGGAGACTCAGAAACTTGTGAGGGGTTCATTGTCCAGTGTGAACTCTTCTTTGGGTACCAGCCTCGGGTAAAGCTCGGACTTGGGGTGCGGTGCTAGTCACTAATGCATCACCCCTGATGCACGACTACTCCGAGTTCGTTCGGGAACTAAGGGCTGTGTTCAACCACCTCCATTGGGATGCTCTGCAGACAAGCCCTGTTGCGCCTTAGGCAGGGTCTCAGACAAGCTGCTGACTATGCCATGGAGTTCCGAACCCTGGCTGCAGGAACAAGACGGAATGAACCCGCACTGATCGACGCATTCCTTGGAGGGCTACGGGCAGAGTTGCAGGGAGAGCTGGCCTGCAAGCAGGAAGCTGCCTCATTGAACGAGGTAATGTGTTTCGCCATCACCTACGACCGCCTCCTGCAAGAGCTGCGTTGGTACCTCAGCCAGGGCTCACCACAAAAGGAGGGAACCTTAACAGCCAGACAGACTGACCCACCAGAGGAGCCTATGCAGCTGGGCATGGCAGGAGTACGGCACCGTCCCGGGGAACAAAAGAAAGGTAACACTGCGGTGATTTGTTCCCCAATACACTTGATGTGTAAAATACCAGTCGAGGTGTCATATAAAAACCACCTGCTCTCTGCTCTAGCCTTAGTAGACTTGGGGGCAGCCGGCAACATCATGGATTGGGGTTTTGTGAAAAGGTTGGGGATAAGAGCATTTTCCCTACCCTCCCTGCTGAGTGTGCTGGCCCTGGACAGAGGCTCTGTAGGTCTGGGGTACATTACCCACCTTACCCCCATGTTCGCCTCATGACCAACAGGGCGCATACAGAACACATTGCCTCCCTCTATCCTCCTGTCCTCGCTCTCTTATGCTAGGTCTGCTATGGTTGTGTGCGCACAACCCACATGTGACATGGCCTGACAACCGGTCTATTTTCTTCTCCAGGTTCAAGTTCTGCATAACCTACAGGCCTGGGAAGAAAAACACCAGGGCGGACGCGTTGTCCTGGCAACACCACACAGAAGCCCTACCGATGAGTGTGGACCCTGTTCTTCCCCTCTTGTGCCTCTTGGCATCCCTAGAGTGGGACCTTGACCAACAAAGGCCGCAAATCCACATCTGCAGTGCCCATCTGACCACCTCTATGCACTGCTGAAACATCGGGGTGCTCTGATCACATGGGCACATACCTCTATGGGAACAGGGTACGCTGGTGCCACATGTACGACACAGTTAATAGGCACTCAGTACTGGTGGCCCGCTATGCACAAGGACGTGAAATATGTATCTTCTTGCATAGTCTATGCCCATAGAAATACCCCACATGTTCCCCACATCAGTAAGTTGCTCCCCCTGCCTACTCCTCTGAGACCCAGGTCACACCTCACTGTGGACTTTGTCACTGACCTACCTGTCTCTGAGGGCAATATGGTAGTTCTAACTGTCATCGACAGGTTCTCAAAGATGGTCTGGCTTGTCCCTTTGGCGGCCCTGCCCAGTGAGCTGTAAACAGCCGACCTGCTGTTCTGCCAATTATTCTGTTCCGCCAATTAGTCTGCTGGAGGACATCATGTCCATACCAAGGCCCTCAGTTCACGTCTCAAGTGTGGAGAGAACTGCTGGACAAGCGCAACATCACGGTCAGCCTGACGTCCGGCTAGCACCCACAATCGAACGGGCAAGCAGAGAGGGCTAAACAAGAACTGGGTAAGTTCCTCCATCTATATTGTTAACACCATCCCAAACCATGAAATGCGTACCTCCCCTGGGCGGAGTATGCACAGAACTCTCTGCGTCATGCGGGTACTGGCCTTACTCCCTTCGTGTGCTTTCTAGGGTATCACCCACCGCTCTACCCCTGGAACACCCCCACTTCGGGCCAGCTGGCAGTTGAAACCTGGTGCAAAGAGAGCAAACAGACTTGGGAGGAGACACATCAGCGACTACACAATGCAATCGCCACGTTCAAGAGGAAGGCAGACAGGTGAAGGGGGTAGACCCCACGATACACACTGGGACAGAAGGTGTGGGTCTCAACCAGAGATGGCCATGCGGGCGCCACGGGCAAACTGGCCACAAAATACGAGGGCCCATATACAGTCAAGGAGAGAATCAATCAGGTAACTTACTGGGTTGGTCTGGCAGGGCGTAGTTGGGCTTCCCGGGTCTTCCACATTTCGGCACTGAAGCCCGGCCTACAAGGTTTTAGACTCCAGCCTCATCGCATCCTTCCACAGGTGCAGGCCCATGCTCCAGGCGGCTGGCGGTGTCTTTGGGGGGGGTTCTACCATGGTTGGTCAGTCCACCACCGAGACCGGGACACACCCACTTCAGACAGGATTCGTACCGTTTGTCTACCCCGTTCTCAATCACCTGATAACTGATTGGAGACACCTACTTCTCATCATTGTGTCTCCCTATTTATGCACCTGCAGGTCCCAAAGAACAACGCTGGGCATTAGTGGTCAAGGATACTATGGTGTTCCCTCGGTGCATTGCAACTTGGCATTTGTAGCATCCCTGCGGATTACTTTACCGTTTACATTGTTTGTCATGGATAATAAAGAGCATGTTAGCTAAACTTTTCCTCTCGCTTCTTCTGTGCCGCCAGCGTCACAATTGCTTGAACAATGTGCATAAAATCATCAGAGGAAACGCAGAATGGTTTCCAGTCTTTAGGGTTCTGTCTTTGTGGTCTTTATTTTCATATACAGTCCTTTCTGTGTTCATTGCTGTTCAGTGCTACTAAATTACCAGTTTGTAAACGTTATTATAAAATCATAACGTGGTGGTATAAGTGTGTATATTTTATCTTGAGAATAGTTACTGAGAAGTTAAATAATAATTTCCAGGTCTTTTTTTTTTTTCATCCATGTAGATGATCCAAATCCACCATAAATACGAGGTTCATCATGAGAGCAGCCATCCATTACCCAGCTGGCACCATGGGCATGGTAGGCCAGGAAGACTCCAGCCTATCTACATTACCCATGCTATTCCTGCAGTCTTTAATGAAACATTTTGGGTGGATCTTTAATTTTACACTGTGGTAATATGCAATATTAGTGCTTATTTCTAGACTAATGTATTTAAAGGAGACAGGAAGGACAATAGGGAGATATTTAAGGAAAACTAGACTTTATAATGTTCAAAAGTTTGTATGTTAAAACAGAGAAGACATTTTAGACAAGCTGTAGCAGGCATCTTCAACCATGCACCTGTAAGAGCTCTCTCTCTCTCTCTCTCTATATATATATATATATATATATATATATATAAAAAACTCTCTCTCTCCCTCTTTTAAGTGAGGGGAGACAAAGGCTGCTTTTCTGGCCACAGGCTGCCAGTGTCTGGCGTTTAGTTCTGGGGGGGGGTTGGAGATAGAAGTGGCCTTCAGCTAGAGGGAGAAGGGAGGATTGGAAGGAAAGCAGGTCTGAGCAATACTTGAGCTGGGGTGTATGTGTGTGTGTGTGTGTGTGTGTGAGAGAGAGAGCGAGAGAGAGAGAGAGAGAGCGAGCGAGCGAGCTTCAGATGCCAGCAATGATCATGCTCCTTCAGCCTTGCCTGTGAGGCCAGTGACCAATAGCAGTTAGTGGTAACTGATGGATTTAAAACAGTCATCCAGTCACTGGGAGGTGCAGTTGCTGAGGTTGTAATTAGGCAGCCTCTGCAGAAAAGTCATGGGCACAGGGATGGTCATTTAAGAGCCTGTGACTGCAGTGCCTGAGATTTAGTTTTATTGTAAAGTCTCATGGAAGAGAAATCTGTCATTATGATGTTAAATATTGTAGGCATTCCTCTGCTTAAATGAAGGAAACTGACTGTCTGGCATTCCTAACACATACTCAGCAGGGACGTTTGTTTTGTTTTGTATTTTCATTAAAAATTTATGACATTCAAAAGATTCTTGTTACTTGGTTCCATCCATTAAGAAATGTGTTTGGTGTTTGGTAAATGTGTTACTGACATTTTTGGCAGAAAGTTTATTAGTATTGAGGGTTTTGTTTGCATCAAATGGTGTTTATGTGAAGCACTTTGAATTGCCACTGTGTATGAAAAAATGCTCTGCAGACAAACTTGCCTTGCCTTGCCTCACCTTGCCTCACCTCACCTCGCCGCATATTGTCTTGTCCATTAGAAATCCATTAGGCCATTCATTTCTTGTCCATCACATGAGGCATGAGTTACCCCTGACCTTCTGCTTCTCCAGAGCTCACTTAGAAACTCCACCGCAGAATGTAGAGTCCAAATGCAGTGCCATTCGTAGGGATCAATGGGGCAGCAGGGCAGTTTCTGACACACTTTGTTTTGCACCTGTGCTGATGTCTCATGTTGAATCTGTGTATGATATGGAATAACCCTCTGTTCTAATATGCATTCGTGTGTAACTGAGTGCCATATAGAACAGTTATTGGGTTACATATGATTTTTCCATCATGTGCTTGTGTGCATTGTTTGCAAAGTGGCCAGATAGACCAAAATAAACTGCAGGCAATGCATTATGAAAATATGCAATTAGAATTCAAATCTCTCTGTCTTCCTTTCAGTTTTTTAGACATCCTGCTATTGTTTCAGTGCTTACTAATGAAACAACAGCAGTAATTAGTTCATTATTTTTAATCAGTTGTAATTAAATATGTAATAAAATGCTATTGATGGATAACAGTCATATTAATGCTTAAACATGCTAGAGTTAGCCAGTCAAAGTGCAGTCTCATTATGCCAAAGTTTTTTCTGAAATCAAGGGATTGATTCATGCTTTCATCTCACCCCCTTTTCTGTTTCAACCAAAATATTATTGCAGGACAGAATTTGCAACTTTAAATATCAGTTTCTAACTGTGGTGAAGAAGAAAGTGAAACCACCTCTGGATGTCTTTGCTAACTCAAAGGAACACTTTGAGTGTGCCAGGATAGCTTCCTGTCCATGACCCAGGATGAAATGATACATGATTTCTGTTAAACAAACAGCTGACTTCATTCAGCATGCATGCCTGTAGAGGAACTGATTTGTAGTAACATGCTTGACACTTCATAGACACTTCATAGAGCGTAGACCTGGGACTGTGGTTTTAAGTCCTTTTCAAGTTCTAATTATGTATATACATTTATGTATATACAATTATGTATATACATTTAAATTTATATATACATTTGTTGGAAACACACTACTTTGCACCTACACTCACTGGTATGTGTCACGCACAGACTTGTATCGATGTCATTGTGTGACGTATGAGGCGAGGCAGGATGCACAGACGTTTATTAAAACATGTAACAAAACCAAACCAAACATGAAGAACATCAAACAGCAACACTACTTGGAACGTAACAGGCAGTGTGAACATACAATGAGGCAACGCTGAATGAGTCAGTGCACAATGAGGCAGCTGATACACAACATACCTGAGGTCAAACACCTACAACCAACAAGAAAATAAGGGTTTAAATGTGTACTAACAATGATCATAACTATAGACAGGTGCGACAGGACCAATGAACACAATAGGGGCATGGTGTTAGACACATACACACATGCATACTGGGAGGAGTTTGGGGGAGGGAGCCATACTATGACACCCAAAATATCCAGCAAAATAAATCATCATAACTGATAATCAAATTAAATTACTGAATATATTCAGGACAGAAGTTGTCCAAGACAAGACAACCCAAGCACAAAGTCAGTCTCAGATTTTGTTGATGCTATTTCTGGAATTTCCTACATAAACTGCCCATGTTTTGAAAAATAGTTTTTTTGTTTATTTTTTTGTTTTCTTTCTAGCTACTTGAGAAGTCTAATAGTGTTCCTGAGGTAACACAAATATATTAGATTGAATATTTGCCAGATGGGCTTCAGTGGGTGGAATTTTCTGTTGTATGTTTACTGAGGATGTTTTTTTAATAAACACCTCCTGATGAGCTGACTTTTATCTGCTGCTTTGGTGAAACAGCACTACATAAAGCTGTGAGGTGTGCCTCCTTCCACTTGTGCATGCTTGGAAGTTTGAAAGTTAAACACATCACAATTTATGGCATGTAAGAAAGGAGACAGACAGAGAGAGAGAGAGAGAGAGAGAGAGAGAGAGAGAGAGAGAGAGAGAGAGAGAGAGAGAGAGAAGCAGAGAAGCAGAAAGACAAGAGCCATAAAACAGGAGGAATATTAGACTGGCAAACTGCAGTGCTCTGTATAAAAGCAATAACTGAATATAACATATCATCACTGTGCAATCACTGTGCAATCACTGGGCTCTATTCCTTGACCCGATCCTGAGCCAGTTGGCATTTTCATACATTCTAAAGGCATATGTAAGACCAACATGCCTGATAAATACAGTTATCACTGCTTTGTAAAAGCCCACCCACATCCATAGCAGGACCACCTACTGTCTTACTGGGTGTGTCCTCCAGAGACCCAGGACTCTTCCTGCTCACCTCAAACCTCCTATGGTCTGTTTCAGTCATCTGGGATCAGTTGAAGTGACCTCCACTGACTCATTGACACCTTTTTTAGCCTCTCAAGATCCTCTGGCCTCTTGAACAACTGGTGGGGGAAGTGGCAACCATGGGAACCCACAGCCTGATCTGTCTTATGGCCTGAGTGTCAGACTGCACCTTGGGGTTTTCTGTATGACTCATCCAACAGCATATGTTTCTCATATGGTCTGAGAGGGTAGATGCAGGAAGCCTTGGAGTAACCATAAGCCAAGATGCTGATTCTTCCAAACAGGTGGTACTGACTTACAGCTGTGCTTTCATCTCTTGTGTGGTGAATCTCATCTGGTTTCAATTATTTAATAGCTTCCATATATAATAACTTTTCATTCATGAATTTCTGCATGCTCCATCATAAGATTCTCCATTTTCTGGTTTAGCCAGTCCAGGGCACACAGTGCCTTTTGCCTGCTCTACAACCTAAACTCACCCTCCTGTCATGGAAAATGAACTATAGAACTTTGCTTTATCACATGTAGTCCAGCAACCCAGCAAGGCAAGCGAGTCATGTTGGACCATCTGAAGGTCATGAACTCAGAGAGATTATGATGTGGGGTTTGACTAACAGTGAAAAATAAATGGCATCATCAAGCAGTGTGCAGCCATCTCACCAGCCCAATTGTACCTGTACAGAAAATGTGACACAGCTAACTGATGGCTATTTCTGGCTTAGTTAACTATGCTCTATTTGTCATTGTATTTCATGAAATTGCAATGTATTGCACATTCACAATGATCATCATATGTTTAGATGTTGAAGCCATGGGCTGTGTAATTGATGCTGGTAAATTTTTTTCAAAAGCAAAAAGAGTTTGTTGGTCTAAAGGAACAGCAGACGAAACCTTCAATGATTCTGATTATCCATGTCAGCAATTACAGAGAGTTCTGTCATGAATAATATAACTTGAGAAAGCTGAGCCTGGGCTGAATGTCAGAAGGAGCTTTGCTTTCTTCTTTCCTCTGGCACATCTGATTCTGCCGATCAGGCCACTGTCACACACCAGGGAAAACTCAACCAATGTACTGTGCATGAAGATCCCTGGACTGAAGTCTGAACTGCTCATGAAGATTGACTAGAATAAGAAGGTGACCAAGGTGATTTGAGCCTTTGGGCTGAAGAACTGTATATAATACCCCACACATTGTTAGAAACATCTAAATTAAGGTGTTTTGGTTAGAAACACTTTAATTTGCACCAACATGCACTGGGATAAGTATGTCTTTAGAATAAGTGAGTTTTCACATGTCATTTTCACTGCCTGGTTAAGAGTGTTAAGCCATCCAAAATATCCAGTAAAATAAATAATCAAAAACAATAAACAAAAACATGCCATTTTATATTAGATTGCCACAGCTTTTCAGGTGAAAGTACTACATTGTTGTCCATAATTGTATATTTATTCAAGTAAGGTTAGCAGTAATCCTTACTTTTGGCTTCTGAAGCAATTTCTGGACATGCTATAAAGTCATGCATGAGTCCAGAAAAAGGAATCAGCCTCTGAGTGAGGCTTATTCTGCTCCCCACCGTGGTACACCACAGTCCAAATAAAAATGTTACAATACACCCAGGTTCAGGAAAAGATGGCCTTTTCTCTACCTGAAACCATCTTTTTTAAAAAATCTCTGAACCATACAGTTTGGGCTCTTTTTTCTTCTTCATCATTTTCAACTGTCTCCTCAAGTCTTCTCAGAGCTGTTTGCCTGTGCTGGCCCAGAGGGAGACCAGGCAGTGAAAAGTTGTGTTCCTGGGCAGCTCTGAAACCCGCCGCAGGGAGAGAATGGGCTCTTTATTCCGGTCCAAGCTATGTATGCTCAGCAGCTTCCACACAGGGGTGAGTGGCTGTGCAGTGTATGCCTGTGAGAAGTGTCCCCCTCCCCATCACATAGGATATCACATAGGATTGGATGCTTACCCAAGGGATCAAGAAATAAGCCCCCTCACACAGTGAGCAAAGTCATTAATGAGCACTGGGATGTCAGAAGTTTTAGTACACCATCAGTGAAGCAACATTTTGTTTTTTAATTTAATACATTTTTACTTGTTGTCATTAGATGTGTAAACATTTTTTTAAGAATTTGCAGCTGCATGTGACTCAGCATGGAAAATAGTGGTGTTTACATCTGCCTACCCAAACTATGTTTGGCGAGGGGTTGGTCTCAACACGAGATTTACTTCCACCAGGTCAAAAGTCACCCATAAATGGTCCAGGTCACCTGGTTTCTGCTCCTAAGGGGAACAGGAATGGAACTGTGCTGCTGGAGGAAGGTCAAGCCATGTACACTGAAAGCAAAGAATTGGTTCAAATTATGAGATATAATCTCATCTTGAGTGTTATAGCCATTTAAACTTTAACCATTTTGCCTGGCTCAAAGTCTACATAATCAGCAAAGAAAAATAATGAACAGATAAAAATTGAAAACTACTCAAATAGCATCTACACATGTTCCCACATCTCAAAGTCACCTTTGTGGGTTTAGTTTTACAAGCTGTTATACTGATAGTGTTAGAGTAACAGCTCATGTGATCATTCTTTTCAAGTGTGTCCAACATGCTGTAAGCACTACATTATGAATAAATTTACACAAATACACATGTAAGAACTAGACAGCTTCTCTTAAGACTGACTGTGATGTTATTCATTTATTTAACTGAACATATAAACATTTGGACATTCAAAGAAGCTACATATAAGTGTGGGATAGTGTTAACTCATACATATACAAATAAACATACAAGAAGTAATAAATGAAAAAGACAATGTTATTATAGCGTCAATTAAATATCACATGCAGTAAAATGGTATCGTAGTGATCAAATGAACTGATGAAAGTCATGATTATATGTCAGTCAATATTATTAAATGTAAATTTAAATGATAGCTGTGCATACCTTCACACCACCATGCTGGATTTGTGTGCTGTCCTTAATATAATATGTGTAATATGTATCCCTTTTCATATTGTATCATGTGTCTTGTGACTTCTTTTTCTCAAAACATTCTAAATCCATGCACCAAAATTATAATGTGAATGCTTATTGTGTAGGCGTGCCCTAATGAGACATGGTGGGGTTGTTCAATGGCAGATCGGTATTCTAATTTCACACTTATTGCAATGTACATATTACTTATTGTGGCAATATAATTAACTTTTTTTTTATCATTTAACAGAAGAGGATAGAAACACTTGAACACTGTGAAAAACTACAATCATTTGTTCTTATCAATTTAGTGTTTATATTCCAAAGTAAAAAAGTCTTATCTTTATTACTGTCCCTATGAGATACTAAAATTTGCTATTTCCTTTTGGATCAATAAAGTATTTTCTTATTTTATCTTAGAAGATGTGGTAATCTAGATCATTCTCAACATCACTGCTATGATGTAGTAACAACTAAAAACTGTCCCTTTTTGTGAAGGCTATTATAAACTATAGCATGTACATTTTTACAATGTGTCAGTATGATGTCTGTGATATTTTGGACAAAACAGATTATTTGTGTCACTAACAGTACTGTAGGTTTATATGTAGAAAAAATAAGAAACAGGATTCCATGTAATACAAGAGTTAAAAATTTTTATCATTTTGGTAAAGCAGTGGTAAACATCACAAGAGTTTAACCCACGTTAAGCCAGATTGAGAGCACTGCAGTATAGCTAATACATGACTATAGCTAATACCCTAAGGCAGACTGACATAGCCCTGGTATAAGATAGAGTGCTTACACAGATCGCTGTCTGAGTTACTGGTTTCAACAATGTCTTTGAATAGTATAATGATTATGTTATATCAATAATTATTTTTTTTATGGTTCTCCTTATTGTTATTTAATATACTGGGATATCTCCAGTGTCCTACTAGAGTACATGCATTTGCAACTGAAGAATTTCTTTATTTGTTTTAAATTATTCACAGATTATTAACATATTTTATTTCGAATATTCATCCTGGATTTGATTTACGTTTGGTTTTAAAGATGTTTATTGATAACTCTTTGCTGGTAGAAACTGAACACGATTTCGTTATATTAAATAAAACGTAGTTATTTAAACCATCCATCCTCAAAGTGGGAGACCACAACTATTATCTGGAGACGATAACCTAACTAGATTAGCACAATTTTGGATGCTAGAATGAACCCAAATTACTGCCATCACTAATATGTTGGCCAGGGTGAATCGTCTCACTGCAGTTCTCCCGGACTGCAGACTGCTGGCATGTCGATTCCCAGGCCACTTGGCGAAAACCTGTGCCTGCCTTTGAGGCGCGCTCTTGAAGGGGACGACTCCAGAGACTGCATAAAGTTGATGGGTGGATCCCAGGGCGACTTCCAAGCTTCGTGATTTGCTAATCGGAGGCTTTTCCCCTGTCATTTTCCTGTAATCGTTGGTCTGCTTTGGAGCTTGGCCGGCCCTCTTGACGGTGTGACTGCGAGGGTATCGGATGCTCTGTGCATTTTGATTAAAGCCCAAAAACCTTCAGTCCGAAGGCTGGGCAAAGGAAAGCAAGCTCGAAGTGGCCTGGACTGGCTGTGAGAAGAAACACTAAACTCCTCACTTATGGCTTTGTAGAATAGATCCGGCACGTTTGGGATTGTGGAAGGGACATAACTGAACAAAACTTGAAGTCGCCCTCATTTGTTCACGTTCGTGGGCGCCCAACCATGGAGATGAAAAGGTGGTCCACAAGGTGGAAAACGAAAAGGTGGCTTTTGGATTTCACTGTAACCAAACTCATCACGTTATCCCTCGTGCTTGTTCTGCAGGCTCCGAATGTCAGAGCAGGTAAGACAAGCTAGGTTTCCAAACTTTTTTTTAAAGTCATAGGGACTGTCAGTCAGACCAAACCCTGTCAGTCAGAACAGACCCTAGCCGTGTTCTGTCCCTTCATATAGAGGGACTACGGGAATAACATTAAAACCTTTGTATTAGAACGTTAATGCTTTAGCAGTATTGCTGTACATTAAAATAAATAAAGGTTATCGTAAACAAGTCTCACAGCTGAAGCCACGAACTTGTGAAATACAAGCACGGCAATATATTCAAGTGGTTTTCCAAGTGAATCACATTTAGATGTTTGGGTTTTGTAGTAAAATACGGCCGCTGGTAAACAATAACATATGTTATGAAGGTTTTTTGTTTTTTTGGGAGGGGGGGGGGGTTTGTTTGTTTTTTGTTTTGTTTTTTAGGCTACAGCATCCTAACATTTTATCAGCCTCATGCAGATGTAGAACACAGCTTTACACATGTACTGGAGATGTGCTGTCTCGAATATGCAAAGTATAAAAAGTGTTTCACGATGTACTTGGTTTTTACGTGGATTTTACGCATGGCTATATATGTTCACGGTGTTTCATTGATCCAGCGACTATGGGACCCTCGTTTTATCAGATGTGAGACGGTTGACGATTTCCATCTAGTTCCACACAATCGTAGTGAGGAAACAGTGAAAGAATGTGTGAAGTCTTCTGTGAGACAACATTTAAGATTTATGCAGGAAAGAAAGCTCTTTGTTTGAAGCAGTGGTCCGTTAGGTGTGTGTGGACACGGTTGGCAGGGTGAAATTCCTCCGGGGTTTAGGTTGCTGTCTTACAGTTTGTTAAAAAAGTTTTCAACAAACGGAAAGGTATCCGACAAGACTAATGAATATATTTAAAAAGTGCAAAATAGGACATTAAGATGACTCATATGTAAAAATAACTTTAATTACATAGTTGCGGCTACGTGGGTCTACAAAGCGTATAACGGTTGTTACACGCTGTCTGCCTAATATTAATGAGAGATCAAATGGTAGTGCGACAGGGAGGACGTTCATTATGGGCGTGCCACAATAAAGCATAATCCTTGCAATTATGGATTCAGTTCTAAATAGACGGCCTATCTTGGAAACACCTAACAGTTAATGTTGCTTTTTTGTTTTTTAATAAGCCAAGGTGCTCTTATATAGGCCTATTAAGAGTTACTCTTGAACTGGTAGTTATTACAGTGATTAAATATGATTTGTATCACAAACGTTTGGTATGGTGAAACGAATAATTCAACTAATTTAACTTCTACTGATGATTTATTTTAGATTAGGTCTGTTTTCTTCGGGTGTTTTTAAATAGCTGTGGGATCTCACGCAAAGATACGCAAAGTGAGTATTTTTCACCCGCAGGAGTGGTGTATCGCGATAAATTAGAGAATCGATTCAGAACGCCAGCCACAAGGAACACCCAGTCTCCACGCAGACCTAGTCCGCACCGAAGCCCAACCGGGGGCTCGGGCAACCTCGTGCCCAGCTTTTTTTTTTTTTTTGCCTCTCATAGGTTTCTGAATCTGTGTGCTTTTGGACAAGGAGGCGTTGTGCTCGAACCTCCATCCAGCGGGGTGAGAACGTTTCTGCGCTAAGTGCCGCGCGGTTATTTGATGATGGCCCTCTTCGCTCATCCCCTATTATTTCAGTTCAAAGAGGCAGCGCAGCACTAGGGCCTATCTGGGACAGGTCTGACTCCCCATGTACAAGAACAAAGACCCCGCAATGTTAAATTAAACCTGTAATTTATCCGTTAAACCCACTCTGAATTTTTTTTTTAAAGTAAAACGGATAGAGCAATAGAACAATTTTATAACTAATTTTCCGTGTCTAATGGCTGCTTTATTAGAATTTGGAACTTGCGGACAACACAACTTGAAAGCCGTTTTTATTCATTTTAGTGTATATATATTAATACAGTTAGTAGATTCCAACTGCCATCGCAGCACCTGGAATGTGTGCTATGCTAGTCGTTCTTATGATGAAAGCTGACTCTACTGCATTAATCTCTTTCTTCATTGGTTAAACCGTGCTGAGTTAACTTGATGGTTTATGGCTTGTAAAGGCATTTCTGTAGGGTTCCCTCATAAGTTTGCAGTGTACAGACACGTTTTCTCGGCCCCTGGGGCTCAAACATCTCACATGTGCATTCCTTCAAACAATGCTCACATTTCACAAATCTCCCCTAACCTCTCTGCTATCTATTACGGTACAGGGGCAGTCATAGACAAGAACACATTTACCTTTTAGTTCAGGACGCTGTTCACTACGAATTGCTGCTACAGAACTTTCCAGTCGGTTTGGTGACTGTAGCCATCCATAAATATCTCCAGTTATTTATATGTACTATAATTACACATGGTGCACTTGTCTGGATATCTAGTTTTACATCAGAAAATGTATGTTTTAATATATTTTTCATCATAAGTAAGATAAGATAGTAATATAGTGAGCATTTTGCAATCGTCAAGTGGGGTGGGGGGGGGGGTCATGAGAAATTTTTTCAGGCACTCATTCCTAGTGAAGTTTTCTCAGTGAGGCTCTGTGGCATAATGCCGCCTTGTTCAAACAGCAAGCGTGTGTCAAAGAAGGAGGGGGATGGAGAGAGAGGAGGGAGAGATGGCGGGTGGGCGTGATGGAGTGGGGCCAGATATATTCTGGATGAATACATCGGTAGAGCCTCAAGGAGCTGCAGGTGAAAAGGTCTGTGCTTTTCCACTTGATTGGACCTAGCACACTGCTAGCTTTCCTTGCTGCTCTGGGGACCTTTTCAAGCTTTCATGCAGAAGATTCATGTACATGCACGTTTGATAAATGAGTTGTTCCTGCATTGTTTATGGTTTCCTGCTCCCATCATGAGCACTAGATCAAGCTCTCAATGAAATTATTTATTGAGACAGAAAAACCCACCCTGCTTTTCCTTTTGGCCCCTTCCATTGTGTGATGAATATTTCTGGGGTGGTAAATGAGCAATTATGTTTGTGTATGTTTGATCATATGGTCAGCCTTTTAACCCTGATTTATTTTCTACTTTGTGTTGACATATGTACATCTTTACACACACACACACACACACACACACACACACACACACACATACACATCAGCCAACATATCACACTCAATGGCTGTATCTTTGCATCTTTGAGAAAAAGAGGGAAAGCTCCAATAAAGGGGAAGTGTGTGTATCTATGTGAGTTTTTCTCTGTATGTGTGTGTGTTTGCCAAGTGGTCTTGGTAAACTCACACCAGCTCATGAGTGGCGCTTTTCTGAAAACTGCAGCTATTCATATGCAGTGTTGATGGAGCTAGTGGACAGTGCAATTTCTTCCTGACAAAGGCAGGCCATGACTACACTCCTGGAACATTTAGCCAGTTGTGCAGGGAGGAACCTCAGGACTTGCAAAGAGAGCCCCGACTCAGTCTGAGAACCTGGGAACTGTGAATCAGACAAGGCACACAAACACCTACAGTGTGAGGATAAACACATGCTTACAGTCTAGTCTCATCTTCCAGTCTCAGTCTAGTCTTCCAGACTTCTGTTCTCCTGGACATGTTTTAGAGTTTTCATGATCAATGTCCAAAGCTCGCTAATCTGAGAAGCTGTAGAGGAGCCGGTCACTAACTGCATTCACGGACCAGTCAACACAAAGACGCTTCCTTTCTGGTCCAGATGAATAGAGGTGAAAGGCCTTTGCTTTTCAGAGGTTTCAGATGGTAGTGTAGAGGTCCTCAGCAGTGGTACTGGAGTGGTTCGCACCTTTTATCAAACTCTGCCCTTTAACCTGTCTCATAGCTCAATGGAAAAGCGGGGGGGGGGGGGGGGGGGCAGTGTCATCACGTTAGAGCATAGCCAAGATGGTCGTTTTAAACAGTGAAAATGACTGAAAACTGAATAAAAATGAACAGATGAGGAGTTTCCGTGGGGCTGTTGCGGAATCAGTGACAGTAATGTAATTAGAGTAAGGTATGTACTGTAGATCATTGCTCTAGGAGGTTCTTTATCACTGAATTTGTTTTAGGACATTGGAAGTGACACTACATTTATTATTTTCTTGATTTTGATTCTCGATTTCCCAGCATGTAGTATTATGATAAATAAAGTTATGAGTTGGTTCTAAATGGGTTGGTTCTAAAAACCAGTAGAAATCAGAAATGAGCATATTGTAGATCACAACTTGTATTCTGGGATGCTTAATAAACAGATCTGTGTGTCACCCTTTGTGCATCTGTTGTGGAGTTGAACAGAGCTTTCACTCATTTGGCAGAACTCAATGTTGACTATATTTTAATTTGCAGTAGTATCTATTTGCAAATACTGGAAAAGGAAATCACATATTCCTTTCCAAAAACAAAGTAAGAGAAAGTTAGTCCAGCAAGGAGAGAGACCTACTAACAGAGACAAGGAGGAAGTGAGAGAGGGAGGAAAAGATACAGAGAGATAAAAGAGATAAAAGAAGGATTACAGACAGAAAGAAAGGATGGGGAAGAAAAAGAAGGGAGACAGTGATGTGGAAGAGTGAGAAAAACAGGGATAGAGAGAATTCTGAGGTTAAATTGCTCTGAACTGCTATCAGAAGTTAATTAGAGGGTAGCCCCTTTAGACAGCTCTGGACAGTTTAACAGCCTCATAGAGATTATATAGTGGAGTAAGATGGTCATCACTCAGCAAATAATTCAAATCAAATTTATTTTTATAGCTCTATTTACATCAGATGTTGTCACAAAGCAGCTTTACAAATGTTCAATTCCATGCTCCCAATGATCAAGCCAAGGGCTACAGTGGCAAGGAAAAATTCCCTAGAGCATGAGGAAGAAACCTGGAGAGGAACCAAGACCCGGGGAGGAGGGGGGGCATCCTCCTCAGGCTGGTCTAAATTCAGTTTTGACTTCTACACATTCCTAGTTATGCATGATATTTTGCTCACACAGAACATTTTTTTTTGTGTGTGGTTGCTTTGAACAGGGGTAAGTTTAAGATTATATGGATGAAAAGTGATTTTGATGATTTTGGTCAGTTACTTGGTCTCTTTGATTTTTTTAATTGATTCTCTTTGGTCTGAATTTCCTGGGTCCCAGAATGTGGGGTGAGTTAGATGTCTTTAACCTTTACCTTTGGACTACGGGGTGCAGTGAGATTGACCAGCTGTTAGCATGCTGCTGATCTGGCTTTAATACATAAATTTCCTCTATGCCTCTTTTGCTGGAGGTTTCATACTGTAGATGAAAAATAGGAAACTTTTTATATATATATATATATATATATATATATATATATATATATATATATATATATATATATATATATATATAAAGAGAGAGAAAGAGAGAGAGAGAGAACAAGAGAGATTCAAATTATAGTAAAGTACACAGACTTTTCAGAGAAACAGAATGGTTCAGACAGAGGTCTTTCATCAGCTGTGCAAGAAAGGTGCTTCTGAAGTTCTGGGAGGTGGATCCAGTTCATATTAGACAAATTAGTTGTTTAAATCATAATGTTTGTTCCATAGGATTCTAAAGTTATGAGATTTAGATTTATTTTTTTTTAATTTAATTTCCTAACTTCATTGCTGACATAACATCACCTGGTAATGCAAACAGATATATCATTAATATAATGTCCATTAGTATTAAAATGCCTTGCCACTGGAAATGACAAATCCTTAATTCTGATGTCTGAAGCTGTTTAACAAAGCAATTAACAAGCCTTCTCTTGGTTTCTTCAGTGTAAAGCTGATTACATCTCTTGCAATTAATACAGTAGACAACTCCTACAGTAATGCATGAATATGAATGGGTGATAAGTGATCCTTTTGTGCCAGTTATTTTATTGGCTGTATTAATACATTTGCATTTAGCACATCTAGAGTTGTTGTAGATTGCGGTACTACAGCTATTATCTGAATAGTCATCTCACTTCTTATGGGCATGTATTTGATATTTTTCTCTCATCTGTAAGGGATAGTTTGCATTGTATGATTGCTTGCATTTCTTTTTTTATACAAAAGTTCTTAAGATTGACATTTCTCTTCCAAAGTCCTCACATATATTCATTCTTACAGGTGATGTGTTCTGTGTTTATAGCACAATTTCCAGTTTAGTTTTTTTGTTTTTTTTCAAAATTACACCCTTCCTTCCTCCAATCTGCAGGTTACATGAAACACTGCTGAGGTGAAATACTCATTGGTAACATACACTATCTTTGCTCTTTCCCTGCTCACAGTCGAAACAGTGGACGTGCTAAAAGTATTAGATTTTCACAATACCCCTGAAGGAGTGCAGAAGACGTCAGGCTTCTGCACGAACAGAAGAGCCTCACAGCCAGACACGGCCTACCGAGTGGCAAAGACAGCCCAGATCAGCGCCCCCACTAAGCAGCTCTTTCCAGGTAAACCACAGCCACATCCCACACTCCTCCACGTTCTGTTAGCTGTTAGTCTAGTCCTATACTAGTGTCTAGAACTGAAACGTGAAATTAGTTTATTCCTATGATAGTGTCTAGAACTGAATTGTGGGATTAGCCTAATCCTTTACTGGTTTCTAGAACTAAATCTTGGTATTAGTCTAGTCCTTTGATATTGTATAGAACTGAATAGTGTGATTAGGTCAGTCCTATGATGCTGTCTACTGTAGAACTAAATTGTGATATTAGTTTAATCCTATGATAGTGTCTAGAACTGAATCGTGGGATTAGTCAAATACTTTGCTGCTTTCTAGAACTGAATTGTGGTATTAGGCTTGCCTTATGCTAGTGTCTATAACTGAATCGTGGGAGTAGTCTAATCCTTTGCTGCTTTCTAGAACTGAATTGTGGTATTAGGCTTGCCCTATGCTAGTGTCTATAACTGAATCGTGGGATTAGTCTAATCCTTTGCTGCTTTCTAGAACTGAATTGTGGCATTAGGCTGGCCCTATGCTAGTGTCTGGAACTGAATCATGGGATTAGTCAAATCCTCTGCTATCTTCTAGAAATGAATGAAGGGTCTGTGCTAGACTGAGTTACAATTAAGAAACTTCATATAGATCTTTTGATTTAACACTCATTTAATTTCATGTAGATGAGAACAGTGCTAAAAGAAAATATTTATTCCAGGTATACTAACAGTTGTTTTAGGAATATGTTACATGATGCAGATAATCTGTTTTTACTCTTGTAGCTAAATGAATGGGAGGTATCTCCACATGTTGTGATACAGCTGTACTTTAATTAGGTAATTAAATGTGTTTTAGGATCCTGTTGCTAATGTACTGAAGGTCCAGGCTTCTCTTGGGTTTCCCAGATTGCCTGCAAAAGAAGAATTAATCTATCATAAATTAAGCAGGATTACTGATGCCAAGGCTGGTTAATATGTTTTTCTCTTAGCCCTGAGAACTTGGTCTATTTGTCTTAGCCTATTACTGAACAGATACTGATGCTCATGAAGATTTGCTTAATAGTAAACACAAAACAAAAGCTACAGATTTGATAAAGCCACTGGAACCTTTTCATTTATAAAACTGTTGGAAGTATTTTATGGTGTATTAACATTTTAGAAGATTATAAAACAATTATCTATCTTAAATAATTCGGTTTCCTGTGTGTATGTGACAGATGTTTTACTAAATTGCTATTGCTATTCTGTTTCTCAGATGGAGTGTTCCCTGAAGACTTCTCCATCTTGACCACCCTAAAGCCCAAAGCTGGACTCCAGTCCTTTCTGCTGTCCGTGTACAGTGAGCGGGGTGTCCAGCAACTGGGTGTGGAAGTCGGCCGCTCACCCGTCTTCCTGTATGAGGACCAGACCGGGAAGCCCGCTCCCGAGGACTACCCCTTGTTCCGCACCCTCAACCTGGCCGATGGGAAGTAAGTAGGGCTCGCTTGTCATGTGGCGAAGACTTGGGGTAGAGGCTTGGCTGGGAAGGAATGTGGGCAGAGGCAGTGGGGAGAACATGGTAGGGTAGACAGTGTCAGAGGTGGGGGCATGGCTGTGGATTTAGGGACTTGGAAGGGTTTGCTGTGAACACGTATCTGTCATGTATGCTTTGTCTAGACTACATAAACGATGTCTATATGTCTATAGAAAGTCAGTTTAACTGTGTCTTATATGGGTTTGTCCATAAGCAAGCTTAGTTTAGCTGTCCCCTAAAAACCTCTGTCCAGGCACAGTCAATTGGGTTCTGTTTAGCTGTGCCTCTCCCAGGCAGGGATGTCCCAAGCTGGAGATCTTCAAGCCTGAGTCAGAATCAGACTGCCCATATACACTAGCATGCTTTGTCATGGAATGAAATGCTTGCTTGCTTAACCCTGCAGTAACCAGTGTGTCTGTTTAGACAGGCTAAATGAAACTGTATAACAGCACAGTCTGGCACAGGTAAAGGCTTATTGGGCAGCTTGCCAACTGTGTTCCACTTACAAATATATGATTTTTGCTGCTGAAATGTTTTGTTTAATAACAATGGTATGTTTGCCATACACGCTGTTAGGTAAACTCTTGTCTATAAAAATACATTATGCTAAGACAGTAGTGTGAGAAGCACTCTGAATGCGGATTTACTAATGGGTATTAATAATGGTAACAGCACATTTTGAATGAAGCAAGACCTAGCAGCCACAGTGGGTTCTCTGGTTTGTGTAGCTATGATGGTCAGATCTGTGTGAGTTGTCTAGTTGGAACACAAGATTAGTGGTGAAGCAGGGGTGACTGAGAATGGTCTGACCTTAACCAGGAACACCTGACGGAGACCTATTACTTCAGATCTAGAAGAAAAAAAGGGGAGGCAGATGTATGTATGTATGTACGTGTGTTTGTGTGTGTGTTTGTATGTTAAGTATGTTAAAATAACCTGTTAACCTCTGGGATGTGATGACCTCATCCAACACATTTCATGTTTTGAATTTCTTACACTCATTAGTAGAGTTTAGTAAAGCTTTCTTTAGCTCTAGTCCACAACTCTTGGTTAACCTCATGAATGCATGCACTAGTGCATACCCAAGCATGTAGGCTGAGTTGTCAGCTCTACATAGCGTTTGTGGTGTCATAAAGTGTTAACAATTTTTCCCAACATCTCCATTCTGATTGCTGATCCCTTTGATCAGGCAGGTAAATGGATTAAGTAACAAAACGGATAAGAATCTCATAATGGGTTTGGGATAGGAAAACTCTGTCCCCAGAAAACAAGTATGGAAAATAAGTCATGAGCATGGTCTGTGTTGTTTCTCTCCTACTCAGAATCATTCTCTGATGTGCGGTCTATAATGTAATGTGCAAAGTTCATGGTGCTTGTAGTTATGGCAGAAATGCAGGCTAGCTTTGATTACCATGCTGATGCACTGAGCATTCCTACGGCAGGATGTCCTTTCTTTGATAAAACAATGCCATCAGTTATAAAGTGACAAAATAGAGTCTGCCAGCTCAGTGCATGTATTGTTAACACATATAGGAAAATGTATGCTCTTAAACAAAGCTTGCTTAAGCTTTGTCTCCGTGTGATACAGAACAAATGGAGCAATCTATATAAACCAATGACTGTTCAAATTCACAGGGCTAAGAGGAAATGCTTAAATGATTTTGAAAAATATAGCCAGAGTAAGTGAATCCTACGCTGATACTGGCATGATTTATCAGCCTGGAAGAAAGGCTCTTCAGTTACAAGTTTTTTTTAATCTTTTTTTTGGGGGGGGATGGATCACTTACTGGCTACTGCTTCTGATTACTAACATTGATTGCCCCTTTTAGATGTTCTCATTAATGTGGGTGGTGTTATTATTAATTATTGTTAGTGCTGTATTAATCAGTACTTTGTTTACACAGTCCCTTACACAGCTAACAGGTTATTCTTTTATGGCATTTAACTGACACTTTTATCCAAAATGACTTACACTTATGACTGAATACAATTTGAGCAACTGAGGGTTAAGGTTCTTGCCCAACAGTGGCAACTTGGCAGTGATGGTGCTTTATCTGGCAACCTTCTAATTACTAGTCATACACCTTAACCACTGAGCTATCACTGCCCTTAGGCTGATTTGATCACTGTAGAAGTTAGAGACCCCATTTACCAGACAACTGTATATTTCCCAGGTATAACACATCTATTTTAACCCATTAGGTAATGATTGAGCCCTTTTGTGAACTTATTCGGGTGGTTCCTTAAGAATATGATCAGGAATCCATCCGCAATTGGTCTCCTGGGCCAGCTGACCCAAGGTCCCAGCCCACGTCTTCCAATTGTTCCTACCCACTGTTACGACTGTACACTAGTATTTTCCCTACTGTCCCCTCACACTTTCTGCAATGTTCAAGGTATCTGTCATACCTATAATCCCAGAGGAGGGATTTGGGATGGAGTTTAAGAGTTCAACCCAGTGCTGGACAGGACCAGAGTGTGAGTGCTGGAGTGTGGAGCAGCTAGGGTGGAGCAGACAGAGAGGCTAACGTCTTTGATTCTGCTGGAGTCATGTGTCACTGTGCTGCACTCTGCCCTTTCACCTATACTTGCGTTTTCCCTTCCCAGTCCTGAAGTGCCTGCTCCATAGTCCATTTTAGTGTCCTCCCTGCTGTAGATCACCTGATCAGGTTAATTAGATGAACCAAAGCAAGGAATTCGCTAAAATGTACAGTAAAATGTATAGTTTGCGAGAGCTCTAGTGTTGGCGATGGCTTGATTCCAAATGTGATTTTGTCTATGCTAAAGGTGGCACCGTGTGGCTATCAGTGTGGAGAAGAAGACTGTGACTATCATCGTGGACTGCAAGAAGAAGATCACTAAGCCCTTGGGCAGGAGTGACCATGCCAACCTTGACACCAGAGGCATCACTGTGTTCGGCAGCAGGATTTTGGATGAGGAAGTGTTTGAGGTACAGGCTCCTGAGAATATCTGAACATCTGAACCTCTTTGTTTAAGCAATATTTTCTGACCCTACAGTTACTAAGATATTGAGAAAACTGTGAGAAGCCATTGAGAGGGATGTGTGTGTGTGTGTGTGTGTGTGTGTGTGTGTGTGTGTGTGTGTGTGTGTGTGTGTGTGTGTGTGTGTGTGTGTGTGTGTATGTGTGCTTGTGTCTTGTGCATGTCATAATGGAGTGTCAGACCTTCAGGTTTATGAAAACAAATTTGAATTTTTTTTTTTTCACCGGTGCCAAATGCTTTTACTAGTATAAATGTGTATGTGATTTTTTATTTATCACTTGTTCAGAAGGTACCAGGAGGTACTGGTGCCATTAAAAGAGCTCCACTTTGTTTTATTCAGTAGGAATTAGATGAGATGATGTTTGGGCTTTGCTGGAAAACTGAGGAATCAGTTGTATGATGTGACCTTGTGTTTGTTGCCTAATAATGCTCGATGGTGTAGTAGTGTCCTTTTGTCATAAATAATGGAATGCATTCTAGAAGAGAAGCTTCTTTGATCTGCCTTTGTATGTATATTACGCTTGTATGTCAGTGATTAAGGATTATCCCCAATCTTAGCTATCACTCAAATTGTGCCCAGCATCCTCTAAATATTGTACCATTTAATACCAAAATCTAAGCAACCCTATATCAGATACATTCTTTTCAATCTCAGTTACTCCTCTAACAGAAGTATCATGTATCATACATCATACCTAAGCAGAGCTGCCTCTGTGGAAAATGTTATAATGTAACATAATAACATGTATATCATTTAGGTTATTAATATCAGGGACCTAGACTCATGTGAGATATTATACCCAACTGTCAGAGTTCATATATGAAGCAGGGGTCTGACATGTATTCATATGTATGTGAAATTACACTGGATACTGCGTGTCTGCTTTACCTTAGCCATGTTAACCTTCTGCTTTCCTGTCGTGAAAGCTTCCTTTTTTTTGTAATAAACCCACTCAAGGCCTTGGGAGACTGTTGTGCTGTGGACCCCTTGGAGGGCTGGACAGAAAGGGTTTCGTTCCATTTAGGCTGGACACACATTCTATCCGTACATAATGGCTTACAATGTTTCTGTGTTTTCTCTGGAAGCTAGACTTCTACACTGGATTTAGGTTTTGATTAAGATTCTCCATAACCTGGTCAAGGATCAGAGGAATAAGTTTAGGTCCAAAGGCAAAGGTTCTGCCTTAATTATGTTGCCCTGGTGATTTGACTCATTTATTCCACCTTCTGGGTAGCAAAGCCAGGCTGTTGTAGCAAACATCTGAGAAACACACTTACTTTCCGAAACCAAACCACCTCGGCTCTGCTCTTAATTATTAGCTGAATTTACAAGGATGGAGGTTTAGCTTGAAATGAACAGTAAGCCTAATTATGCACTGTATTGTAGGTTTGCCTATAGGAAAAGTTTGATTGCCTTTAGTTTACATTGACTGTTGACACATAATTAGACACTGATATCTTTGAAATTCTTTTTTAATATTTTTTTGATACAGATGGATGCTCCTTTTCATTGTTGGTTTTAAGGTTGCTTAGATTATTTCTTCTTAAACAGATACAATGACCAAAATAAAGATAGACACGTGTGTGCCCTGGTAGACCAAAACTATCATGTTGTGGAGGTCTGGGGACATGGTTCTTTCTGGGTGAACAGTTGTGTTTGTGATGTCTGTGAACAGGAAGATAACTCTCCATTACCGGTCCAACACAAAACATCTGTGGTGCTTTAAGGGAGGAAGAAACACCCTCTGTTTCCTCACTCCACAATCACTTCTGATTACTGTGGGAGGAAAAAAGAAAACTTCTAAAGCTTTGGGTTGCAATCAATGGCAGTTGCACATACATTTTCACTTATGTGGCAGTGTGTTAAAGTATATTTTGTAGGTAGCGTTTGAGGACAACAGCTCATGCCAGAGGGTGCACACTTCAGTCAGGGCACTTCATCCCTTTATCTGATGGTGCTGGCAAATCTTTCATGTGTATTTGATAAGTAACCCTATTTGTTAAAGGAGAATTTCACACAGAAATGCAAACCTTGTTGATAGCTAGTGAAAGCTAGTCAGTGCTTTTATAGACTATATAAATGAGAATATGATGGTCTTTCTTTAAAGCTGATTGCATTTCAGTCCCGGTGTTAAAGTCTTTGATTCCGCATTGACGTGTAAGATCTCTGTCTCTCTCTCTCTCTCTCTCTCTCTCTCTCTCTCTCTCTCTCTCTCTCTCTCTCTCTCTCTCTCTCCAGATGTGTCAGAGATTGTGGGGGACAAAACCAATTAGCCAAGTAAATTATGGTACCCAATGTTTGTTTGTCACATGAGGTTGAAATTTATTGCACTTCCATAAGAGGTATAAGAAGAATAGCCTCTTAGTTCTGGGGCTTTGAGTTTGTCTGTAAAGAAGAACATTTCTTTATAGTGGAGGGGGGGGGGTACTCCACTTCTGCCCTGCCCTTGTTTGACTGATGGCTACCAATGAAGCGTGATTAACAGAAAGGCCATTGCCTTAGTCAGGCTGTGTGGTTGTGCTTGACGGGCTGTTTGGTGTGCAGCTTCTCTGCCGGGGACACTCGGTTTCATTCACGCTGCTGTTTTCCTAGTGCCTGAGGTGAGGTTTGCAGGCCCACTGCTTTGCATGGGCAAAGGAGCGGCTGACAGATCTTGTCAGGGGGGCTCCCAGAACTCCACAGGAGGGGTTGCCAGATGTGCGTCTCAGTGCATGCCAAAGGAAAGAGTTCCCCCCCTCAAGTAATATTTGTAGGTTTTCACATTGCAGAGAGATGTTCTCACATATGGAAACATGAAAGCAGCTATTATTTAAATAATAATAACAATAATAATGATTCTATGTTCTCATATGGTGCATTCTGGTCAATTAAAAAAAAAATAAATTATTAGGCAGAACTTTGCTGAGATACAAACATTCCAGAAAGTTAAAAAGGGGTTAGAGTGTTGCCTTTAATGAATTCACATTTTTCTCTTACATCAACAATCATTAGGAAGCCTGAGGTAGACTGGTGTCAGTTGAGGTCCAGGAGACACAGCCTTCTCTGTTCAGAACTGGGGAACAGGGCGACTGTCTGTCCTTTCTACTCAACTGCCCCTGAACTGCATTCTGGGAAATATGGAGGAAATACCTGGTCAGACAGAGTGGTGGTGGTTTGGGGATGGGTGGAGACAGAAGCATTCTGCCCCTCCTCTAAATTCAAACACGGTCTCTGCGCAGCGATGCATGCGGCCTTTGACCCTTCCCCCCTGTATGTAATGTTTGCTGTGTGCTATATTTTCCTGGACCTATCCACCCTCTGCCTCCCAAAAAAGAATCAGTGATAGAAATAGTAAACGCTAAAGAAACAGATTAGACTTGGAGCATTATATGGTGCCCGGAGTGCCCACAGTTATGGGACTCCCACAGCTAGTGGAGAATGAATGAAGGCTTTTCAGTGTCCTTCAGAGCTGCTGTATACTTTCTGTCTCCCCCTCCCCCACTCCATGCCCCCATAATCTCCCTGCCATGGTCTGCCTTCACTGCTGTCGGAGCCATGAGACACACTATTCATATGAATCTGACACTAGCTGACAGACACCCTGATTTTATCACACACACACACACACACACACACACACACACACACACACACCGCTACTGCGATGCCAGCCAGCTGCCTAACCTAGTCTGATCCAGCTCAGTGCCTGCTTGGGGTTCTTTTTCATAAGTTGGATGAAGTGGAAAAACAGGAGGGAGACAGGGTCACACCCACTGAGAGTAAGGATCAGACCGAGTTCAGAAACACAGGCAGGTCTGGGTGAAGAGAGCCAAACAGAGGCACGTAGAGCTTTGATGAAGAGCTGATTTCGATTCTGTTAGACCTCTAGTAGTACTCTACTAGTGCTCCTGCTTTGGATGCTTAACACCACAGTCAGATGAAGCTGATCATGAGAGGAATATACTCAAATGATCATTTTTGTAAACCACTTTTAATCATCTGCTTACCTCACAGTTCTTCTTGTATCACAGTTCCACATGTCTCCATCCTGTAAATACCACCTGTACTTCATCTCCCTATTGTTAATCCAGGGGGTGTTGGCTGGAGGGGTTCGAGTCAAGAGAATATGAGAACTCCTGTGCCAGAGATGTTTGTTGTGTTCTTCTCTGTAAGACCGGAGGTCTGCAAAACAGACCTGCCAGTCAGTCGTTTGTGTTAAATGGTGTTCTGGCTTCATCATTGTATTGAGGGTAATTTCTGGTAAGATGGGCTGTGTGTAGATGGGCTGTAACTGAGCTAGGGGTGTCTCTGGGACAATAGGCAGTGTGTGACCCTGGGCTGGGGCACTTCAAAGATCACAGCTCCTTATGCTTGGATTGGCTGTCCACCACCGTTGTACTGGGAGAGCTCTGTAATTAGAGCACTTAAGGACCTCCATATGAACAAAAGAGAAGAGTGAATCCCCATCTCCCTGGCATCCAATGACAGGCTTTATGAACCACTACAGTGCTGTTTAAGCTCAGGATACTGTAAGCACATACATCTTTCTGTCTCCTTCTCTGTCATGTCTTTCTCTCTCTCTCTCTCTCTCTCTCTCTCTCTCTCTCTCTCTCTCTCTCTCTCTTTGTCTCTCTCTTTTACCCTCACTCTCTTAGCAAATGTATAAATCCTTTCATGAATGGACAATTTTATGTTATCTCATAAATCTTCCTTCACACACTTTGCATGGTCTCAATATGTAATGTCTTCACTATTAAAGGAAAAGTTAAAAGAAAGTGCTAACATGAGTAATTAATGAATATAGTCTAATTTAACTATTAACATTCATTAGCATTTTGTAACTTTGTTACTGTGTCTTATGTGTGCTTTACTGCAAACCTGGTATAGCATATGTGACAGCCCGAATGCCGCAGGGCACAGAGCAGGATGCACAGACTCCTTCAACTTTGACAGACATTTATTGACACATAATGCATACGACGACAGCACTCACACATAACATAAACTGTTAACATGAATACATGTAACACTGGCATGAACACTAACAACGGCAACACGTACATAAATGGTTAACATAAATACACGTGTGACTAGCAACACAAACAATGACCAACACTGAGGTACATGCCAATAGGGGTTTAAATACACACAACATTAAAGCAGGTGCAGGTGTGTGCCATCATGCTTACAAACACGCCAGTGACCAGTGGCAAAGGGAGCGCTCCCTGACAGCATAGTAGGATGAATTAAAGGAATTTTGACACCTGGTAATGTTCAGTGGCTCCCACTTAAAGAACACTCTCACTTAAAATCTCAATGTCAGATTTGAAGCCTCTCAGGTTTTTGCTCAAGGTCTTGACCTTGAAATGCGCTCCATTCTTCTATATGCTGCTTGCACTTTGACCCAATGTGTGACCTCTGCCCTGGCTCATTGGAGCCTTCATTGTTATAGCCTAAGGGATCTTGGCTTTTTTCTTTCCTTTAGTTTCTTTTATCATAAGACAGAGCCCATGAGGTTAGACTGTAACCATATTACAGCATTTAACTGCCACTTTTTATCCAAAGCGACTTACAATTATGACTGAGTGCAACTTGAGCAATTGAGGGTTAAGGGCCTCGCTCAGGGGCCCAACAGTTGCAACTTGTCAGTGGTGGAGCTTGAACTGGAAGCTTTCTGATTACTAGTCGAGTACTTTTACCACTGCATTCTTCACCTCTGCTCAGAATGAGTGTCCTGGCGCTAGGCTGGCAATCCCTCAGGCCAGTGTTCTGTGTTCGGACTGGCTACTGTCATGCACAGCTGAATCAGACTCAGTTATGTGCAGGAATCTCCCTCTTGCCAAACATGTATAGCTGTCAGATGAGATAATGCCTGTGTACAATACTCAGGCATTGTTTTCCCTTCAAACTTGGCACCAGGTACTACTACCTTGCTCCCTTTTGTGGTGTAGTAAAGGTGTGAAATATTGCCCACAGGAGCTTTATCAGATGCACCAGAAGTGTAATAATACATTGAATTGATTGTGTAGACTTTAATTAAACTAGAGCCAGTAGTTTTTCCTACTTTTGGCTCTTTTTGGTATACCTGAAGATCATTTGTGTATATTGTAGCCACACACAAACACACACACACATACAGAGCGCTAACGTGTTTCAGCCTGCTCCTGTACCTAGACTTCAGTGCTGTTGCTTTTTCAGAAAGCAACATGAGTGCTCGGCGATCTCTCCCACACTTCTGTCTTTCTCTGTACATATAATCTGTATTCTCCCCCTGTCTCCTATACTCTCCTATACTCTCCCTTTATCGGTAGCTTTAGCTCCTTGTTTTTCTCTCACTCTTTTTTCTCCTTGTTTCTCTTCTTTTGCTTGTCTGTCCCTTTCTCCAACCCCCCCCCCCCCCCCCCCCCACCCAAGCATTTTCGGTCTGTGTGTGTTTGGCAGAGAGTCATTCAGTCTCTGATATGCCTCACCACCTCTCCACTACACATCCTTAAAGAGGCAGCTCAGTTTGGGGAACAGCCCCTGTCAACAACGCCTTTCAGGCACCCCCCCTGTCCAAACACCACCAGATGTGAGCTCTTCTCCTCTGTTCAGTAGAAGTCAGCTGTGCATCTGACCTGTATGTGAGCCCCCCCCCCCCCTTTTATCTATCTCGCTCTTGCCACACAAAACAGAGGCAATTCCACCCTGTTCTGCTTTCCGTTTTGCCTGTTTACAGCCAACTAGTCCATCAGTGTCCGTAGCTCGAGAGAACAGTTTTAAGATGAATGCTGGTCTCCACACCCAGCTCACATAGCGCACTGCCCTTAAACCATTCACAGAGGCTTGAGTAGGTCAAACTTGATTAGACTGGCGAAAGGAAAGTGGTGCTGTCCTAAATAAATGTTACAGGACAAACAATACCATCTTGACCAAAGAGATCTCAAACCCCTGCTGCTTCAACTGTGCTCCTTCTCCTATTTGTGATGGAGCACTGTGTGCATGTGTGTGTGTGTGTGTGTGCGCGTGTGTGTGTGTGTGTGTGTGTGTGTGTGTGTATGTGTGTGTGTGTGTGTGTGTGCGCACATTTGTTTTTATCATACCCGGTTATCATGAGTGTCCCAGGACAACTCCAGGTGCTCTTCTGTCCTGATGAGACATGTTTAATTTCCGTCTCTATAAAGTGTAGCAGTGAGAACAGTAATTTACTTGTGGTCTTGAGCTTGTTATGTATGTTTACTTACTGTTTAGATCCAAGCTGTGCTAGCAAGAGTCTACTTTTCTGTCTGTGTCTGTCAGGACTGTATAATAGTGATAATGTATGGATTGTTAAATATGATTGATGATGTTGAGAACTATCATCTTTTCCCTGTAATATCTTCACTAGCCTCCCTCCTATTACAGAGTTCCTATCATGTGTTATTAAAGGAGCTGAATTAAAAGCTATTTTTTCTTTTTTATTTATCTCTCTCTCCCAGGGTGATATCCAGCAACTGTTGATCATAGCTGATCCAAAAGCTGCATATGATTACTGTGAACACTACAGCCCTGACTGTGACACCCCACACAAGGATACCCTGCAGGCTCAGGAACCGGACGAGGAGGTGAGTATCCCCACATCCAACTGACCACCAGGAGCCCAACTACTGCCTTCTGCCACCATGAACCAGCCACTCAAGCCTGGAATATAACAAATTAGATTACAGTCATTGTTTCCTTTTTTAAAATTACAGGTTTATTTACAACTACAAGGAGATATGTATGCCAAAACCACACTGGGTCTTAACTTCAGTGTTTCCTCCTTCAGAATGATCACCTTCTTTGTCAGGTCTTGGGGAGTCATGTTTTGCCTAGTGATTGAGGTCAAATCCCCTCGTCCCCTGCCCAGGATAATGTAATGAATTGGAACGCATGGAGAGAGATTCTCAGCTGAAGAACTGCTGAACGTATTTTGGCAGGAGCTCTGCAGTGTTCAGGCCTGCATTCTGTTAATGCATTCTGCAGAGCCCATCTGTAATGCTATCTCAGAAGGTGCACGTAATGTAAACCCAAAAGGTTTGGCCATCATAAGCCCAGTGACAGCACCAGCTGGAAGAAAAATGTCTCTGGTTTCTTAATAATACAACTACAGTGTAGTGTACTGCACATGTCAGACTTCAAGGGTTTTTAATACTGAATACTTCCTTAGTCATTTTTTAACATTCTATTAAAAAATGGTTGTATTGAAACAGACAGTATTGAGGCACAATTCAAGAAATGGACATCATGTGCATTATACAGTCAAAACTCCAACAAAGAACTGTGTTTCAATAGTAACTTTAAATGTCTAATCAAGCATATATGCCTACTCTTCTCTGACAAGGCTGAACCAGGAACAGTTTTTGGGCTTCAATATCTGAATACTCAGGGGCAGTTGATTGAAGATCAGGCTTTTTATTTTCTGATTTTCCACATATGGGCCCTGTATGCATAAGCATCCTCTGCCCTTGTGAGATCCTGTCATGACATGTGCCAGAACTACATCCAAAAATCTAGCAGCAAATACAGAAGCACAGATCCAGCTTTGGTTCCTGGTAATGATACAGCAGTGGACCTCATCCATTGCAGATAGCATTAGATATTAACCTTTTGTGTTCTGTGGTCCAGGATCCCTGAGGATCGAGCCTCTGTCTATAACAGATGTCAATTTAAGTTATGCCATATAAATAAATATGTCATAAATGTTAGCCTGCATCCACCTGCTTGGCTTGGCTCACCACCTACTCAAGTTTGGCTGAGCAGTACTGGACATTCATGTGGCCTCTGCAGCCTAGTTGAACGTAGCCAGTGAAGACAGTCAAGGCAGTCCAGCATGCCAGAGGAGGAGCTGTTTTATGAGCTCCATCAGGGCCTTCCGGGCACTGGGACTCCTGCCTGATAGATAAAGACCCATAAAGGAAGTGAGCCTGCTGCACCAATTCCATCAGTCCCCATCTCACTGCTTACATGGAAGAGGATCAGTGGCTCTGCACGGCCAGATACCAGACAGAGCAGCCTACTCAGTCTGTACTACACTGCTAGTGGAGATACTCAGTTTAAAAATTCCCAACATTAGATCAGGACGTGACTTACACAGTATCTAGACGTCTGGCCACATTATGCAATATTCATATATTAAATATTTCATTCATTGATTACTAATGATCAGAATTAATGAAGACCATTTTTACTTTTACAATTCTGTGCATGTTCATAAAACAAACCGGCTAACTGTTGCTTTTGCTGACTTGCACATTTATTTCAAACTGGGATAGTTTTCTAATATTCTAACAATGCTAAAAAATATTGATTTTAACTGAATTGAAATATTGAAAAAAAAGTCAATTTTTGCTATTGCATTCTTATAGAGCACCAAAATTAAAAAAAAAAAAAAAAAAAAAAAAAAAAAAAAAAAAATATATATATATATATATATATATATATATATATATATATATATATATATATATATATATATATGCACAAACGCACACACATAAAGACTAATAGCCTGCAGAAGTTCCCATGCAGAAGTGAGAAGGGAATCTCATTCGCACTCACAGAGAGAGCCTGAGAAAGAATGCAGATGCTGTAGGTGTTTGCTGCATTCTGATGCCTTTTCTCCTCGCCCTTTTTTTATGAAGCTTTAAACAGCCACCTTTGCTATTCACTTTTCTAATTAAAATCCCTACTGTCCTACTGCACTGATCTCCAGAAGGATCAGGTGGCTAATACTGCATAAGTTGACCTTTTATGATGTGCTGTTTGTTGTGGATTTCTTTTGTATTGTAACCTGCTTTGAAGTCAGCGCTCTTGAGAAAAGCATTGTCTTATGATTTGGAAGTCTTTAAACTGCTTGTCTCTGTTATACTCTTTGATGTGATGCATCTTACTTTGACCTGAAGTACTGACATATATCGCATTAATGGACCTCTGAAGATGCAGTGATATATTATCTGAGACAATGCTTCTTTCAAAAAATAATACTTGTCAAAAAACAGTGACATGTCTAACTATACCAGCAATATGTATCATGCCCACTGGGTTTGTTACATTTGATGTGTTTTGAGTTGATTTGGTATGCTCTACTAACATTCCTCTGACTTCATTTCCTCTTCCTGTCCAGTATACAACTGCAGTAGATTATGGAGATTTGTATGATTACTATGATGGGCCAACTACCACCGACACAACAAATGAATTTTCAGAGGCTCAGGTAAAATCAAACAAACATTTTAAACAAACCAACAAAAGTAGGTGCAAAAAAGGTGCATGTGGTGTCTGGCTGTCATGTTACTTCGCCACTCCCATCCCAAGCATATAGGTGTTATTTGTCTGTGTCTTGAAGTCTTTCAAAGTGACATCTGTTCCATGTGTTCCTGTGGGAAGACCTTCATCTCTCTCTTTTTCTCTTTCTCTCTCTCTGACTGTCTCTCTCTCTTTCACACTCTCTCTCCCCCTCTCTCTCCCCCTCTCTCTCCCTCTCTCTCTCTCTCTCCAAACTAGTTTGTGGGCTTTTAACTTGTCGTGTCTTGTGTGCTGATTCTGATAGTTTGATATGTTTTGTTTTTGTCCCTCTGTCACCATCACCTTCCTCCAGAGAGCGAAGCGTAGTGTCTCCGTGACAACGAAGAAGATGAGAAAGTCCGTTAAATCCAAAGCCAGGCCCTATAAGTACCTGGCCTCAAAAAAGACAGCAGTCAAAACGTTAGCCTCTAAGAAGAAGAGACATGGTTACCAGGCAACAGCACCAGCAAGAAAGGCCATTCTAGGGGTAAAAGGACAAAGCGTAGTCCAGCTCATATGGCACAGAGATCTCCCGTCTTCTCCTCTGTGGTAGATCACTGATGTCTATGCCTTCACTGTCTCCTCTAGTCTGAGCAGAAAGGCAGTGAGCGCCAGAGGCCTGGGCGATAACTCTATGGTGTGCTCCTCTTCTAATCCCTCCTTCCATATTCTTCCTTCTTTCCTTTCACTCTGACGATGCTTCAGCTAAACAATTTAGACGGCGAGTACTATACTGACAGTGAACTTGACTACGAGACAGTAGATGCTACTCAGACTCTCTCTCCTGTTGCCACCACTGGACCCAATGAGGTAATTATTTTATTTGCTTCTTTAATGTTTGTAACATTGAGACTTGGCTTTGCAAAGTGGTACTTTACTGTGGTACAGTATTACCACATGGTGCAGGATCACTCTTGGTGCAGTAAGAGTCGAAAGCCCAGGAACAGGAAGTATCTGGAGTCAAATGACAAAACCAAAACAATTGCAAGCAATTGTTCTGTGTTTATTATTCACTTTCTCCCTCCTGATCACCTGCTGAACAAAGAGCATTAAAACACACAGAATGTTTAGACAGTTCACTTTCTGTTCTAGTACTTTCTGTGACCAAGCATTGAACGTCTTCGTCACATCAGTGGATTGACTCCGCATTCTTGCTCTCTGTTGGTCAAGTCCATGTTCGTTAAGACTGCACTGGTACTTTAAATGACCCACTGAAGAATTTAGAATATGCCATATAAAATTATACATTTGCTTAAATTGGCTTACTTAAATAAACCTTGTCCTCGTCCCAATAATAAAGATCTAAACTAAGTTAAGATCAAGGAGAACAGTTTGTTCTCAGTTAGGGATATGTCTTCTTCCAAACCCAGTGAGCCTGGTGCTCAATTTGTAGCTGATGTGCACATTACCCTGGAGTCCAGCTGTAGCCTGGGCCCTTGGCGAACAGAGCCAGGACAAAGTTAGCTGTGCATCCTCTCTCTCTTCCAGTTCCTCTTAGCAGAGGCTGGGTAGAAAAAAAAAAAAGGAAATTAATTCAAGAACACAAATCTGGATGGAAAGATGTTGGTAATAAATGGCTGTATCAGTTTTCAATAGCCAAGTGTGAAGCCTCAGCCATATGTGGTAAGTCAAAATTTCACAGAGCTTCAGTGTAAAAGAGATTGCATGGTTGATGTGGAGCTTGTTGACCACCTCCAACTAATTGCAGCAATTGTGCCTTATGTCCTCTGCCACAGCTGGATCGAATAGTTCTACTGCCGATCATTTCAGCAGAACTATGATCAACAAACACACAGTGCTTTCACAGCCTTCTAGATATGCTAGCTATGCTAGCTATGCTACTAGCCATGGATGCAATGCCTTAGTAGAATTGGAACCATGTGAGAACTTAAGTAAGCTTTGTATTTACATCCATCATGTTCCCAAACAAACTTAAATCATTATTCATCAACAAAGACTTTCCCTTTTGATCATAGTATTTAGGAATTCCACAGTTTATTGGTTTAGGCTGTAAAAAAAAATCAAGGCTTATTCTTAAGATGAAGTACGTATGCAACTGAGCTGTAGTTTCTAACATTTTATTTCAGACTTCATTTACTTCTCTCTTATTTCCACTTATAAACTTAATCCTCCATCATCAATTGCTTTTCGTAGAAAAAATACAGAAATAGTTAAAGGTTTTATAGACTATGTTTCATTTTCATGTTTCATAATGCTTTTTTAATATTTAAGATAACACTTTATTTGTC
Source organism: Electrophorus electricus (assembly GCF_041902795.1). Taxonomy (NCBI): domain Eukaryota; kingdom Metazoa; phylum Chordata; class Actinopteri; order Gymnotiformes; family Gymnotidae; genus Electrophorus; species Electrophorus electricus. Next base: position 9,232,588 of record NC_137510.1, on the reverse strand, counting down.
CCTATGTAAAATACAACATAATTGTTGCATACAATAGTGTTAATACTATTTATTAAAATTACTTTAGTGAGGTTCAGAGGTTCAGAATTAATATGTAACATCTCATACTTAATGTTCATATTACATTTATAATGTGAATAGCTCAGTTGTAATTTATCAGCAGTGAATTACACCTCTGACAGTCTAAGCATTCACAACCTGCAATGGTGAGTTTTGAAATTTATTTTATTTATTTATCAATTCATTTCCATGATATCATTCATAAAGGGAATTGTTCTGTTTTTATCATGGAAATACAATGACATGTTTACAGTGTTTACTGTAAATTCAGGTTAAATGGGACAAAAAAAGTTTTTTGCCTGCAATAATTTATTTATGTTAATTCATGCGACATCCATATCTGACTCTAATGTGCAGTAGGATATGAATATGGAAGCCCTTACCTGCTTAACTAACAGCCATCTTCCCATTGCCCATCCCTCCCTTCTTCTCACCTCTCCTCACCTCTCCTCACCTCTCCTCACCTCCTCTCCTATTCTCCCTGCCTTTCCTCTCCCCCTACGCTCCCCCCCAACCCCTCACCTCCTCTACTACCCTCTTCTCCTCTCATCTTCTCCTCTCTCCCCACCTCTCCTCCCCTGCGCCGGCTGCATTGCTTGGGCATAAAAAGGCTGTGGAAGAGGAAGTTGTGGGTGAGGCTGTCCCTGAGCCAGCACAAACAGGGCTGGACCCCATGGGCACCCCTGAGGCACCCCAGCCCAGCACCACTGGCGTGCCTGAGGCAACGGACCCGTATGACTTGAAGGAGTATGACCTAAAGGAGTATGACATGAGCGAATTTGACAAAAGTCAGTATGAGTTTGGGGCGTATGATGAGTTTGGAAATGCAGCCCCAAACCCCACATCCATATATGAGGATACGTTTGGGCCAGGAGTGCCTGCTGAAACTGATGTAGAGGAAACACAGGTCAGCATGGACGTAAGTATCACACCCCTGTGTGAGCACATGGGTGTGTCTGTGTGTGTCTGTGTGTGTGTGTGTGTGTGTGTGTGTGTGATCTGATTCTTAGTCTCTTGGATCTGGGGACCTAACAAGTATGCAAGGCTGTGTCACCACTCGGCATGGGGTGTCATTGGGTGTCATTGTGCTGAACATAAGGAGTCCAAACAAGATGAACTGATTCTAACTTCTTTTGCTTTCTCCTGGGCATGATTCACACTGAAAACCAGCTGCGATCAACAATCTTTCTAACTCTCTTAGTGTGCACTTCATTATACCTGTCTTCCAGGCATACAATCTCACACACAAACACACATGCAGCGCTATTTTCCATACTGTGAATTAAATCGTGTCCCATTGAGCTCCACCTGTGCCTGCGTTGAGGTCATGCACAGTGGCCTGTCAGGACTCTATCTGCCCTACTAGCCTGAAGGCAAAGCAATTACCCCATTCCAGCAAGCCAGTTGTCTGTTCTGACACGCCCTGCTCTGTAACTTTGCTGGAAAATGACATTATTTACCCTTTCTCCAACTCCCACCTCCCCTCATCTATAATTCTTGGATACACATGTGTTGCCTGCTGTTTGTACCACACCCCTCTCGCAGAGAATGAAGTTGTTACTTACAGCAGTTTATGAGGGTCTGCATTCACAGTATGGTTGATATCTAAAATAATACGATGGTAACCGCATTCCCTGTGAGGTCTGTAACAGCACTACATATACATGTACAAAACTCTCAACAGAAATCACCCACTTCCATATCTTTATATATTGATATCTTGCACAATACCTTTTTTATGCTACAGTACTAATTACTATACACACTAATATTATTCAGTTGAGAGGCACTCTGTGATATGATAACAAGATGTGCCTTGGCTATGTAATGCATATTCCTAAAGCACACACAGCCTGTCTGAAGGACAATGGTACTTTGTAGTGAACAATACTACATAGTGGACAACACCTTTCAGCATATGCGCACTGTAGTATGTATTCAAGGAACGCACTGTTGTAGTGTGCAGTCAGAGCACATACAATGCCCTGGAAGGACACTAGCATGGCTGTCCATCTGAGGCATTTGGTATTCAGTTTCTGTGTGCAGTACTCTGCACCTCAACTAACCTGGTTTGCCTCTTTGACCTTTGACCTTTTCTCCTGCTGTCTCTTTGAGCCCATTAAGGTGGCTCTGTCCCACTTTACACCCACTGTACATAATTGACTGTGTAAGAAAATGACATTACTGCATTTTTTTGGCATTTTACAAGAATACCAACTGTTTTGGCCAACTCATCTTATATTTATATATTATTTAAACACACTGAATTTACTTTTTGTATTCAGTTTCCTTAAAAAAAATCAATATTTATTATATTGTGTGTGTGTGTGTGTGTGTGTGTGTGTGTGTGTGTGTGTGTGTGTGTGTGTGTGTGTGTGTGTGTACAGGTCAGAGGGAATGCAGCATATTTAGGACAAAAAGGAGAGAAGGGGGAACCAGCGGTCATGGAGCCTGTAAGCCAGAGACCAGAGAGCCATGAACTCTAGTACAATCCTTAGTAAAGAGCTCTGCATATGAGCGGCCCTTACCAACAGCCCTTCTGGTTGTTGCAAGTAGATGGAGCCACTTCAGGAAGAACCCTAACCTTTGCCACACTAAACAAAAGAAATAGTGCTTAAATACATGTGAGCTAGTTTAATATGCATAGCACAGACTTCTTATGGTTTACATCCCATTTAGACCTCAGGTCTATGTAAAAGGGTATAGCACAGTATAAATGTACTGAGCTGTAATGGTATTGTCCTATTAAACAGGACAGTCAGGACAGACTTTAAGATGAGGTGTGTTATTATGAATATGATTTAATAAATGATTTTCATCAGTGTTTGTCTCATTTGCCTTAGGGAATGTTGATAGAGGGGCCTCCTGGATCTCCTGGCCCTGCTGTGAGTGAACCAGTAACAGAATGTTCCATTGCTTTCTACTGGACCCCTTGCTGTTGGCCTTTGGATCATTTTGGTTTGCTCTGTGTTGATGTGTTTTACACATCTGATATTGCTCTGACTCTTTAGGGTCTTCCAGGACCGCCAGGTCTGCAAGGACCCCCTGGTTCATCTGGAGATTCTGGTGATAGGGTGAGTGTTGCTGGGCAGTCTATTCTTTTCCTGGAATGACCCCTGACCTGGGTAAAAAAAGACAAAACAGCAAACTCATTTCAGGAAAGAGATCTTGTTAGGGTACAGGTCAAGACTCTCTAAATTCAAGACTCTCTAAATTCAAAATACAAATAAAAAAAAATACAATTCAAGACACTCAGTTTAAGACTCTAAATTCAGTGTTTTCATCTTGTTTTGTTTGTTTTGTTTTGTCTTGCTTGTGTTGATTTGTTTTTATATGCATACAGTAAACTGCACATCAGGTTGATGAATAATGATCCACACTTATACTCTCCATCCCTGGATTTTGGTAACCAAAATGGCAGTCACTGTCAAGCTTAGCAATACAGCCTTTTGTGAAAAACACTTCTTTATGTCAGGCAAATAACTGTCTGTCATGTTAACACCTCAGGCAGACAACTCAGTCTTCCTGGATGGACATTCGCTTAATCTTTGTTTCTACATCAACTGTTTGTGAGGAATGACTTGCACCTAGCTGTCCACACTGAGACAAATTGTGGGGTAAATTGTTTATCAAACAGCACACTCTCTGCCTGTTTGCTTGGCACTGCTTTCGAAACGTGTAGAACTGAACATCGCTCCGACTGTCAGGTTAGTGTTATCTTTGGATTGTGGACTTTGTGGGTTTTAGAAGACGAGCTCTAAATGAATAGTGTATACAGAGAATGCAAATACCTCTGTCGGTCATATCATGGTGCAGCCATGAAACCAGCTCAACAAAACCATAGAAGAGTTATGAAAGAAAGTATACATCAAAATGCACGCAATTCTTTATGCTGCAGTTACTACTGGTAATATGGAAGGAGCTTGTGTTCTCGGTCATTTGACTACAGGTCACAGTTTAAAGTACACAGTACTTCCATGTTCTAAATCTAGCCCACACCCCAGCAAGGCAGCATTCTCCAGTTGACAGTTGTCTAGAGTCCTCCGAGTTACCTCACATCCAACATGTGGGTTTGTTGACATTTGCTGAGAAATGTAAGATTAGTGCACACTGAACTTTCAAATGGCATCCTTCTCAGGCTCATTTTCTTGTGGCCTGGATTAATGATGCCAGAACTATTAGTGTCCTATGTTTGTTACATCAGTATGTCACTACAAGAAAAGTGAAGAAAAGATGGAATATATGTAAATGAAGTGGAGGAAGAACCCATCTAGGATCTAAAAAGCCCATGTGCTAAGACATGACTCAACCAATAAGTAATATCCTTGCAGATTTTAAAACAATTGTTTTATCTCTCTTTCTCTCTCCCTCTACCCACCAGGGTCCTCCAGGACGTCCTGGTCTACCTGGAGCTGACGGGTTGCCAGGTCCTCCTGGTACCATGTTGATGCTGCCGGTAAACCCTCCTTATCACTGTCATTCCTGACGAGATTGCTATTCTCCAAAAGTATACATATGCTTACAATTTATGGGCATGCATGTGTGTGTGTGTGTGTGTGTGTGTGTGTGTGTGTGTGTGTGTTTGTGTGTGTGGTGTTTCAGTTCCGTTTTGGTGGTGATGGTGAGAAGGGTCCTGTGGTGTCAGCTCAGGAGGCCCAGGCCCAGGCTATCCTCTCCCAGGCCAGGGTGAGTGAAGTGGGGGCAGGACTGGGGCCAAATCGGCCCAGAGTTTTTACAGCTGCCACCACGGCCATTCACTTAAACGTTACAGGGAAGTGAGGAGGCGGGTCTTGTTTTTGCTAAAATGAGCATTGGTGAGGGGACCAGGTGATTGACACTAACACAGCATGGTGAAAATAGAAGAAAGGTTGATGACCTACAGGTGGGCTGGCCAACAGGTGTCAGAGGTTAGCAGAGACCACTGAGGGTCCAGCCTTGAGTTTCACAGAACTGTATGAGGGGAAACCTCATTCCCCCACCCACACACACATGCTCGCTCACTTGCTCTCTCTGTCTCTCTCTCTCTCTTTCTTTCACACACATACACTCAGTAGCAATAGCATTCTGTCTAATAATAACTATAGTAAAGTATATTTGGAGTTGTTTATATATGTTGTTTATTGTACGCATGTATAATGTTTTGGTTTGTGTGCTTGTGTTTGTGTTTTATGGGGTGGGGGGTTTTTTTTTGTTTGTTTTTTTTTTTGGAGGGGGTTATTAAATGCACATTGACTCTAACTATTCTAACTTCCTCTCCACAGCTTGCTATGAGAGGCCCCCCAGGGCCCATGGGTCTTACAGGACGCTCCGGCCCCGTGGTGAGTCCCCACCCCTCTTCCTAGGCCTACCAGCAGCAGAGAGCATTTTCCCTCTCTACACCAGGGCACCAGTATTCAATGGCCCTGTATTCACATCCTAAAATATCTGTCCAGCTAATAGCAGAGATTCTTTTGTGCATTTCTCCAAGACCTTCACAGTGATCATGTTTATCCTGGAATAATCATAGAAATTTCCAGATTATTTTTGCAGTTAGTGGATTCCCAGTTATGACAGTCATGCGCATTACTATTGGACTGGCTACTGACAGAGACTACCCCAAACCGCTCTATCTGATACCCCCACACTGTACCTGTGTAGTCATGTTAACTTTTATCCCAAACCTCGACTTACCAGTCTAAGAGCCTGCAGTAGAGCTTTCCTGTGTGTATATTTGTGTATATTTATATCCCTGCCTTGCACAATGTATCTAAGTTCCTCTGTGCAGTGGGCACAGCTCTGTGATGTCAATGACATTAGATAGAGGCAGGATTTTGAATCCCGGGCCAGTAGCTAGTGACCCAACCACACTTCTCTCTGTCTGGACACCTGCTTCTTCCAGCAACAAATGACCACCTGCTGAAAGTGGTGTAAACATTAGCCTGCATGTTCAAGAAAAAAAAAAAAAAAAGATCAAAGTGAGCCATGTAAATTGTGTGTGAACTGGTGTACTTTTGCACAAGGCCAGACCCAGCTAAACACAGCAAAGTTTAAAAGCTTTAGCTGTGTGTTTAGAATGATTAGCTGTGTGTAGTGGGAAGTATGTGTGAAGTACTGTCTGTTAACTGCCACGTTCGTCTACTTATGTCCTCTTACATTTACATTACATTTACATTTTTTTGGCATTTAGCAGACATTCTTATCCAGAGTGACTTACAAAAGTGCTTTGTCATCTACTCATAGAATGCATCCTAGACAGTACAGTAGGTTAGAGATCAAGATACCAATGAACTAGAATATTGCTGAAATACAGCAATTAATGCTGATACCTAGAAGAAGTGCAAAATAAGCATGAGCTCTATATCAGACAACAATAAGTACAATAACAAACAATACCACACAATACGTACTAGAGTTTCAGTTATTCAACATAGGTACAGGATCAATGGACATTAAAATATTCCAGATTTTAATAGATAGTCTTCAGTCTGCATTTGAAGTTTGCAAGGGACTCTGCTGTCTGGACAGCCAGTGAAAGTTCATTCCACCATCTGGGAGACAGGCCAGAGAATGCATGTCTTCTTACTATAGGGTGCAGGTGTGCTGGTATCGCCTTAGCTAACACCAAATTGGCTGGTGTCATTGTGAGTTTCATGCAGCCATGCAGGACCTTTGATGTCTGCGGCTGTTATAGCTGCAGCAATGCTGTTGCACTGCTTGCCACATGAGGGAGCTAGAGAGTACACACCTAACTTGGGGGATATGTGAAAATGTACACAGTATTTAGGGTTAGGGTACACTGAGGTAGAGAGCTTGGTACCACTCACTTCTTCTCCAAAACCACATTCAATTTACAAAAACAATAGTTTTACTAAATCCCATTAGAGTAGCACACAGCTGTACCACGTGCAGGGTACATCCTCTTGAACTATTCTTTTTTATAGTTCATACGAAATCAGTTTGATCACAAAGCCACCATTGCACAGCCAAGTACCACATCTGATCTCGGAGACCTACTGTAATAATGATTTAATGTTTTTAAAATCCTAAAACATTTATAGTCAGCTAGATGCTTGATAAAAGGCAACAATAGAAGCAAGTTTAGAAACTGTGAAAGACTGCCACCTACTGTTACAGTATAGTACATTCTTTCAGTACAGTACATTCATGTACAATGCTCTATTGTGTGACTCTTTCTCTCTCTCTCTCTCTCTCTCTCTCTCTGTGTCTCTCTCTCTCTCTCTCTCTCTCTCTCTCTCTCTCTCTCTCTCTCTCTCTCTCTCTCTTCCACTCTCTATAAATCAGGGACTTCCTGGCTCTGCTGGTCTGAAGGGTGAAGCTGGAGATCCGGGTCCTCAGGTCAGACACTGTTGGATAACCATCCACACCTACTGCTGCTGTACGGAGACATCTTTCTCATTCTGTGTTCTGCTGTCTCCTGTCCTCCACAGGGTCCGAGGGGTGTCCAAGGACCACCAGGACAAGTGGGGCAGTCTGGAAAGAGAGTGAGTAACTCTGTGGTACCCTCACATTGGTGCCGTCAAAAAAGAAAAATCTAACCTCATAGGTGAGAGCTTAGTCAAACCGCTTACCTGGCTTTTCCTCAGGTGCTTCAACATTCTTACTCATAACATGAATGCAGTGGGCCTCATTTATCTGATCTTCCAACAACCTTCCACTCTTTCCAGAAACCATCTAAATGTGTAAACACTAAATATGGGAAAAAACTAGACGTGTAAAACACTAAACACATGTAACACACTAAACACATGTAAAACACTAAAGGTGTAAAACACTAAAAAGAAGTGCTGATTTTCCTTTATAGTACTTAAAAATCTTTTGTCAGTTGTGATGTACAAAATATATCAGTGACACATGGAAAAAGGAATTTGTTATTTTGAGTTATTTAGTGTTTTGAATCATAAGAATCACACAGATTGAGTTCTGTCTTTCTATTGCAGTTTCATTTTATTTGCTTGCTTCTTTGTCTCAAATGGATTTGCATGATTTTGGTTTAGCGTTGAGTACCATTCTAAGCCACACCCATGATCTAGTGAGTTTTCCTTTTCGATAAAGTATTATACCTATAAAATGTAAAAATTCTGTGCCCTGTTTCCCAAAGCGTTAAGATCATCTTTAGTTAGAGGTACAGTATTCAATGTGATACTCGGTCTACCGATCAATGATGATCTGTGTGTTCTAATGCTTTTGTGGAACCTGGCTTTTGGTAGTAATGCCATGTTTAATATGTGTGAAAGGGTCGTGCAGGAGCAGATGGAGCCCGTGGAATGCCAGGAGAGGCCGGATCCAAGGTATGAGTTGCTATAACAGAGCAATCTCCCTATTCTCTCCTATACGGGAATGTTATGCATTTAAAATGCATTGCGGCATATTGAATTCTGATGGAAATGTTCCAAAATGCCACTACTTTTTGAGTGGGCAGAAAAATGTTTACACCAGATGTTAGTAAAGTCTAGAACAAAGTGTAAGTTTTTTGTTGCTATTGTTGACATTTTAACCTTGACTGCTATGTAGGGTGACAGAGGGTTCGATGGCCTTCCTGGTCTCCCTGGAGAGAAGGGACATAGGGTGAGTTGAGCTATTGTCCCACAGTATTAGAGACACACTCTAGCTCAAGAGAAGCATGCCAGAATAGATACAAACCCTTTAATGTGACCACACACTTAGGAATCTTGAGAGGGGCTTGTTCAGATAGTGGTAGCTCAGTGGTTATGGCACTTGACTAGTAATTGGACCATTGCTAGTTTAAGCCCCATTGTCACTGTTGGATCCCTGAGCAAGGCCTTAAATTCTAAATTACTCAAGTGGTATTTTATCATAATTGTAAGTAAATCTCAAAAAAAGTAAACTTTTGTCCTTAACCTGTCACAGCTGACACAAAGCACCATTTCACACTTAAATACAAACCTTAGTGTAGGGCTATTCTCTGAAAGCTTTGGCTTAAAACCACAAAGCTAATGATGTTTTTATTTAGCCTAGCATCCCATGTCTGTGTTAGAGATGAACAACAGGTCCTGCTCTTTATGATCACACTGAACACAGACAGAGAGGCTGCATGTCTGGGGTTTGCATAAGCATCACAGTCCATCCTGGTAACGGGTTCAGGAAAAGCATTTGGTGCGGGAAGTCAATGGCAGTTCAATGCGATTTCCCATAGCCATAGGACTCAGAATAATGTTTTTGTCAGATTATGGACTCGACATTGCCAGCCTGCCAGTTTATACTAAGATGGCATGAAATGTCAAGTGCTGAATTGAAGATTGTAAGTATAGATTGAGATTTCAATGTTGGGAGGACCTTATTGTTTAGATCAGTGCAGAACACAATCCACTCACCATAGGCACACTTTTAAACTAGGATCTTTAACCATAAGTTTGGCTTATTTTATTATTATTATTATTATTATTATTATTATTATTATTATCTGTTTAATTCTGTAGAATCTTCCTAAAAGCTGTTTACTATATGGTAAAGGGAGGAGAATGCATTATTAATTTGGATGGTTGATTTATGGCACTGCAGAGGTCAAGACAAAATACCACAATAAATCCATATCTGCTGGTGTCTTAAACAAATGTATGGAGAATGCATGCAAGGACATTATCTGTCGTGATCATTTAGTCATACTTTACTAGGAAAGATGATTATGTAGTGTGCGAACTTCTCTGTCATGAACATTTATCACAACGTTAGCAATAACAAGTTCTGTAATCATGATAAATTGTTCCTCTGTTGTGCAAATGGATTTCTGGCACTGAAAACATTTAGTCAAGTGTCAGCAGGAAGGGAAAACAGCTTTTACATGAAGATTTAGAAATAAAGGACTGCAAAGACCGAAACTAGTTAGTTCAGTTTAACAGAGCAGTCTCTGCCATCAGTCTGAGACTGGTGAGACTGGTGAAACTGGTGTTCCCAGTTGGCACAGATGACAACATGAATCAATACCACTCACTATACAACTTATCTACTTCTTTCTCTCTCTCTCTCTCTCTCTCTCTCTCTCTCTCTCTCTCTCTCTCTCTCTCTCTCTCTCTCTCTCTGTGTGTGTGTGTGTGTGTACTAGGGTGAGGCAGGCCCTGCGGGTCCCCACGGGGCACCAGGAGAGGATGGTCAGAGAGTAAGTATTATTCCAATTGATAACTTCACAACGCTGTTGTCCTGCCATTGTGTGACTCTGTCTCTGTCTCTATCTACAGGGAGAGGACGGAGAGATTGGTCCAAGGGGATTGGCTGGCGAGAGCGTAAGAATCCTAGTGATGTCTTTGGTTGATAATATGTGTTACATTGTATCATAAGCTAGGAGCCAAAATTACCTATTGCGTTTTATTCAATCAAATATGAGGTTTAAAATCAGAACCTTTTCCTGTGTTTGTCCTCAGGGTCCAAGAGGCCTGCTCGGTCCAAGAGGCCCCCCAGGACCCCCAGGACAGCCTGTAAGGCTTTGGAACATTTGGCTTTTTAGTTTTTGTTTGCACCTGTTTCTGATAGTTTGGTGCTAATTTTCACACTGTGGTTCTCCACAGGGTGTGGCTGGTGTTGATGGTCCACATGGCCCCAAAGGAAACATGGTAAGGACTGAGACTACTCTCATCCCTTCTCTCTGCTAGGTGCTGTGATATAACGGCTCTAATAAATCATGTGCACAATTAGTTAGTGTTAATCTTAATATTAATGTATATTGTGTTTTGCTGACCTGCATAGCTAGCTTGAATCTGTGATAGGCCATTAGCAAAGCTGGCATTGGAGGTCAAAGGTGAACTGTGTTTTCCCACACTGCTGAAGTGAGACCATTGCTTCCAATGGACATGTGAAACTTATGTGACCTCACATACCATAACAAAACAGACACATGCCAGTGTTTTTCCAGTCCACCATTATGCCCTGTCTGTTTACATTGGTCATTTGTTAACTAAGCTTGACCTCATCATCAGCAATTGCTAGTTGTTCACAAAGTCATTTTAATGAAGGTCAGTCCTTTTACCTGATATTACACTCATAGACGCACCTAAACTGGAGGCTCTGTTTTACGGCATATCTGTCAATGAAGCCTCTCAAATTAATGAGTATCAAAGCAATTAAAAAAAAACCTTAATATATTAGGATGAGGTCTAGTGTGTCACAACGTGCAAGGACTGCATAAACATGTCAAGCTGACAATTTTTCTAATGACCGCTGAGTGCATCCCTTGAAACCTTTCTCCGCATTTAGTGGTGTTATTGCTTACTGTTGAAGCATTCTTCAAAATTGTTGAGACTGATATAGCTGTGTTTTCTTTAGGGACCTCAAGGTGAACCAGGACCTCCAGGTCAGCAGGGGATCCCAGGTACCCAGGTGAGCAGGAGTAGCCCACAGTCACCAGAATAAACCAGAGTAAATCAGAGTAAACCAGAAGGCCTTCAGGTGTAAATCTACCATCTTTATATATGACTAGTACAGCCTTGTCAGCAGAATCAAAAATATCTAAATACTGTTGTAAATCATATAGATGCAGTTTTCATATTAGGGCATTGTCATGGAAGCGTAACAATTCATGTACATGTATTTATTTATTTCATTATCTGTTTATTGAATTTAATAGTCAATACAATTTCATGAAGGCCCATTTTAGCCATTGTGTATAATCAAAACCCAATAGAAGATGGCATTTCTTTAGTGGAAATAATTGCTACAAAATCTGCCTGATTATTCTGTCAAATTTTATTAGTTGTGTTCACAGATTCATTTTGGTGAATTTCTGTCTGGTGCACATCATTAGTGAAGCAGCCAGGGAATGTTTGCCCTGTCTGCTCTAATTGCCTGTCATTTCTGAATGAAAGAAATTCAGCCTCTGTGTCAGTATACAGGAAGAGTGAAATAGCTCTCAGTCTTTAAGCCGGGAGAGAGAATGAGGATACTGAAAGCATCTTATTCATGTGGCCAATGATGGTCATAGCTCAGCACTGGGCTCAGATTACAAGTGAACTCACACACACACACACACATACACACACACACGCACACACAGTAAACACACAAATCTTGGACTCAATACACACATTCTCAATCACACAATGCAAATATTACACTACTGCATGCAAACATTCTCGCTCTCTCTGCCCCCCAGCTCTCTCTCTCTCTCTCTCTCTCTCTCTCTCTCTCTCTCTCTCTCTCTCTCTCTCTCACACACACACACACACACACACACACACACCACACACACACACACACAAGAAGAACACAGTAAGGGCATTATTATAACATCCTTCTCTGTTGCCCATTCTGCTGCTCACTGTCTCCCTCTCCACCCCACCCCAACACACACACACACACACGCACACTGCTGCTAATGATTTAGTTTCTGAGCCTCAGACATTTCTGTCTGTTCTCTGTGTCCTGTAGGGTCTGCCTGGACCTCAGGGCTCTATTGGACCGCCGGGGGAGAAAGTAAGTTTCAGACTCACATCAGGTCCTCTCACAGCACCCTTTATATCATTTACAACATATTTGCTTTGTACTTTCAGATAAAAAACCTACACTCCTACGGAAATGTATACTTGAGTTCACCTACTCTTACCCCTCTCTCTCTCTCTCTCTCTCTCTCTCTCTCTCTCTCTGTCACTCACTCACTCACTCTGTCCTGTTTCAGGGCCCCCAAGGGAGACCTGGCTTGCCCGGGTTACCTGGCTCCGATGGACCTCCTGTAAGTCCATACCTGCCATGCATCAGCATTGTGCCGTGTGTGGTGCAGTGTGCTGCTCCCTGTCACAATGCACACAGCACGCTGTCTCTGCCCCTCCATCCCTGCCCTGCACTCACAGCAGCTGCTGTGATGATGTGTTGAGAGATCAAATTACAACCCACCACTATACCTATTAATGTCACCTAATGCTAAGCCAGTTAAACAATGATTATATGGCAGCATCCAAGATGATAAAAAGACTCCTTCAAAAATTTATTTTAAAATTGTGCGTTTTGAGGGCATTTGTTTGTAGTGAATAAGCAGCAGTATTCTATAACAGGTGAAGCACATGGTAACATCAGTGGCATTATCATTTTGCAGCATAAAGCAGAGTCATACTGCTGGTTTATATTTGACTGAACATGGCAGACGTGTGCAGGCTGTATTTTTTCTGAGGCCCAGCTTTATGTCAGACTACAGAGCTCTGTTTTCCCGCTCTTTTTAATGCGTGGCCTTGTGAGGCAGTGAAGCCATGCTACAGCCTGGAGGTAGTGCCTGCTATAAAACCAATAGAATAGCATCTTTCTTCAAAGAAGAAGAATGTGTGTACGTGTGTGTGCTTGCATATGTGTATGTGCGTGTGTGTGCATGTGTGTGCGCGCATGTGTGTGTGTGTGTGTTTGTAAATCCCAGCCAAACAATGCTTTAATTGAATTATTTTCTAATTTATTTAATTTGTTCCTTAAGGGCCATCCAGGTAAAGAGGGGCCCCCAGGAGAGAAAGGAGCCTTGGTAAGATTTCACTGTGAAAAGCTCACTCACACTGAGTGATTTATTGATTAACAGAATAACTGTTCAGGGCATGTGTTTTTCCACAAGAAAAAAGGGGGAAATGTACTTTTAAGATTTTAAAATTTTTTATACAATTTCCATCTTTTATGATTGATGTAATAATCTTTAAGTGTAAAAAATGAACTGATTGTGTTATTGTATAACTAAGTGCAAAAAACCCCTGCTGATTGCAGTACTGGAATATGCAGATTAGCTCTGTTGGCCCAGTGTCAGCGCATCCATGGCTGCGTGCCCATATCATCTCAGTGGCTAATGCTGGGTGTTTGTAACTGCATCAAACTGCAGCGTGCATTAATTGTCTCTCTGTGTCTCTTTTCCTCTACTGTCTCCAGGGTCAGCCCGGTCCTCAGGGTCCCATTGGCTACCCAGGACCTCGTGGGGTGAAGGTACGCTGCCACCTCATGTCTGATGAAAGTTCAGCAATGCTCGCTGAAATGCTCGCTGATGCCTGACCACGTGTTTTGTTTTAAAACAGGGCGCTGACGGAGTGCGGGGACTGAAAGGTGGCAAAGGAGAGAAGGTGAGAAGGCGTGGCTTTTATCTGATAGGATACATCACAGATGTTAGTGCAGCATGCATGTTAAACGAACCCTAACAGATCAGATATGTTCGCTGTTAACGACTATACCTGGTCTGTAAGTTGCTGGGCTCAATTTTGACTTTGCAGGAAATAATGTGACTGTTACATGTGAAATTTGAAAGGGATGGATACTCTGAACCAGCCTAGACCATGATTCAGCACCAGACGTTCCGAACCGCAAACACACAAACACGCACACAAACACGCGCACACACACACACACACACACACACACACACACACATACACAAATATTCTCTACAAAGCTATATAAATCTAGATAAACAAAAAAGAAACTTTAAAATCAAGCCATCCCACTCGAACATATCAGGTGGGCCTGGAGGTCTGGGAAGTGTAGTCCCAATTCCTAATCTTCCTTTCCTGTGCTTCTGGGATTGAGTGTGGTGTACCTGGAGAGCTGTGACAAACACAATACTGTTAATGATGCAAGTGTGTGGATGTGTATAATTCATTGTACAATTTCAGCTGCAGGCCTGTTGTTTCACATGTAGGTATCTAGCTCTGTGTAGTTGTGCATAAATAAAGAATCAGTCAGATTTCTCAAGTGACACAAAAGATTGAATTTTGCATATCTCTGTCTGGCATACACAACACTGCATAATGCATTACACTCACAGATACACACATGGGCAGATGACAGGTGTTTTTAAACTGAGTCCTGAAGTTACAGTAAGAAAGTGTGTGTGTGTGTGTGTGTGTGTGTGTGTGTCTGTGTGTTGAGGGAGGAGGGGGAGAAACAGTGAGAGAAAAGTAGAGAAAGAGACAGGAGACATAGTATGAATAAATTCATTTCTGCTCAGTGACATTTAAAAAAGTGATTCAGTTGTTCTCAATGTACATTTACTACACTTAGTCATTATAAATTTATCAATTATCAATTTAGAACTCCAATGACCTTTTCATTTGATCAAGCATGGGAGAGTCTTCTTTTAAAGTTATGAGTCAAGAATCTTGATATGTGTTGTATCATTATGCCATCTACTCTTGCCATAGTGGTTAAGAGCTACGGGCAAAAAGACAAAGTCAATTTCAGTACAGAATTAAGAAACTGCAGTAAAAAGAAACTCCATCAGTCATCCCTAAAGTGTGTGTGTGCCCGTGTATGCCTGCGTTTGTGTGTATAAACTGTGTCACTGAACTTATTTGAGTGTATAAATTACAATATTGACAGCATCATAAAGGTCTTTGCATGTTTTGTGATTAGCCTTAAGAAATATATTCAGTATATTCATTCATTCTTGCATCAGCTCCCTTGAAAGTGAGAATAGGCTCAGCTACTTTGCTTCAGTTTAGGCTGCATTACTCCATTACTGCCTGCAGATGGCAGCATGCTCCATATTCCAGTTATCAAAATTTAAGTACTGATTATTATCAATAAGAAGCTACTATGTGCAGTTACTGAAGTACAAACCAGTGTGTTATTAAAGTAACTCAAAGATTACCAGTACTTCATAAAGACACACTGGTTTGGTTATCAGGCTTATTCACATGTATCGCTGTCATTAACTTAGCAATTTGTCCTTTTTCTTGGTCAGGGGGAAGATGGTTTCCCTGGCTTTAAAGGAGACATGGGTATCAAAGGAGACAGGGTAAACATCCCACACAGCATGCTAGACAGCTGGTCACTAAATATGCAGCTAGGAAAAGTCAATGAAGAAAATAGCTGGAAAAAAACCATAACCTTATAGTTATATACACACATATACATATATACAAGTACATATGTATTATTAGTTATATATACAGTCAGTACAGTAATACATCAATAATCAATGATAAATTGCTTAATTACTTTAATGACAAAACTGAATCGCTGCATGTCCACTATCAAATTATTAATCAATAAGTATCAAATACTTATTGTATCAAATAGCTCTAAATATACAATGTCACAAATGTTATTATATTTTTCCACAAGCATATGGAAATATCTTATATCATATCTTATTCTTAGCAGAGTTGAGAGACAGAAATTGTTTATGCCAGTTTCTGTGTGTGTGTGTGTGTGTGTGTGTGTATGTTCAGGGTGAGTTGGGCATGTTTGGACCCAGAGGTGAGGATGGTCCTGAGGGCCCTAAGGGTCGTGCGGGACCTCCAGGTGAAGCAGGCCCCATGGGTCTGGCTGGAGAGAAGGTGAGTTCTGCTCACAGCCTTCTTCACCTTCATCTTATTAGACATTTGACTTTGAGCTGCTAAGTCAGGGGTCAGAGGATGGTGATGTATTCTCACTAGCATAAAGATGAATGAATGTCTGTAACCTTGTCTTTTTTGAAAGCTATGACAATGGTAATGATTGTGCTGTTGTTCTCCGGCAGGGTAAATTGGGTGTTCCTGGCTTGCCGGGCTACCCAGGAAGGCAGGGACCGAAGGTAAGTCAGGCATGGTCACAGCAGGTCCATTAGTCTTCTGTCTCTGTGGTGCTAGCACAGGCAACCTTGTGAAGAACCCTTTGTGTGATCCTAGATCCCTCAGTGTGCTTCTAGAATGTAATACCCAATATTAATTAGCACCTACTGGAGCCTGTTGTTACATCCCAAATAGCATGCCCAGTTTTATATCATTCCAGATACCCTTTCCAAAGGTCTAAACTAACAGTATATAAGTTATTCCAGTCCTGTGTGAAGATGGAGAATCTGAAGGCCATTTAAAGGCTTATCTGAGCTCGGAGCAGAGTAGTATTCTCTACAGCTAGACAAGACAGTCACCTAGCTCTGTGGAGAGGTTGTGGAGGGCAGGAGATAATGTCCAGCCTTGCTGTGTTTCATCTTAAGGGGCCTGTAGTTCAGCCCTCTGGGAACCAGCAGTAGCCTAGCTGCTGAATGAGCCCCAACCCAGAATCATGAACGGAGACAGAGGCTGAAGGTCATTTGCCGCAATCTCGCCTCATTCCCATCTCTCCGCTCCTGTTCCCACTATCATCTTCTGCTTTCGTCAGCCAGCTCAGTGCACAGCAGGGGGACGAGATCGCAGGATGGTTTGGTATTCCATCGCCCCCACAAGGTGCTGAAAACCATGCGCTGGCCGACAAACTTTTGAATTTTCATGAAGTGAACTGTGGCCATCATCGTTCCCTGGCTAGCCCTGGTGTCTTTTACAGAGGATGCAGAACATCCATCATAGAGACAGTGTTTCTGCCCCACTACTTCCCTAACAAACCCATGTGTCTGGGATAGCTCAGCCAAAGCGAGCCGCACCTCCGCTGGGTAAACACTGAAGGCCGTCTCTCAGACAAGGCTGTAAAACAGCGTATTGATTTTCTTTCTTTGCTTCTTATAATGCCAACAGGACTGAGGGACATGGGTAAGCTGCTTTTAATTCACTGCACCCTGGAAAACAGCAGAGAACCCAATAGCACAGGCCCAGGCCTGAGTGTTCTTGTGTGTGTGTGTGTGTGTGTGTGTGTGTGTGTGTGTGTGTGCAACATATGAGTGTGTGTGTGAGTTGTTTGCTTCAGTAGGTGGGGTTTTTTTTGTTTGTTTGTTTGGTGGGTTTTTTTTTTTCTTTTTTGCCTTTTCTGGGAGCATCATGCAGCTCCACTGTTTGTCTAGAGAAATCCGTTTCCTCCCCCTCTGCTTCATGTTGGATTCTTTATCATTTTAGCATTGCAATGTTGTTCACGTGCTTAATACAAAAAAACTTAATAAAAATTTATAATCCATTTAAACAATGTGTTTACTAATATAACATAATACTGTATTATTCATAGTGACACTTGTTCAGCTGGAATATCACACACAGAGCTGTAATAACCAGTCATGTAATAAAAGAGCATTAGAGTGTGTGTTTGGAGGAAGGGGTGTAACCCTGGCAGCTGTTGAGTTAGACCCCTAGTGTAGCTGTGGTGTAGTTAGCCCCTCTGCGTGTCCCTGATCTGAAGCAGGGTGCTGAGTGCTAATGTGCATGGCTGGCGCAGGGCAGGAGAGCAGGAGGAAGCTCCCTGGTTCTGCACCCTGATCAGCATGCACCTCCACCATGCTTCTCTTCCCCTCAAGAGTCTTCTGCTTTGATCTGCAGGGTTCGACTGGTTTTCCCGGATTCCCAGGAGCTAACGGAGAGAAAGGAACCAGGGTGAGATGGATTGTGTAGCTCTGCACTGCACCATAACCAAACACAAAAGGAGATAATAGAGCCCCATTATGAAGGGACTCGTATGAGGGTTTAGTGAGAAAACACAGGCAGAGATCGATGGGCTGAGAACATTGACAGGTCGCAGTGATTGGTCAACCATCACTGGCCTTCACAGCACCTTCACACCCTCTGAGTAAAAACAGGCCAAGAAGCTAATGATCAGTCGGGGTCAAAGGTCAGGGGCTGACACAGGCTTGCACGTTCGCTCGTCCCCGCATCTCATAGCAGAGGCGTCCTTCAGACCTGCTCGGAATACAAATGTGCAAGAGGCCTAGTGCCTAGCCAGATCATATGCAGTGTTTACACACGGCCAGTGGATGGCATTCCACGGCCACATACACTGTGCCCTTTATTACAGCAGGCAACTGAATTACAGCAGACTTGAAGCTAATGAATTAATGGATTTTTTTTAAGATTTCATCCCAATGAGCATTCTAGCTTGGAAGAATAAAACAAAACAGGATTTGTTTTTGTTTGTGATTTTACCAACAAAAAAAGATGTCAATGATGTTAATCTTCTTAATCATCACTGTCAATGATGTTAAACTGAAGACTATTAATAAAATGCCAAAGATAAAAAAATACATTCCTCACAGTGATAGGAGGTCCAATGAAGTACCACATAAAACTGCCACCGTCTGTTTAAGAAAGCAGGTGGCTGATGCTGTGTGCGTTTCTCTGTATTTGTGCTTGTGTGTGTGTGTGTGTGTGTTTTGTGAACAGCAGTGTGTGTGTGTGATTTTATGTATGTTTCTACAAGTGTGTACAGGTGTGTGTGTGTGTGTGTGTGTGTGTGTGTGTGTGTGTGTGTGTGTGCATGTGTGTGAATGTATGATAGAATACTAACTGGCTTTACCTGGCTTTACCAGTCAAACTGTCCATGTCTGCACCAGCCAATTATTTTGTATATGCTAATTTGTTTTCTCTTGTTCTTGTTTTTGCAAGGGCGTCGCAGGGAAATCCGGTCCAAGGGGGCAGAGAGGTCCAACGGTACGCTCTCCTTCAGGCTGCACTGGAGAAACCCACTGTATAAAATCCTAAATGATGGCTTTCCTGAGTGTGTGCAAAGCTGTATTTCTACAGGCACTGATCCCTGTGTGTGTTTATGTTTGTGTTTTATGAACTCAAGGGGCCACGTGGGGCTCGGGGTGCCAGAGGTCCGACTGGAAAGCCAGGTCCTAAGGTAGCCACATGCTCAGTTACCAAATGTGTTATATGTGTTGTATGTGTGCAGATATTTGTTTGAACAAAGTTTCATGTTTTTTCTCTGTCTCTCTTTGCTTGTGGTCTGTCTCTCTCTCGCTGTCTTGTCTTGTCTTTCTGTCTCTCTCTCTATCATGTATTCTCTTAGGGCACTTCGGGTAATGACGGTCCACCTGGCCCACCTGGAGAGAGAGTAAGTGTTAATTTCTGATTCAGCATTTCACGTTGTGAGAGACAGCATGTTTGCTGCAGGTCTGGGGGGCATTGGAGCTGGCCTCAGCTGAGCATGGCTTCCCTGTTACCTTATCTTGTGGCCAGATTTCAGCCAGGCACCTGAACAAGTATGGTGTAGGACTCGATTCCTATTTAGAAAAGGACAAATTGTCCCTGTCAGCCCCTTATTATTTTTGCAGAACTGTGCGGTCTTCACAGTTGGTTTCCTCATATTGCTGATAATAGCTTTGAGTTTACAAACACAACTCCACTGTAGGTGATTAAAAGCAGATCTTGAGGAACTATGAATAACATTTCCACTCAGTACTTTTCTATTCAAAAGTCAAAGTTTATTTCACACAGCATGAAGGTTTTGCTGGGTAGAAGGAAAGAGGGGTTATTCACACAAGCTTCTGAGCAGCAGGCCAGTACCTGGTGCTCTCAGGGCACTGGCACAGCTACTGTTTTACAGCTTCTGCTTATCGTTTCTCTTCACATTTTTTTTTTTTCCTCTCTCTGCTGTTCTGTTTTTGAATTTATACTGTTCATTTTGGCCTTCATGTTCTGACAGTCTGTAACTGCTAAAGCACTGGGTTTTTTTTTTGTTTGTTTGTTTTTTGTTTTTTCTGGGTTTTTTTTTTTTGCATGCCTATACAAATACATTGACTTATTTCATAATATTCGATGTATAAAAAATAGTCCTCTATAATATATCTTTATTTAGCCCTCTAATCATACATCATGTTTTCCTTGCATATAATTAGTTCCATCCTGCAAGTACCACTTTGCCAGCATTGTTTAAAACTGTTCTGTGTTATTATTGTGTTGTCATTCATGCACCTTTCTACAGTGCGTAAAAGACTGTGTGTGAATGGCCCTCTAATCGAGATGCAAGGTCATGCCTGTGGCACGCTGCATGGAGTTTTAATTAAAGTGCTGTTAGGCTGTACATTTCCATTATCAAAACAGTACAGTGCAGTGTAGGCGGATTGGGCTAATTGCCAAATTTGCATTTCATCTACATTGGCCACATAGAGCAGTGTAATGATAGTGACCTTGGGTGTCCACCTCGAGCCATTAGTGAGCTAGCCCTAATTCCTTCCCCTTCGCACGGCTGCTTTGCTGGACTGCTGAGGTCCAGTCCCAGCCCAGGGGATGTCCTGCACCTTATACTGCACAGCAGGGCTGTACACAGTTCAATGTTTTTCTAGACATAACACTTGATTCAACTACTCAGCTTTGTGAACTGATTTGTTTGCATTAGAGTTGAATTGGTTATGTCATTTCTGGGAAAGCACTAAACTGTGGAGTGCTTTGACCCTCAAAAAGGAGTTTGGAAGAACACTGCCACATAACTGCATGTTATTGAAGAGTTGGCTATCCATAAATCTGGCTTTTTTCACCAGCGTATGACAGTGAAGTCTTAACTTAGAGGATAAAGTGTACTTCTCATTGCTATATCTGAATTTGTCTTGTCTGTTCTAGGGACCTCAAGGACCCCAGGGCCCTGTGGGTTTCCCAGGGCCAAAGGGCCCCCCTGTAAGTACCTGCCATTTATAAATGTGAAGACATGAAACATTGTACATATGATAGGTACCTTTTTGTAACATGTATTTACTATGTATTGTATTCATTTGCTTACTATATTTATTCTATATTACATATTACCTTTGTGTGTGAGCATCACTTCCAGCAAGTCAAATTCCTTTTGTAATGTACTTGGATCTAGTGTACTTGGATAATAGAGTAAAAGTGAAGTGATTTTAATCATGATGAAACATAGTGTTATATCAGTTGCTGTCATTAAGACATAAAGTCACCTGCAACTCTGGGTGTCTCTAGGGACCACCTGGAAAGGATGGGTTACCTGGTCACCCTGGCCAGCGGGGGGAGACGGTGAGTGCTACCTCCCGTGTGTGACTCTGGGCTGTTGCTGACATGGGCATAACAGGCCAGGGGACTCTAACAGACACTTCCGGCCAGGTGTGGGAGTACGGGGCAAGAGTTTTCCCCTGTCTACACCTGGTCTCCATCACCTGGAGGGCTGTGTCTCTGAGAGTCTACGCGTGTTAGCGAAGGCCGGGGCCCGAATGATTGCCAATCCACACATGGACACAAACATACACACACACCCACAACTGTTCCAGTGTGTAGATGTTGGGCTATGGGATTTATGGAAGTTTCCCTGATCTGGTCAGATGTATTAATAGCTGCCTAGCAGTTCCATTTGGAAGAGGTGTCTATCTGTCACTTTAAAGACACTTTAGAGTGATGAACTCCTGCAGCTGATCCAGCTACCAGTTTGGTCCAGGAGAGCATGTGCCAAACACGGCCAGGGAGAGAATCGGTTCAGCCGTATCAGTTCATCTATTTTCCCTGCCTCAACGCCTATCCCTGGAGGGCCATAGCACTGCGATGTTGAGTGTTTCAGCCCACCTGATGCAATTCATCAGTTAATTATCTAGTTGAATCAGGTCATTACAGCACTGGAAAACACTGACCTGTGCAGTTCTGTGCCCATCTTTTTCAAAAACACACTCTATTTAGACAGCTGTGAATGGGATGGATCACAGCATACAGCAACCTCCTATGCCTGTCCACTCAAATCACCAGAGATATAGACGAACATGCACCACAGAGAGTGGTAGGTAATCTGAGCCAAGCTGCTCAGCCAGTGCACAAACAGCAGCTTTGGCTTCAGCTAAGCACTCTGTGGTTTCCACTGGAGCCAATAAAATGCTAGAAAAAAAGCCAATAAAATGCTAGGAAAAGCGGGGCTACTTCATTGAATGGCCACAAGGCACCGCGCTGCCTCTTACTCTTTCTCTCACTCTCTGTCTCCACTCAAGTCTGCTGACTCATTACCTATTCAATAAGCTTCATTATG
The DNA here is from genome assembly GCF_041902795.1 of Electrophorus electricus. NCBI lineage: Eukaryota > Metazoa > Chordata > Actinopteri > Gymnotiformes > Gymnotidae > Electrophorus > Electrophorus electricus. Next base: position 9,209,989 of record NC_137510.1, on the reverse strand, counting down.
ATTTTATGACACCTGATTTATCAGAGAGATATTCACCAGTGGAGCATCCACAGCTTATCATACTCTTTGTAGTTGAGATGCCAATGAGGAGACTTTAGCAACTGATCAAAGTGCCATTCCTGTGCAGATTTACAAGCATCAAAACGATAGGCAATCTTTTGAAGTGCTAAGCATGAATTGTTACAGCAGTGCCCCTAGTCTAACTCATTTGCATATAATCATGTAATGTCCTAGTTAACATGTTCTCTGTACAACCCCAAACAGAGAAAACCCCAAATACAAATAAAAAGAGGGAAGTGAAGAAGCAGAGTCGAATCCACATTTAATCCTCTAGTGTAAACAGTCCCTGGATCTCAGATTATGCACTCACATTTACAGCCCTCTGCTGTCATTCAAAATTGTATGCTGCTGCGGTGCACAAAAACCAAACCAAAAGGCCTTTCTAGTCGCAGTCATTCCTTGGACTGGGACAGTGCAGAAAAACACATCTATTTCTCCCACACATAAAGTCCACAACTGCTACAGCTACATTTGTGGTACTGGTGCAGTTGCCTCTAAGGACATATAGAATGCCAGTAAAGCATGTCTGTGGCATTGGTGCTATTGGCTCGGAACTAAACCCATCTTATGTGTAATTAGATCAACTCACTGGCCACTGTATAATCACACGTGACTACTGGATAAAGGCAGTAAAGGTTCTGATCCTTATGGACCACGATCTGCGCAGCACTCTTTTGTAAATAAGCAAATGCTTCTGAAAACGCAGTGCAGTTATATTTATTTCCTCCTAGTAACATGTAAAAATAAACAAATTGCTGTATGGTTTGCTAGTTCAGTTTCAAACACCTTAGATCATCGACCTTAGATTTATATCAGCATAAAAATATTTCTCAGTAAAATGATCTGTCTCATTTCAAGCTGATATTTGGTCATGACAGTTGTTTAGTTCCTTGCACTAGACTACTGACTTGCCTGTGCTTTATGGATCGTTCAGTTCTGTGCAATAGACCTCTGAGATGTGTCTGGTTAGTGGTAGCTTCCCAGATATTGTGCTCTCTAGTGTTTCACCTGCACCTGCTGCTTTGTTGTTTTTTGGGTTTTTTTGCTCTGCTAACCTTACTATTACAGCCAAGCCTAGAGATCCACTAGTGGGATGATGCTTGAACTCAGGGTCATGTGAGTGACCTCAGGGTCATGTGATCACTCACATGACTGTGTCATGATTGGTGATGCATGTGTTTTTATGCATATTTTAATCACTGGATATTTCTCACATGTGTATGAAAATGCAACATAAGCATGAATCGCAAATCAGAATACAAAAGCAATGACGAGGACCCTCAGTAAGTAAAGTGTCTGTAAATGTCTACATAATGTAGCATTTATTTTTAATTTTAAATTAAAATGCACATTATACAATGTTAACTGGTGTTAATAAAAAAGAAATTAAAAGATCCTTTAGACATTTAACACATTTTAGCTGTATTTTCTTTATTATTTTTTGCTTAGCCTTCATTTTACATGCATGTGTAACATGATAAGATTTGAGTGCTGTGTACCTATGTATAGCCTATCGGAAGGAAACACCATCATATGATTTTTTAGTGAGAGCCATTCCCACTCAGGCTTTACTGTGATTAATCAGGGTTTATTTCTGCTTGAAAAGACTTTAACTTTGTCCTCAGGGTTTCCAAGGCAAAACAGGTCCACCTGGCCCTGGAGGTGTAGTTGGCCCTCAGGTAGGATTTTACCTCTTGTGTGCTGTTTGATATATGTGTTAGGTCATCTAGGGTTTGATGCAGTGTATTATGACAGCTCACATGTAATTGTGGTGTGCTCACAGGGTCCAACTGGAGAAACTGGGCCCATTGGTGAGAGAGGACACCCAGGACCTCCAGGCCCCCCTGGGGAGCAGGGACTTCCCGGAGCAGCAGGGAAAGAGGGTGCTAAGGTAAACCCCCTCGTGTTCGGTACAGGTCATAACCATGGTGTTGCCCCTTGAACCAGAGGATGGCCATGGGTGGGTTGACCCTGAATTTGGCTAATAACGCAAGTCTGAAGGTTAGGCTAAAGGCACTGTTGGTCCTTTATTCAAAGAAAAATAAGGGTTACCTTAGAACATGACCATTCAGCAGCACTGTGGGTGGGATGTGCTCGATTGTCTTTCTAAATAGAGTGCAAAGCGAAAGAAGATGAAGGGTTTTTTAGTGCTTGGGTTTTTTTTAAACCCAGCCTGAATTCCATCGTCCTCTATCTCACTTCCAGTTTCTGCCGTACCTGATCGGAGACACTCTAATCAACTCAGTCCACCTAGTCCAGATGAGCTGTCTATCAGCAGTCAGGGCTTGGTAGGGCCTGATACTGCAGTGACCCTCCCCAGAGACCTTCCCAAGCACCTAGGCTAAGCAGCTAATACTTTACCCTTCTACCCTGTCAGACTTTCTAATGCTTTTCCACTCTCACTGTTCATTCCCTGCCACCCCCACAATTCCACCACTGCTATCCGTTCCCCGCCATAGCCTATCACATTATTCCACCACTGCTATTCCCACCCCTGTGTTTGTTAACCACTCTATCTCATTTGATTTGTTTTGATATGCACATTTCAAATATTATTCATTCAATTTTTTTAAAAAGTGTCCATATAATGAAACACATCAAGAATAACAAAGGCCCATCAGAGGTCCAGAAGCATGTGTGCTTCATAGACTTTGATGCTTTGCTAATTTGGTAATCATTATTCTGAGCTGCTGAGAGTGAATCTCAAAGTGCATCCTTGCACTGCAGTCGAGGCTGAGAGGTCATGACTGAGACTGAAGTCGAGGAAGAGAGGAGTCAGATAGTGCTTGCACGGTTTCGATCCACTACAGCACCAAGCTTGTTTTAAGAAGCTAGCAGGGCTAATGCCAAAGAGAAAGCATAACCTGGGGCTTGATCAGGACCCTCGGCTTGATCAGGACAGGGACTTGATCAGGACCAGGGGCTTGATCAGGAGCCAGGGCTTGATCAGGACCCAGGGCTTGATCATGCTTTAACAGGATCAGGCTTCATCACATTTGAACAAGACACAGTTTTGGTTTTTTTTGTCGTATTTTAACAGTATTGGACAGCACCCAGCTTCATCATGTTTTAATAGGATGGGGCTTGATTATGTTTGATCAGTACCAAGTTTAAATAGGATGGGGCTTGATTTGTGTTTGATCAGGGCCATGTTTTAATAGGATGGGGCTTGATTGTGTTTGATCAGGACCATGTTTTACTAGGATGGGGCTTGATTTGTGTTTGATCAGGACCATGTTTTAATTGGATGGGGCTTGATTGTGTTTGATCAGGACCATGTTTTAATAATTTAATAGTTTAACATGTTTCACAGCTGTTGTTGGGTGCTGGAGTTACACTGCCAATCCCTAAAATATTTCTGAAAAAAGCCTTCTTTTGACTGGTATATTCTGTGTATTTTTCTGTACTTGGGTTGTAAATATCAGAAAAGCTGTATTTATGATATTGAGGTTGGATGCACCATCTTCAGATATAGAGATGAAATTTAAACAAAAGCTTAAATGAGATAGCCAATTCTGATTTTAGTGTATAAAATATATTGCCAGTGATACTATGCTATCAACAAATTGAAAATACATATTTTGCACATACTGGCCTTTGCTTGACAACATAAAATTAAATAAAAATGCACCCCAAGTTAACCAAAAAAACTATTTGAATTTTGTAAATGTACTTAGCTAGCAAGATAAAATTAGCACTAGTCTTCTGTGTGAAATTTATCTCACCTTGTAAATGTAGAATCAAAAAACTAAAGTAGAAAAATAAACCTAAAACTAGAGTAATAATTGTTTTTATCATTTTTATAATTTTTGTTCAACTAAATTTTTATAATTTTTGTTCAACTTTGTTCAACTGTTGATCAACTAAATTCTTAATAGCAATTATTTAATGAACAAATAACCAACAGCCATATTGTGTATCTTGTGTGTGTGTGTGTGTGTGTGTTTGTGTGTGTGTGTGTGTGTGTGTGTGTGTGTATGCAGGGTGATCCAGGCCCTCAGGGACTGCCTGGGAAAGATGGACCACCTGGGTTAAGAGGATTCCCTGGAGAGCGTGGGCTTCCTGGAACATCGGTAAGATCACACTGGAACAAACACATGCACATACACATACAAAACACAAACACACACAACACGCTGACATACAAATACACACACACACACGCAGCACGCATACAATCACATACACACACACACACACACACAAAAACATCACAACACAAACACACAAAATGCACACATAAAAAACATAAAGTACACACACACACACACACACACCTACAGGCACACATACACAATAGACACACACACGCACAGAGCACATCCCACTGCAGAGCTGCACAACAGCCCACCCACATTACACACAAAACACACACACACTAATGCATGTAAACATTCACGCACACTCACTCTTTGACATATATTTACATACACACTTATTCGCATAAAAAATACACTCCATAGACATGAGTATGGACAACTGTACTCTCAGTTGAAACATACAACACACACAGACACACACACAAATGAACATTCTAATAAAAAGAATACTCACCACCATAGCTACAGGGGCTGTCTACACATCCAGCTCTCCTCTGGATTGCTGAAACCAGCTATAACAGGGGAGGTCCAGTGGCCACTGGAGTCCTGCTGATAAATATACAGGGCATTATAGCAGACACATTCATATTGCTGTAGTGCGTTATTATAGAGCATATATATAAGTACATTATAATAAATGCATTTGTATTTAAATTATAATTCATTATAATGAATATATTTATATTGAAAATATGCAGCAGTATGTGCACTTGCGGCATAAGTGGCCTATTCATATTGCTTGAGTTATATATATATATATATATATATATATATATATATATATATATATATATATATATATATATATATATATATATATATCATTCATGGCCTTCACTGCAATACAGGACCAAGCATAGAAGCTCTTAAAATTCAGCATATTGGAGCCCAATCTTTTTTCTCAAAAACTTCCCTAATAGGTTTAAACACAGCTCTACCAGCTAGAAACTAACCAGGAAATGGAGAATAGCATCAAATAGGAGATATGAAAATAAATGTATGAGCACTATAACACTCTCTCTCACACAGCACAGACCGACAATGATATAAAATTCTGTGACCCACTGCAAGAGGCAATATGGAGGCTCTGTTTTATTATTATTATCATTTTAATTTAGGGTCCCCTCCTGGGACGCTCCCATCAACTCGAGCCTCCCAACAGGGTGGGCCCTGTGTGCCCTCCCCAAATCAGATGTTTATGGTCACACGACACTCAGGAGCATCCAGTCCCTGCCTGATGAACCACTGACTCCTGCTGAGGACATTGTCACTGTTGTCTGTGTTTAACTGTTTAACATTTCTCCTCAGTGTTTTCCTTCAGGTTTTTTTTTTTCATTTATTCAATCATCCACCCATTCACTCATTCACTCCCTGCAGAAAACCTGTCTGCTCACTCAGTCACTCACTCACTCCTCAAACCGTGGGTGTAGCATTTAAGTAACTGAAGGGGGAAAAAGAAATCAACCCAAGTTCTATCTACCATTCTCCCATATAGACATTAAGGCGGTATTGCCCCTTGACACACAGAAATAAACCCTTCAGTGTGTGTTGTGGCAGCAGATTAAGATATGAGACAGTTAGATATTGTCCTCATAAGACAGGGTTATGTTCCAGCACTGCCACCAACAGCTATCTTAGAGTGTGTTACTGAAACTTTGATGTGAGGGAGGGAGGGAGAGAGGCAGAACCTACTAAGGCCAGTAGCCTTCTGGGATTGTCACACGGATGTGCCTGTGTGAGGTCCTCAGCTCAACTCCCAGAGCTGGGAATTACCTTCAACACGCCAATGCTGCTGATGAAACACCTTGAGGATTCCTGGGATTGTAGTTCAGTTTACATGCGTCACCTTTCCCATCACTCTCTCTCTCCATTCCCTCCTCACCTATCTTTTCTATCTTTTCTCTTAATTCTCTGTCCATGTCCCTCTCTATCTCTCTGTCTCTCTCTCCAGGGTCCGGCCGGGTTGAAAGGAGGGGAGGGACCTCAGGGTCCTCCTGGTCCAGTGGTAAGTACTCATTATCCATGCTAGCCCAACACTAATGTTATATCAAAAGCAACATTCAGTATTCAGGAACTCCACTACCCTTAGGGGTGGAGGTTTGGAGACCTGAGATAAATATTTCACCCTGACCCTCAAGGCTTTGGAGGTGTGTGCTATATTCAAAGGGTGCACACACAGACACACACACACATACGCACAAATAAAGCATGATATTAAATCATACTCCAACTGAGTGAGAAATATTGAGTTCGGGTGTAATGGAGCTTTGAGAGAAATATTACAGATCTGAGTGTAAATATACATCCTCACACAGCAACAGAGCCTGCAGTGACACCATTTTCCACAAGAGGGCACTTTTAATCCTTTAAATATGGATAGCAGTTTTTTTTTTCCATTAAGATAAATTCAGGATGTTTCATAATCACTGACTCTTGACAGAAAGTTGGAATCTCTTTTAAGCTTTCTTAGAATAAAAAGACATTTTGTTCTTAACAGATTCATTTCTCTGTAAGAGAAGCAGATAAGTATTGTCAGTCTATAATTGCTCTTTTTAAGGGTCTGGCAGGCCCGCGTGAGATTAGAATGGACAGTCAAAGTGTCATTGAGAAGACTTTCAAATTCAGTCATGTCACTCAGAAAAAAATACATTTGCATTCATATGAAGATGCACTTCTCTATAAATTAAACCTTATTTAAAGAGAGAAAGATTACAGCCAAGTATAGAGAAAGAAAGAGGTGAGAGTAATTAACAATGGTGTAACATAGTTGTCTTACCCACCTTAAATTATTGATCATTAGGTTTGGGACACATGGGCAGCTTGGTCTGCTATCCACCCTGCTAGAAGCAGGGGTACAACGGTTGAATAACCCAGCCTTAGCTGGGGTGTGTGAATGATCTGCCACATGTAGTACATAAAGAGCACACACACATACACATTCACAAGCAAGGCTATGTAGAGTATCAGAATTTTCTGCTGACAGAGCTACCTTTTTTCCTGCTGGGTTTGACTGAGGCTGCCTGTTGCCCCGCCCCGCTCTGCTTGGGATTTGATTCAGGCTGTCTGTCTTAAGCACTCTGGGTGTGAGTGGTCCACTTCTTGCTCAGTTCTCTCAGGATAATTGTACAGGGCTGAGGGAAGTCATGAGGATGCTCACCATGGCTTCATACCCTACAACGCCAGACCTTTTGTTTCCCGGCAACCCATTCAATTTGCCCACAAAAATACAAGTGGTAGCTTGTATGTAGTGGATCACACTGCTTGGAAAAATGACATTTGCTGAGCACAGATACGATTCTTTGCGCATTAAAAGAACAGTTGGACCAAAAAACTCAACCCCGGCAAGGACTGAAAATGGGTATATAAAGAGCTTTAGAGCAGATCCTGCTAAAGTTCTGTAGCATATCCAGCTATCACTCTGTTCTGTAAGTGTTCTGTCCTAGAAGGCTCTGTCCTCAATGTTTGAAACCCAGCAAGCTCACTGTCACACATGACCAGAAATCCTCCAGAGAACAGTAGGCCACAGGTGTCATTTATGCTGGGGACATCCCCACCACTTTCTGAAAGTGTACTCTGAAAATATTATTTTCCTCTACAAACTTTATTTGTAACAAATATCTACAAGTATCTACAAATCTTTATTCAATAATAACTGAAGTAATAATATAATGTTTTAGTGAATAAAATGAAATGAAATGTTCCTACTGACAAAATTAGAAAAAGAAATGTACTTATATTTTGTCATATAATGCCAATCATTGAAATGCTTCAGGTGACTTGTACAGATCTGAAGTTAGCATGTTAATGTCCAAGGACTCTGCTGCTTTTTTGACATGCTTCGTGTGGCAGCTTATAGTGGTTCAATTACAGCTCCACGTGAGACCTTCGGCAAGTAGTAATTAGCTATGATTAATATTAAGGAGAAAAATATGAATAAATAATGAAAGGCAATGTTGCTGTCACACTAGCTAACACTGCTGGTTTTGATTTACTGTTAGCGACATTTGTGTTTTTTGCTCAAATGATAAATGTAAGATTAGGTATCAACAAGAACAGTTTTCTTAATATCATGGACAGTGAGAAAAATCACTCAAAAACAGAACATGCCTTATGATATTAATGTCACTGTCTTACTGCTCTCAAGATGAAAGAACTAGAAGATGCTTGTTAGGATACTATGATCTACATTGTGACTGTACTGTACAGAATCAATAGATTGAAATCTAGCCTAGCCCCATGATTTCATGTAAAACTGGATCCAATGCACAATTGTTTTTTCTACAATCCCGTGAAGATCTGGGTGCTAATCTGTCATAGACATGTCATTTAAGCATCCCACTCATTTAACTTTTCTCTAATGAATGTGATTGGCACATCAGAAGGAACTCACACATTATCTTGTCGAAAAAGACTATATATTTTTCAGTTTACCTGTTGATCATGAGGTGTTGGCTGCACCTGTAGGGTTCACCCGGTGAGAGAGGTGCAGCCGGACCTGCTGGCCCAATTGGGTTGCCAGGACGCACAGGACCTCAGGGGCCTCCTGGGCCAGCTGGAGAGAAGGGTGCCCCTGTAAGTGCTGAGTATTTGTGACAAGCACAGCCTTTCTTTTTTCCCATTCATTATAGGAAAACCATACTTAAGCTTTGATGTCTTGTCAGGTGCTATTTTTAATGCATTTGCATATATGTGTGTGTGTGTGTGTTTGTGTGTGTGTGTGTGTGTGTGTGTGTGTGTGTGTGTGTGTGTGTTTGCATGTTTGTCTGCGTGTATGTGTGTATGTGTGTGGCTCTATGTATTTGTGCTTCTGTACAGGGTGAGAAAGGGCCATCGGGTCCTGCTGGTCGTGATGGAGTCCAAGGTCCGGTTGGTCTGCCAGGGCCCCCTGGACCCCAGGGTCCACCTGGAGAGGATGGTGACAAGGTTAGTCCCCCTGCTGCTGTCTGAGGCCACCCATATCCCTGATTTCTACTGCCTCACACAGAACCAACACGCATGCACCACACCAATCAGGCCCATGATTAATCTTCATCAGGGTAAACACACCTTAACCATCTGTACTACACATCCGTCTCCCTGAATCCCAGTCTGTTCCATATCCATCATACTCATCATATCATCATCATCATCATCATCTTCTTCTTCAGTGGCGGCAGCAGAGGAAGCAGCCCTAAATCTCATTCCAGGGCCGAAATGCGAACCAGTGCCTCCCTTTTATCTTCCCTCCCGACAGAGTCCTGTATCAGCGGTGTGATCGTGCCAGCTGGCTGGGGTGCCCAGCGTGGCTGCCGTTTTATTTACGCAGTTTCAAAATGATATTCATCATTTAATAGGCGGTAAAGTTGCACTCAGCCTGATGCCACCATTGTATAAAGCACCTCAAGGACCTCTCCCCTGAACACACACACACAGCACGTGGCTCTCACACAGAAATACACACACACACAAACACACACACACACACACAAAAGCACACACACACAGCAAACTCAATAATCTGGCCCAGCACGCCAAATGATCAGTCAGAAATCTCTCTCAATTAGAGGCTCTCATCTGCGATTTTCTTTTTGATGTAGCGCTGAGTGATGTTGTGGGGATGGCGTTTGCTTAATGATTCTGCTTTGTGTCTTTTTTAGGGAGAAGTGGGAGAACCAGGGCAGAAGGGGAGCAAAGCCGATAAAGGAGAGCAGGTGAGAGCTTCTCCTGAGTAGGCAGGAGCAGGTGAGAGCTCACACTCTTCTCCTGAGCAGGTGAGAGCAGGTGAGAGCTCACACTCCTGCTCCTTCTCCTGAGCAGGTGAGAGCTCACACTCCTGCTCCTTCTCCTGAGCAGGTGAGAGCAGGTGAGAGCTCACACTCCTGCTCCTTCTCCTGAGCAGGTGAGAGCTCACACTCCTGCTCCTTCTCCTGAGCAGGTGAGAGCAGGTGAGAGCTCACACTCCTGCTCCTTCTCCTGAGCCCCCGCATAAGCCATTTCCTGCAGCATTGGCTTCTTCTCCTTTTAATGTTAATGTTAATGTTTCTGTGGCTAGCACAGACTTTTCTCACCTACTCCTGCAGCATCAAGACTACAAGAGAGGAGCTTTTTCCTATCATGCATGTATAATATAATGACAGTGGAGCTGAAGTGCACTGAATTGAAGTTGAAGTGCTGTGAGTATAACCTTTCTCTATCTGTATTGCTTTTGTGTCTGCCAGGGTCCACCAGGACCACCAGGTCTGCAGGGCCCTATTGGAGCACCAGGTCCAGCAGTAAGCAGAACCTCTCACCTGAACTTCTATATCCTCACACTTTCACCTGCAGTGCCTGGGATAATAATTTAAAATGATACCGACTTGATACACTGATACCTACCTACACCTACAATAATACCTACTGGAAGCTAGGATAGTTTAATTGTTGAGCTAGTTAACATGTTTCTAAATGTTTAAATGTTCACATTTGTTGCACTTGGTATTAAAACTTTGCTGCAGCAAATTCTAGTTCACAGTAGCTGATAGCATAGTCAAGTTCAGCAGTGAAGTATCTTCCCCAAAACTGCTCATCTATGGAATACCCAGCCACAGAGTGATCTGTGCCAGTGCGTAGCCAAACCATGCCAAATGCCCTCCACTTCTGCTCCCACAGGGCGCTGATGGAGAACCTGGCCCTCGGGGGCAACAGGGCATGTTCGGACAGAAGGGAGACGAGGGCCCCAGGGGTTTCCTCGGTCCCCCTGGCCCCATTGGGCTTCAGGTGAGTCACCTCCACAACAGGCCTACAGTCACTGCGTTTCAGATGGGTGAGTCATAGCATTTGGCCTCCAGCATCTCTGGCTCCAAGACATTAGTATTAAGTGAGTGGCAGGATGTCACTTATTGGTATTCACTGATTTGCCTTTGAGCTGTAATTGGGGTGCATTTGAGATGAGCACAGATTTCGTGCTCATCTGCTGCAGAGCTTCACTGATCATTACATTTAAATTCTACTGCATATGATGTTTTAAAGAGAGTATCTGAAGTCTTCAGTGAAAAGACACACGTCGAAGTTGCCATATGGCTGGAATATGCCAGTCACCATCCTTGTTTCATTTTACATGGCACTATATCTCGCCAACCATCTTGAACCTGTGATTTTAGGTTTTTTTTTATATAATTGTTTATAACAATAATGTAAGCAAATTGAAATTATGACAACTACTAGTTTAATCTGTGAATTATCAAATTTTGACCCTCTAGCCATTTGCTAATGTTTAAGTTCTTTATGGTCTTTGACTCTCTGACTCTCTTTAATTGTGCAGGCTGACTTGGAACTCCTGAACAATTTTATTTCCTATTCCTTATGACAAGAATAAAAACATCACATAGTATTTTTGTCTATCTCTCCTCCTGTAGTTAATGGGCACCACTCTCATACTAAAATTAGACCTGTTCTAAGCGCTGTCAATCAAGTAATCACATACAATACTCCCTGGATACCTAGGACCACTGCAGTAGGGTGCAGCCTCCTTTTTGAGGGATGTCAGCCTTTTATTTTTTCTTACTTTTTAGTGAGTCACAGCCCATGGGGAATGACTGAAAAATGAAGTCAAAAATTTGGCAAATCTTATATCTTTGTTAAATCACCATAAAGGATAGGCTGTGAAGAGAAACATCACAGATACTAGAGGTATCTTTGTTAAATGACCATAAGGGATAAACAGTGAAGAGAACCATCACAGCCATCCAGATGCCACTATACTCATTTCCAAAGGAAAGGTGACCATGGCACTGATAATATTTATGGAAAAAGAAGAAGAAGATATAAGTATCTCATCATATCTGCCTCTGTGGTTGATAATACTCAACCACAGAGGCAGTCACAAGGATCTTTAGTGTGTCCATCCATCATAAATAAATTAGCTGCTCACTTCTCTGAAGTGGAATCGTCATAGTAATGGAATTACATTGACTGCATTGTCAGTAATCCGCCCGGACGCCACTAAACCTCGAAGTCATTCCACTCAATTAAGCTTTAATTGGGTGTAATGCACTTTCATTTGTATTTTATTAATTAATTCGAGTGACCTGCTTCAACAGGCATTAGGCCACTGCACGCGCTCTCTGCAGCCCTTAAAGAGTATTTGTGCTAATGGCGTCTGGCCTTGAGACCATAGCCATCTCTCGATGTCCCTCGTACTGAGATCCACTGAGCGCTGGTGCTCTCAGCCGATGCCTGTGTACCATATCTTCTGCTCCCACCACTCCTATGGATTTGGCGTGTAAATATCAGATGAAATTGGTCTTCAGAGGTGCTCCTGGCAGCTGGCGATAGACAGCCTTTGAATCACATCACAAAGTCAGAGACTGGGGAAGCAATTAGAGGGTAAATGTCAGGGAACAAACATGTGACACCTGAGTCAGGTGGTTAGCTCACCTGTTTGTGACTAGTTCCCACCGGCTTTGGCTATAGCCCCTAATGGGAAACGTGACTCCTATTTGACTGTTTTATGATTTCCTCCATTCACAGCTGTCTGCCTCAGGCCTTTGCAGTGCAGAAGTCACGCCTCTTACTGCAGAAAATAGAAAAGAAGCGCTACCTTCAAATAACCATTAATTAAGCTCAAAGTGGTATTGTCTTTCAATTAGTAATCCACAGAAAAGCAGTACAGCAGCAAATGAAGAGAATAAAATAATAGCTTCAACATTTAGCCAGCATGCATCTGTTCAGCTGGCTATAACTAGGTCCCATTTTAACCACAGGAAATATACGTGGTGAATTCATAGAGACTGTAGCACACTGCCGGTGGGTGAAATAGCTTTTGTTGCGTTCTTAGGTTTCTAGCCAGAATTCACCTGCTGAGGGGACTGCCAATAGGAGAAAGAGGAGAAAATGTGCTTAAATAGGCCAAAAACCTGTTAAAAGAAGATTGCAGCTACAGCACACAAGAGCTCTGCCACAGAGAAACTCAATAAGCACAAATCTCCCTCTGCCGCTCACGGCTGCCGTATGGCTCAGACCTTTCTCCATGCCCAGGATGCTGTGGAGCTTTATTGCTTTGCCCCAGTAACTGCATCTGGGCCAAGTTGTCTTCCTGTCTGAAGAGCCTTTCTGTTGCATCTTCTATCATTGTTCATTTCCACACTTTAGCTGGGTGTGCAGTCACGAGAAATGAAACACAGCAATTTTCATCATGAAAGAGGATTCAGAGAAAAACAAAAAATAGCATTTGTTTTCCCATGCACATGTACATGCACACATTAAAATAGATATTTTTTGCTAATGTCTGTCAGGGGATTTACTACAGTTGGTTTATAATAAGAATCAATGACATTAGGCTCAGTATATGTTGGGTTAGAGCTCTTTGTTCTCATATAGCCATGTCATTCAGATATGCAAACCAATTTCCACAAGCATGAGTCTTGGCTCCTAACTACTCCTTTCACTACTGATGTTCTTACATTCACTGTGATAAATGTTAAAGTTCATTGTGAGTTGGTAAGCATACTTTTATCAAAGTCATGTGTCATGTTTTTCCTTGCAGGGTCTCCCTGGTCCACCAGGAGAAAAAGGAGAGAATGGAGATGTCGGTCCTATGGTGTGTGCATATTTGTTGACAATTATGAACTTGGTCGATTTTTTTGAACAACCCAATTTTGCAAAGAACATTGTGTGATCACTTATAGTTTCTGCTATGGTGTTCTCCATACTCCCCCCAAATGCATCTCCACTCTAAACTCCAGTTATCAGTGTCTTATCATGAGACACATTATTTCAGGGAAATGTCTCTCAGAATTAACATATAAGACACATGTGAACACTATCTTTACTATATACCCTTATTATATACTGTTATACAGCACAGCTCACATAGACATCTGAAGTACCAGTGAGCTAAATTGTGATGCCTGTTGATAAGACTTGTCAGATGACATACCTTCAAATACAAAAGCAGGACACCGTGAAACCTTAATAAGAACTCTTTAATGAGAACATCTGAACCATGTGTTTACAGGGTCCCCCTGGTCCCCCCGGCCCAAGAGGTCCCCAGGGCCCAAGTGGAGCTGATGTAAGTTTCTCCCTCAACTAGTGTGCAGTTCTTAAGCACTCAACAAAGCTACACTCCTCTCTGCTAACGGTTTTATGTGTCAGTGCAATTAAAAAGTCAGCTTGTTACCTTTGTACACTCTAAATATCAATAAGCAAACAGGCTGCTTATAGTAGCACCTCCCCCCAATCTAGGAGCTGTCGACACCTTAAGCAATGTTCCTATTATTTTGAAGGCCTTCCTGATCACTGTAATCTAATCACTCTAAAGCTGACTTTGACTTTGACTAATCTGTTTTAGGGTCCGCAAGGTCCCCCCGGTGGTATTGGAGGCATGGGAGCAGTTGGAGAGAAGGTAAGTGCCACCTTCTGTTCCCAGCAGACCCTCATTCATCTTTAGAAGCCGGGAGCTACAGTTCCCACTCTGCACTGTGAGAGGAGCGGCCCTTGTGTGGGTCTCCCTGATTCATTCCTTCCTCTCTGTATCTTTTTCAGGGAGGCGTACATTTCAAGTGTCAGGGTTTTGTCTGAGTTAGCACCCTGACACCATTAATTCCACTGTTGCGGCAATTCCACAACAATCCTTCATTTTGCAATTGTTTGGCACATCTCCTCTCAGCATCAATATTTAATACAGTGGCTGGCTGCTGAGTTGACTTTGGAGCATGAAATGCAGGATATTGCCATCATGCTGAGCACCCCAATAATAGTGCTAGCTACTGGCTGTATAGCAATGACCAGTTTACCTCACTCTAGCTAAGAAAAAAAAAAATTAAAATGAGAGATCTTTTTGAATGTTAGTCATGTTATTTTGGTCATGCTGCTGACATTATGTTGTTGTTGTTGTTGTTGACCAGCCATGTCATAAATGTGCTTCGGTTTCCATGGTAAAGCTTTTAACCAATGAAATCTCTCCTAGGGAGAACAAGGTGAAGCTGGCAATCCTGGACCTCCTGGAGAGCCTGGAACTGGAGTAAGAGTGTGTGTGTGTGTGTGTGTGTGTGTGTGTGTGTGTGTGTGTGTGTGTGTGTGTGTGTGTGTGTGTGTGTGTGTGTGTGTGTGTGTTTGTTTGTACCTTGCTCACTTCTGATATGACTTGAACAGACTACCACACCAGATTTGAGGTGATTATCATATTATCACTGGCCTGAAAGAAAGCACACAGTATGCAGAAATGCATTTTGGAGCTGAGCGAAAATACTTAGAATGCTACAAATTGGACCTGCAGATTAACCTGAAATATGTTCCATGTATCTATATCTGACCATTACAATTGATTCTCCATGTGTTTTGGGTAAATAAGGTTTAAAGGTTTGTTTCACCTTTCATCAGATCAACTGATCCTTATTTGCAGTCAGTAGAGGTATAAAGTATGCAGGCAGACATCTCTATACACGCTATCCATGCCACAATAAACACATACAACACAAAATGCATTTGTGAACTCTACCATATGATACAGAAAGATATGAATATATATTCTAGATTTTACATTTTCTCTTTAGTGGAGAGCAATCAAAGTGGGAAATTACATTCTTATTTTACACCTTAGCTGCCTACAAATGTTATTTGTAATTTCACCTAATTTGGTCATTTGTAACATTTGGTGGTATACCTCAGGGGTGTGGGTTTGGGCCACTCATGTTTGTGATTTTCTCTGCAGGGCCCCAAGGGTGAGAGAGGAGAAAAGGGTGAAGCAGGACCACCTGGTGCAGCTGGACCAGCAGGACCTAAAGGACCACCCGGAGACGATGGTCCCAAGGGTAATCCTGTGAGTGTGTCATCTGAAACTCAAACCTGTTTTTCTAAAAGAAAGATACATATGTTATCCTCTGCTATGTACCCCTTGAAGTTAGGGACACATTAAAAATGGTACTAAAACCTTTTTATGAAGCACTTAATGATGATATCTTGGAACTAAAAAGCTCTTTTATTATAGCTGTAAGAATGTGAAAATACTAGGCCCAGTATGTTCATTCCCTTATATAACTAACTGAGTACCTTGGAAGGTGCCATTTCATGGTATAATAATGGAAATAACTAACTGTAAGACCCAAGTTTTTTCCCAATATAATGATTATAATTTTTTAGTTCCTATGAATGGCTTTGCATTTGACTAGCTGTGTATTGCTGATGCATTGCTATAGGGGCCGGTTGGCTTCCCTGGAGATCCTGGTCCCCCTGGTGAGCCTGGTGTTGCTGTGAGTATAAAATTTCATGAAGTTATAAAAATTAATAATATCCTTAAAAATTCAGCATTAAACAATAAGATGTTTAAATGACAAGAAATGAAATGCACCATTAAATGTTGATGTCTAATTAAACCAAATTAAATGTAATATTGTTTTATAAGAAAAATAAATCTGTCTTTATGGCAACACTACATGAAATTATGTGTGCAGACTGGGTCTGACTCAAGTCTGGAACTGTGTAATCTATCACCCTGTTCTTCTGTTAGGGTACTGATGGCAGCCCAGGAGAAAAAGGTGAAGACGGTGAAGCAGGTCAAGCTGTAAGTACTCAAATGAACCCACAAATGTACAAAGTAAACACGCCTCTGTTTTCCATGTGCACATATATAAAGTTTTATCCACAGCACCTTTGGCTATGTACCTTGAACGCACAAAGCTACATCTCATACTTGCTTATTTCTCTAATATGAACCAAATCACAATTTCCTCAGGGTCTCCTGTAGTTAATGTTTTAAGAGATTTTTGCTTAGTGCACGTCCTTGCTGACTTCATTGCTCTAGGTAAGGTATTGCTTAAGTAAACTCTTTATCCTGCACATTATTCTGTGCAATGGATCTAAGTGAACAGGGGAATATTAGCATTTTTTTCCTTAGTAAAAAGATATTTGCTGTATGTTGCTGTAATATGATTAAGAAATAAGAAAGACAAACAACATTTCCTCTGAGCATAGCACAGGTCTATAAATTGCAGTTTTTATTAACATTTCTGAATGCAATTTGGATTTGCAAGCCAGGAGGAAAGGGTTTAATTTACCTTTTATTGACGTGAATGTATTTTTTCGAACCGATATGTCTAGCCTACAATTGTGTAGGGAACTTTAATGCAATGCCTTATCTGCAATCTGCAAGTCTATTAAAGTTTAATGAGGAAAGAGTTCTAGTGCTATGAAACCTTTATACAGAAGCATGCAACTTCTCTTCTCTGATTAGAGGCTTATATTGTTCCATCACACAGTTGAGTAACTCAGGAAATTTGTTTCCTCAGTATGTTTCAATATGCTTTTCATTGTGATGTTCTTCAAATATTCCATGAAGTTTTAGTGTTTTTAGAATTTTATTGGGGTGTGTAGGTGTGAAATGACTGCTTCTAAAGTAAGATAAGTTGACGAATTACCTGATACAGGCCTCCTGTGTGATAGGAAACAGAAACTGTAATCTATCACTAATTTAGGGATGCAACATTTTCCTAGAGCTGGGCTATTACAGGAAGACTTTTTCAAAGATGCAAAACTCTGCTAATGTCCTTAGCTCCATTTTGCTCTTGGGAAGTGATAAGTTTCTATGTTTTAGCACATTTTGAAGGAGCTTTTCCATGGATGTGAAAACTGGATGCAGTTCTGGGTCCTGAGGAAGCTTTATTTCATTGTGTTTATTTGTTTATTTATTATAAACAATCAAACAAATAAATAGATTAACAGATATATTGATTTATTCATTCATTTAACATTGTTTTAAGCACTGTGAACTATACAAAAAAAATTTCTTAGATTTTTAGATAACAGGATGTGAATCAGATTGATAATTATGAGTGGAAGAAATGTAGATTTATCTTTCACATTCTCTGATAATAGGTCCAAATCTCGTTTCTCTTCTCAAAGGTTCCAAACAGAAGCTCAAATCCACCAAAAATATTTTTGACTTCGATGCAGAATTTGTGTAGTAGTGTCTTGGTGTTTCATTCGTCTGTGAAACCATTTTAAGAGTGGACTGAATATTTTGCAAATATTTTGATCATGACACTCTGGTTTAGGGCCCTCCTGGTCCATCTGGTGAAGCTGGTCCACCAGGACCTCCTGGTAAACGAGTAAGTAAAACCTTTAACCTTAATAACATTACCATCTTCCAGTTATCTGAGACAAGAGCCATTCACTTCGATTGCTTCTACCACCAGCTTCTGGAATTTGTCCAAAATCCCTTGGCTGTGGAAACAATTGCTGTTTTGGTATTTCTAAAGGAACAGAAGGGTCTGCTTTCTTCTAGGCAGCACACGTAATCACACACTTTATCATTTTCCCGGCTGGGAGACAGGCATTAGATAAATAGTCTGAGTTAGATCAAACTGAGTCAAAGTCACGTGTGAGATTGCTGTGCTGAAATCACACGTGACTCTGGGGAAGGAATGTCAAGCTGAGTCATTCTCATCAGAGCTGTTGGCGAGTGAGACACGACCAGTGTCATGCCAATTCAGCTACAAACCAAACAGCAAAGTCACCTCCCAATCTGCAGAAGCAGTGAACAGCTTATAATTCATTATGCATGTGAGATAGGAACACAGCACAGAGACAGAGGTAAGCACATATACAAAAACTCATCTCCCCAGGATGCTTGGCAGTGCCTCTCATAGGGCCTTGAGACGGGGATACCTTGATATTGATCAGTGCCTGTGTGTAGTGACAGCAATGGGAAATCACCATGACTACCTTACTGCACCTTGGGTGGAGTAAGGGGGTGGGGGGTGTGGTCTGTCATACTCTGCTAAACTCCCTGTTGCTCATCAGAATAAAACATTCCACCGGACGACAACTCCTCCCTACTGATGACAATAACTACTTCAGCAGTACTGAATGTAATGCTTTTATTTTTATGCAGCAAGGGGAAAGTACACTTTTAAATGTAAATGAAGTTATTTTACCATAGGATACCAATGTTGTTATTGAATTGGACAGTGTAATATTGGTCCAGATCCAACAATTTACATTCTTTTCATCATTTCATTGGTTCTCTGGGCAAATGAATGTGTAGTGTGCTATGTTTTTGCTGTTTGTTAAAAAAAAAAAAAAAAAACTCCTATTAGTGTTTGGTGTCACATCATCCAAAAGAAGGCTGAATAATAATAATATGCATTCTGAAGGAACTTGTGCCAAGCTCATGGAACGCCTCCATCAAGTCTGCTCACATCCACATTATTCCAACAAAATGGATGGGGCAAAGAAATGTCAGTTTTCTCCATATGCTCGATGGCAGCAATAGTGAAATGTCCTAGGAGTGAAAACCTTGAATGCAGGTATCAAGAGAACGACAGTAGAGAGATGACCCACCTCAGTGTGTTATTCAGACCTAAGCTTTTTTTTATCACATCTAAACTTACTGCTTACTCAGCAGTTCACCCAGAGCAGTTTGAAATGAAGCTGATATATCTATCTCATTCTTCTTCACTTCCCCTCAAACAATACTCTGTGTACTTGCTATCTTCTTCTTTATTTTTGTGTTTATTTGTGAATTCATAACTGGCATCTCATGATTATTGCTGTCTCTCTATGACACTACAGAAGAATGGGGTGCAATTTATTAAACCCCATTATACATTAGGTCATTTATTCAACACTATGTCATTTAAAAACTACACACTGCATCAATCATTTATGACAACAAACCCCACATATGCAAATAACCTCCTCATCCATGTGGGATAAAGACAGTGAGCTGAGAGATACCCTTCAAACAATAACAAAGAAAATCATCCACTCAGGTTTAGCATTATGCCCACTGCTCATGACCACTGCTCCTCACACTGATAGACTGTCATTTGCTACTTCATATCATGTCTGTGCAAAATTACTACGCAAACACACCCACCCACACAACCCCACATACACACACACACACAAACACTGTTGTTTTTTGTCCTCCTCTTCCCAGGGACCCCCAGGAGCACCAGGAACTGAGGGCAGGCAGGGAGAGAAGGGTGCTAAGGTAACAAATTGCCCTCCACCCATTCAACATGGCAAAGAAATGTCATGACTCCAGCCAGCATAAATCAGGCAGAGCCTGCCAATCTTTTGGGAACAAAACAGCATGAATACAGTTCAGGGGAGTAAACAATAAATAAATACAGCCTCCATGACCTGTTGGTCTTGATGTAAATATGTGGATCTTGTAATGAGATGATGTATGGAACAGTGTAGTTTCTCTGATCTCCCATCGTTTGAAAAATTAAACCGATATTATAAAATTGAATTGATATTAAAAGGAAAAAAACATGGCTAAGAGTGAGTGAAGCCATTGGGAGTTCATTTGCCTGAGGCTATCCAAACACCTCCACAGTCACAATCAGCAAAATTAGTGCTTCTGAGTGAAGTGTTCCTCTAAGTGCCAACCAAGACAGAGCTCCAGTGCCTGTTTCTGTCTACTCACGCAACCACCTGTGTTCAGGGTGAAGCAGGCGCTGAGGGGCCCCCAGGAAAAACTGGCCCTGTTGGACCCCAGGGGCCTGCAGGAAAACCAGGTCCTGAGGGTCTGAGAGGGATCCCTGGCCCTGTGGTAAGCATCTGTACCCACCAAGCTACCAATCCATCTACTGCTTCTCCCATCAATTTGTGAACCTTGCGCAGACATGCACAGACAAGCACATACTCTTACAAATACAGCAGACATGCAGACATACACTCCTACAAAAACAGACACAAGCAGCACTAGATGGAGCAATCAATATCCTCTCTGTGGCCACAATATATGTTTTTTTCTTCTTCATTTGAACACACATTTTAGGGACTATTAATCACTCTGCTGCCTGCAGTAAATCGATAGCAGGTTGTAAGCAGTAGAGGGGCAATAATGCCTGAAATAATTGAGTTTTTTTTTTTTTTCTTATAGGGTGAACAAGGACTTCCTGGTGCACCTGGTCAAGATGGCCCACCAGGCCCGATGGTGAGAACACAGCCCTTGTCTCTTCATTCAGTTTCTCTTCCCTCGCTTTCAGCTCTGTCCATATTTCACCCATCACACATTCCCTCTCTTTCTCTTCTCTGCCCTATTCCAGCATGCTCTTACACTCCAAATCTATTCTCTCTTCTCTCTTTCGATCCCTATAGGTGTGTGTGTGTGTGTGTGTGTGTGTGTGTGTGTGTGCATCTGTGTGTCAGGGTGTGTGCACATGTGTGTGCAAATTGATTTCTTAGTGTTGGCTCTCCAATATTAGGGACCCCCTGGTCTGCCTGGCCTGAAAGGAGACCCTGGCTCAAAGGGTGAGAAGGTGAGTGAGATTCAATTTCCTTTCCTGACACTGCTGTTAATGTGGTTCCTACACCCCAGGCCTATTTCATCTCTTGTAGCATTTTGTGTGTGGGGGGGGAGAGAAATGGTACATTATACACATTTTACCAATAAGCTCTGTTTATGCTAATGAGTAGCTTCAATTGCTTTTGTCTGGGAAAAGATATTGTGATGGAAACTAGTTCAGTTTACATGCTGAAATACTGTATATGCATCTAATATTATTTGAAGCTTTGACTATTGTCTGTTTGACCCTACATGTTGGCATGTTGACTTTGCTAATGATCTATCATCTGCCCTCTGGAGTGAAACCACATCTTTTGATGCTGTGTGTTGTGTGTTTGAACAGGGCCACCCTGGTCTCATTGGTCTTATAGGCCCTCCTGGTGAGCAGGGAGAAAAGGGAGATCGTGGTTTGCCTGGACCCCAGGGCACACCTGGTCCTAAGGGTGATTCTGTAAGTAACTGATGTTTCTTTCTCTCTCTCTCTCTCTCTCTCTCTCTCTCTCTCTCTCTCTCTCTCTCTCTCTCTCTCTCTCTCTGTGCCTGCATAGCTATGAGTTAAGGGCAAAGGGCTTTTCTCCACTAGATACCTGAAGTGCTGACAAAGTACATCAACCTCCCCCTTGAAATGCTTTATGATGTTTGTTTACATGTTATAAAAACCAAATAAAAAGGCTGAAGAGCACACATAGCAACACAACGACTAGAGTAATTATGATACATCACACAGACCCATCAAAAGCTGGCGTCATAAAATTGAGGTAATTGAGGGGTTTTTTTTGGGTTTTTTTTTTTTTTTCCTGCACACTCATTTCTGCTGCTCTCAGTTTTCTCAGTGTCATGGTTCAATAACAGGGATGTTTTAGCAAGCCTAGGCAAGTGTGGAATTCAGAGGAATTCAGAGGAAGAAATATATCCATTTTTAAATAAACTTTGCAAATTGAGTGAATATGTAATTAGCAGCAGCCTTGGCCCTGTGAAGCCTTGCCTGGTATTTTAAAGAGCTGAAATAAATGTAATCTCTTGAAAAAAAAAAAAAAAAAAAAAGTGATTTAAAAAATAAAAGTGTCTTCACTCTCTAGCTTTCTCCTTCACTCACTCAGGCTGGATATAGGGTGATGCAGAGCTCAACACCTAATGGTTCCCTAAAGAATCATGATTCGTAAACCTTGGATCAAATGAACCACATTAGAAGGAGTACCATCAGCACTGAGTCTAGTGTCATTTTGCCCTCCACAACTTTGATAGCAGCAGATGTCAGAAGAATGAATCAGGCTTAATTTCTTTCATCCCCATTTTTTTTCCAAGACATCACTAAGCATTTACACTTTGCCTATTTTTTTTTTACCTCTGGTAAATGCATGTCCCCATAAGCTAAAGTCTCTTGGTGCCAATTTGAAAGCACTCTCTCATAATGAGCTCTCAGTACAGGAGAATGCAAGCTCACCATTTTGTGTTGTGTTCTAGGGCATTGCTGGTGCTTCTGGACCCCTTGGTCCCCCAGGACCTCCTGGGCTGCCTGTAAGTCACTCTCTGCCTTAAACATTATGTTTTGTGGTGCTCTAGACAAATGCATTCATTACATTCCCGCTCTGATTCTTTTCTTGCTAGGGTCCCCAAGGTCCTAAGGGATCCAAGGGGTCAACAGTAAGTGCAGCTGCTTTTCTTAAAGAGTTTCTAAATATTTTACAAATTTATGTTTCAAGTTGAGATGCAGTTTTGGTGATGCACTGTGTTTGTCCAGGGCCCTGCTGGTCCAAAGGGAGATACTGGCATAGTCGGCACTCCTGGTCCTCCTGTGAGTTCTCTTCTGCTCTAGATGCGTGAAAGATTCAAGAACCTTTATTATGACAAGGGATTGTGGAATCAGCACTAAATCTTGATGACCCCAGCCACAAAAATGTCTATATTTATAACAAATTCACTGCATAACTGAGTAGCATGTCTCCTTTCTTTTATTAGATGAAAACAATTGGTTTGCATTTGAAAGCTGCAGCTAACTGCAGCGTAATAACCTGTTACTTTGATGTTGGCACCATGTCACTCATGCAGGGCCCTCCAGGTGAGATTGTCCAGCCACTGCCCATCCGTTCACCAAAGAAGACCCGGCGTTCCAGCGACAGGCAGGCTGACGAGGCAGACCCCATCATGAACTATGGTGAGGGCATGGAGGACATCTTCAGTTCCCTCAACAACCTCAAACAGGACATCGAACGCATGAAATATCCCATGGGAACCCAGACCAACCCAGCCAGGACCTGCAAAGATCTGCAGCTGAGTCACCCAGAATTCCTCGATGGTGAGTTGGGTAATTGTAACTGACCAATAAAGACTTAGCTAATGAAAGAAACTTTGTGTACTGGATCAAATGAGAGAGGAAGCTCTCTACAATGGTACTATTAAATAATGCAAGTGGAGCTAGGTCAGGATTTCTGAAACTCTTTCTTAAATGCCTTTTTTTCTATTCTATGTTATGAGACTTCAATATTCAGATGCTTGGTCATAGATGGATCCCCCCAATAAGTTGTGTTTATGTATATAAGACAATGGTCCAAGATTCTCTACCTCAATCAATAGTTATGATGAGTTAATTCCAACTGTGTACTAATGTACTTGATGCACTTAACTGAGGCCATCATTAGTATGTGAATTTTAGATCCATTGTATTTATTTTGCAACATGGTTCTGCAGGGCAACTCTTAAACTGGGGCACCCTTGGTTTAGTGCTTTCTCTGCTATTATACACCTGATTTAGTTCTAATACTTCTGTAGTGTACCTGGTTAAGCATGATGCTTGTAACACCAAGGTTAACACCATGGGTTAGAGTCCCAGGGAGCATGCCTACTGTCATACTGATGAATATATGGATTGATGTATAAAATGGATAAGAGCTTCTATCAAATGCCATAAATGAAATACAAAATAATTGAAAATAAAGCTGTTATGTGAGCGAGCTAAACTTGGATAGGGCTTGACTCACCCTGAAAGGCTATACTGCCAATGAAAAGTGCAGTTGTGTGTGGTAATTTACATGTTGTATTAGGAATGTGGGAAAACCTTGTTTTATTTTGATCTAATGAGCAATGGTTAGCTGAACCTTGATGTTGAGACAGGGAAGGAAAGAGAGGAATACATTCAGAAAATGGCTTACAACGTGCTAATAGCTCTACTGAACTCTCAAAACTGCTGTTTTTGGGGTATTTTCCCCCTTGTTTATAATCTTTCTGTTTTTCAATCCAAATTATATGTATTACATAAGAATTGAAACTGTACCTCATAAGTTAAGTGAGCATTGCTTCTGTAGCTCATCTGGCAGTAACAAGAAGGTTATGGGTTTGATTACCAGGGAGCATGTGTACTGTCATACTGATAAATAAGTCTATAAATAAATCTAACTGTGGATTAGAGTGTCTACCAAAGGACATAAAGGACATAAATGTAAACATCACCATTGTTGGAGTAAAGTCTGACTGGAATTGTTTCCTGCTCAGGTGAATACTACATTGATCCTAACCAGGGATGCTCTGGGGATTCCTTCAAAGTGTACTGCAACTTCACAGCTGGAGGCGAGACCTGCATTTACCCTGCGAAGAAATCGAACAGAGTGAGTGTTGCTGTTGCCCTGTGGTGACACCCACCCAGAGTGAGTGTCATTGCAGACAGATTCAGTCTTACAGTTCACAGAATTCACGTCAAGGTTCTTAGGACAAGGTTCCATGCATTAAGAGTCTGCCATGTTCAACAACTGGTTAAACTCAAGCTGAATCTGAAGAAGGAAACATTCATTGGCATTGGTGTTATGATTTTTGTAGATTTCAGTCTAATTTAGGCCATTATGGGAGCAAAGATGTATCATTTCCTTTTGCACACAGAATTCAAACTCACCATGACTGAAATGTGTGACTCGGTGTTCTAATTTTTTTACTTTATTTTGTATTCTAATGCTGATCATCATGATTCATTCCCTGGCTGGCTCTGTGCCTGCTCAGGTGCTGATGTCCTCCTGGTCCAGAGAGGCTCCAGGCTCGTGGTTCAGCTCATTTACACACGGCAGCCTAGTGAGTGCGCTCTAGTCATCTTCTATTCCATCCCCACAGCTTCCTCCACCACCTCCTCTCTCTTACTCCCCACAACTAAAAAGCTTCTTCAGGTCCTGAACGAGCCCCTCTCTCCTTCCTCCCAGTGACATAAATAGAGAGCAGGAGCGGCACTGCTTTAGAGATGCTTTTAAAGATTCTGTGACCTGAGGTCTTGGAGCACAAAGCCCCACATGCACCATCCATAGTTAATGTGGTCAAGAGAGGAGAGAGATGGTGGTGTCTCTTAGAAAATATCTTCCCCATCATGCATCTGGCTCTTGTTCACTTCGTTTAGTCTACACTGCCTGAAAGCATGACTGTATTTTGAATTTTACCATTGTGTGTTTGTGTTTGTGTCTGTGTGTCTTACTTTACAGAAACATTAACCCTGCCACTAATCTCTTCTCCTGTTATTGTTTGTTTGTTTGTTTGTTTGTCTTCTTTTTCACCATAAACAGCTATCTTACGTGGACGCTGAGGGCAGCTCTATAAACTCGGTGCAAATGACTTTCCTTAGACTACTGACAGCCTCGGCGAGGCAAAATTTCACCTACAGCTGCCACCAGTCCACAGGCTGGTATGATGCCACAGAGAGCAGCTACGACAAAGCCCTGCGCTTCCTTGGCTCCAACGATGAGGAGATCTCCTATGACAACAACCCCTACATCAAGGCTCT
The DNA here is from genome assembly GCF_041902795.1 of Electrophorus electricus. Lineage (NCBI taxonomy): Eukaryota > Metazoa > Chordata > Actinopteri > Gymnotiformes > Gymnotidae > Electrophorus > Electrophorus electricus. The sequence continues at coordinate 9,183,822 of NC_137510.1, read as the reverse complement.
GTCTGACACCTGCGCGGTACGAGTCCTTCATAAACGAGCCCTCATCACTTTAGCAACATTTAGCAACACTTTTGCAGTATGTTATTCTGTCTATGTTGTACAGTCTCAGTAGCCAGTTAATGAAATAGTAGCAAAGTAACAATCCAGATTAGATGGGAAATCCTATGCAACTGCAGTAAAACCATGCTTTGGCTCTGATCTCAATGATGCAATATCAGCAAACAATCAAAAGCTAAAATCATTTCTTGTTGTGAGTCTGAAATGTTACCTCTGTCCTTGTCTCCATCCTGCAGGTACGGAAGGGCTACGGAAAGACTGTGATAGAGATCAACACCCCCAAAATCGATCAGGTTCCGATCGTAGACGTCATGCTGAATGACTTTGGGGATTCTAACCAGAAATTTGGATTTGAAGTTGGTCCAGTTTGCTTCCTTGGCTAAATTTTAAAAAATGATATCATGAAAAAAACTTGACAGGGAAGGACGGGTCAGCACAAGACACCTTTTTATTCCAAGACTTTTTTTTCTTTTTTTGGGTACCACCAAATCACCCAGCCTCCGTTTATGCCACATGCAAGTTTTGAATAATAGTGCGGATTAAAAAGGGAACAGTTGCACCGTGTCTGTATGCATTACCCAGGAAAATCCACATTTCCTACAGAGTGTGAGAGCCGCATAACACGCAAATGGTCACGGAGGCAAGCGATGAAGAGCATGAAGAAGAGGTGGCAGAGCGGAGGGCTGGCGGAACACCGGGGGGGGGGGGGTCGGGGGGGGGGAGACCTCCCCAATGGAGTCTATCAGTGCTGTGCAACAAAGATATACAGAAAAGAAAACAACTCTGGTGCTTGATCAAAATACAGAAAAACAACTAATAATATTAATAATAAAATATTAATAATAAAAAAGGTGCTAAGAGAACGAAGGTGTATTTTGATAAAACTGTAATTATAATTTTGTACATTATTGTTCTTTCTGTTTCCACTTTCAAAACTTGCATGTGTATCAGAATTGCATCTGGCCCATAAATTCAGTGTTCCTAACAAAGAAAACAAAACCAATAATATAAATTAAAGAACTGAGGAAAGAGAGAAAGAAAACATATTTTGTGATAAATACTGTGTACCTATTATTAAGCAAATAAACGTGAGCATTCAAACAACTCCTTATTTCTAATTACAATGTATGTCCTTTGTATATATTGCCCACCCCGAGGCTGGGGCCTAGTCTCAGTTTCAGAACACCTCGGCTGGGAAAGCAGGTGCCACACATGCCCCGTGCGCCACTAACATCAGTGCATGTGTTTGTTGTCCTAACCAATCATGGCAATCGTTCAACAGTTTTTTCTTTTATTTGTTCTCTCTTTTTTTTTTTTGGTTTTACTTTTTGTTTTCCTTCGGTCGTATACCTCAACCCTTCTTAATATCCATAGAGAAGAGAGGTCATTGTGCCCTGTATATACCTTGGTTACACAGTTAAGTTTATATATTTTGGGTGGGGAATTTTTTTATGACAAAAAGATATCTCTTAGGCTTCTTCTGTTCAGAATTCCTCTGTGAATGCAATGATGCCCTCTTTACAATGACCCCTTTTTGTAACTAAAATGAGTAAATGTTTAAATGTGCTTTTTATGGTTCATCTAAATATTAAAAACTGGATTCCAAAACAACCATGAAACGTCTGTGTGTGCTGTTGGTTCTTCGCCCACATGCATGTGTTCAGTATAACCATGGCTGCTCCTGCCAGAGGCCGAGGAGCCTTACTGCCACCTTAGTCCCTGGTTGCTAACAGGCTTTAAGACATTTTAAGCACTTCAAATCGTCGTCTCTCTTCCTTTTGAAGGATATTGATGTTCGATTTCAAAGATAACAGGCATTTCTGTCCTAGAGAGCTATATAACATCCATATGCAAAGGTTGAAACTAATATTTGGTACCTCGTACATTAACATGAGATTAAATTCATTACTTCCACATATCATTAAATCCCAGATTGATTCCCCTGTGGGGGAAGAAAATAATGTGCTAACCCTCAAACATTCCTCATTTTCTCACCTGCAGGCTGTCAGTTTAAAGACGCATGAGAGTGTTATGTGTCCAATAACTAATTTCTTTAGTTTTTTTCTTTCCTTGTCTGTGGTAGGGCTCCATTATTGTGCAATATGATTAATAGTAAACACCTATTACTTGTCCTCTGCATTTCAACATGTGAGCAGGACTGGTAAAACCGACTTACGCTTTGAAATTTGTCTTTATTTTGTCAGCCCTTTCCTGGGTATCAGCCAATTAGTCTCAAGGAGACAGCACTGCAAAGAGCTGCAGCACAGATGCTGTGAGTTTCATGATTAGGCACCAGTTAGCTGACTGCTGACTGCAGCTCACTGTACTTCCTTCTGTGATTAGTGGATGATTGGGTTTGAGCTGGTGAATAAGCAACACAGTGGGATTTTCCTTAAGGCTAACCCTTTCTTTGTAGTACTACACCATAAGCTTCTATGACAGAGCTGCAGTTCTTAGGCCATAAAAGGACTGAATAATATCTGGATGAAGTCAGAACAAGTCCCCCTCTCTGTTTTCTTCTCACACAAATGCAGATATTGAACCCAGACAAGGACTTTTTGGAACCCAGAATAGACTCCAATTGCTTGTGCTTATTGTTTATTTTGTTTTTTATCTTGTTCCTGTTGCGGTGTCTGGGGTCAAGCAGAGGAGGATGGGCTCCCTTTTTGAGTCTTTGTTTCATCCTTGTGCGCTTAGGGAGTTTTTCCTGTCACTGTTGCCTTTGTTTTGCTCACTGGGGTCTGGACTCAAACATTTTGTAAAGCTGCTTTGTGACAATGTCTGTCGTAAAAAGCCCTTTATAAATACATTTGACATTGACACACTTACACAATTAATATTTCCCTTAATTTTATTCACTTTTCTTTCATTCATACTGTCTCTCTTTCTCTCTCTCTCTCTCTCTCTCTCTCTCTCGCTCGCTCTCTCTCTCTCGCTCTCTCTCTCTCTGTCTCTCACACACACACACACACACACACACACACACACACACACACACACACACACACACACACACAGTTCGTCAGATTTTCAAACCCATTCTGCACCACACTGCCTTCAAGCCTCTAGTAGTTCTCAACTTGAAACACCATTCCTCAAGACACAAATAAGGCATGCATCAAGACTCTTCTGTCCTGGCACCTAGGTGGTGGAATCAACTTCCCCTGGCTGTCCATACAGCTGAGTCACTGGCCATCTTCAAACAAAGACTGAAGACTCACTCTTCACTGAGTCACTAAGCACTCAAATAAGCACTTAAAATATTTTACTGTCTTCCACTCTAGCCAGGGTATTAGCTTAATAGTATTCTTAACACTGACCTGTCACATGTATCACATCTATTCACACCTATTGTCACATGAGGATATGTATTTGATAGAGACTGCAAAGTCAACCAGGACAAGAGCATTTGCCAAATGCTGTAAATGTAAATGTAAATGTAAATGTAAATGTCTCCCTCTCCCCCTTTTCAAATGCCCCTAAGCATTAGACTACTTCAGATCATTTCTACTGTAGCTTTTCTATCTCTAAATAACCTGCTGGATTTGTGGATCAGATCAGCTATAAAAAGAGATACCTTAAATACATCCTAAGTGTAACTCTAAATGGATCTGTTTGCCTCTGGAGACTTCTTGTCAAAAAGGAAAAACACTATTTCTGAATTGTAAAGAGACAGAATGAGCAAATGGTCTTGAGCGGTATATAACAGAACATCTACACTGGAACATCATAAAGCAGTTCCTGCTCCCCATCATGGAGAAGAGAGGAGAACAGAGTCTGCCCTGCACCATCACCTCTTCCTGTTTCTCTTCCTGTTAGACACGCATGGAGCATGAAGCACACGGAGTATGGAGCACACAGAGCATGAAGCACACGGAGCACATGGAGCACATGGAGTGCATGGAGCACATGGAGCAATGAACAGACAGAGCATGGAGCACACGGGGCATGGAGCACAAAGGGCATGGAGCCACAGTTGCACACAGAGCCCTTGAAAGAATCAATCTTTCTTCAAAAGTCTTCAAAAACTGGAAAAAATGTCTGTAGTACGGTGACAAAACCTTGATGCACCATATGACATACAATGCTGTCTGAATTGCAGGAACTGGATTTTGTTACTCCAGCACTGACACCAGGCAGAACTAAGATTTTCTCTTTGATTGTGCCAGGTTAAAACAGATTCAGATGTAACTGTAAATGGGAAAGAATAGATCATTTGAATGGAGACTGGCTTACAGCACATGAAGCTATAGACTAGAGGTTGCATGTTGCTAGCGAAACCAACCAATGATCTGTAGAGAAGGCTCCATGTAACTGAAGAGAATGTGATGATGCCATCAAGAGCTCCCGTGGTGTCCTTCACTGAGACCTTTAAATCATTACAACAAAAAAGAGCAAAACAAGGAGAGAAATCTGTTCTCTCAGTGAACTATGACATAACATCATGTCAAGCAAAAAGCAACATAGCTATATGAACGAGTTTTATGTTTGAAATTATCCATTTCAATCAGACCTCAATGCTGATGCATTTCCATAAAGACACCCGCTTATTGGCACAAATTCATCTCTCCACCTCTGCCACAGGGAGTGAGTGGTCCCCAATGGCAGACTCCACTGGACACTTTTGTGACAAATTCCCCCCTGCTGGACTTAGCATTAACATTCTTCCTGGGACCTGATATGACACTCAGACAGATCAGTCACCCAATAACAGAGGGAGTGTAACTACGGTCCCGCCCCTCCCTTCATGTTCACAGCATGACTGGATGGAGAAAATAAATCTAAGCAGCCAGGCTGAGCTTTATCTGTTCCAGAAGATAAAGTATGACAAAGCAGCACTGCCAGTGTTCCTGCACTCTCATTCGCCCTCCCTCGCTCCGCCTAGCGTGGGTAATTACCTGAGCTATCCACTCATGCAAATGTATAATTAATCCACTGCAGCCCTGGCATGGTGCAAACTCATGGATTAAAAAAACATACACACACACATACACACACACACACACACACAACACACACACACACACACACACACACACACACACACAGGCAATGCCACTGCTTGCTTGAACACCCCCAGTCCATCCCTCAAAGACGAGAGAAGGTAAGCTCAAATGAGAAGCTGAGCAACAATGCTCACTTTGAAACACCAGCATTCTGGGCTGTGTCTGGCAAGCTAAGTGAAAATATCACACAGCTAACAGCTGGCGCCGCACTGTGCTCAGAAAGGAATTTAAAGCTATGGACAAGAAACGGATTGCCAGAAATGAAGAAAACCACCTGTTCGGCTTGCAGCCAATGCTTAAAGTAAAACAACTAAGGTATGCGTACATTTAAAAGAAATGCAAAATAATTGTGTTATAAATTTATATCTATAAAAAATTTAGAACTTTTGAACCAACTTTTTTAAATTCAGCAATTAAATTAAACTTTTTAATGGCAACGTTTCTCTGGTATTCCAAACAAACAGCAATAACTTAGTAGCTAACAAAAGCCCGTGAAGTGCCTGGACTTATGAGGTGTGGAGAGGAAGGATGGCCAGAGTACAGCAGCATGTACTCTCTGCTGCAGAGAGCCAACCATGGTCAGCAGCTTATAACACACAACCTTTGAAGAGTCAGGGTCAATAAAACACTCGTGCGCACACACACATACACATACACACACACACGCAAATACTCACACAAGCACGCACACACAAACCTCTTCCCTCATCCTCACTGCAGAAGCATCTAATGTACTTTGGAAGTTATTGGTACACCTCATCTGGGAACACATTACATTATAGTTTGTTTACAACCAATCTCTACCAACATATGTTCTCACTGAGCCATCTGCAAACCAGACCTTTGAGAACCCTTTAACAGAACAGGTTTCTGCTGGAGAGTCTGTGTGCATATCGGGATGGCGAGCGCGCCACTGATATGTCCACAGGTGCATGGCTAGCCACACTCCACAGACGCATGCCTAGCCACACTCCCAGTCATGCTAGTGCACCCACACAGAACCCTACAGAAAGCACACTGAACGATGTATGGATCAGAGAACCTGGCTGTCTGATTAGATATCAGCCAGCCAAGCTGGCTGAGCTGAAATGCCTTCCAGAACATCTGAGCTGAAATGCCTTTCAGAGCATCTGCTTTGGTTCATTACTGACAACTTTTCACATGTCTGAGCCGTATGCTCTGTCAACCTGCCAAGGTGTGTAAAGCATCTTTAATACATGAAAAGCAAAGGGGAGGTTTTTTTAAAAATGAGTGAGTGGTTATTGAAATAACTGGCTATGTTGTATGGTGGGGCAGTTATTTGGGGTGGTCTGATATGGACATAAACGAATACATCTGTACCAAGTAGTCTGACCCAAACATCAATGAGATGAACTCAGAGTAGCTGGTTGCATAATGAACCTGGGACAGAGAATGAGAGGAATGAGTCTGTATTCTGCAGCTTTATTCGCAGAGATCAAGGTGAAGACTCCTGTTCCACCCGGATATAACCAGAACGCTAATGATTACCGGCGCTGTTCTATTTTTCATTGAAGCATCATGCCAGCATAAGTCATCAGGGCAAGGGGCCAGGGTAAGCAAACAGCTCAGTCAAGGCTTGTGATGTCTGTAAGGAATTAAATCATCCTCACCATGTTCTACTTCACCTTCCGCCCTTTTGCTCATCAGAGCACATAGCAAATGAATGTAATGGGTGGAAAACTGTTCATTGTGAACAAGGTGTGGACTAATGCCTAATTATTTTGCATGAAACATGCGTGTTTAAGCTCTACTAATTCGGCCCTTGAACATGGGTCACGTGTGGCACTGTCACCAGCAACCAGGGCTGCGGCAAGCTCACACTTATTCACATCAGACTTATTCACATGCCAAACAAGGCATGTGAGCCCTATACCAAGTCAGAGGGTAGGGTGGGAGGATATTGACATTCTGGTGAAAAGCCTGAATGAAATGACATGACGTGGCATGTTTGTCTTTCAGACCACTGCAGCAGACTTCAAGGGCAAGATGAAAGGCAAGGCAGGGTGATCAGAGATGAGGGAGAAATGATGATGAACAGGCCCCCAGGCGCCTGCCGTGGTCTACCTTCGTCAGGGATCCTTGAGACTGTCAAACCCCCCCCAAAAAAAGCCCCCGTATGGAGTGCTTCAAAGAAGCGCTCTCATCTGAATGAAGTTTAATCAGGTCTCGCTGCCTTGGTGCAGAACTTGAATAGTCACCGTGTCATGGCATATCTCGCTCGGACCTGTTAGCTTTTCAACGTGCCCGTGATGATCCTATGAAGATTGTAGGTGAGCACTAATTTGGTAGCTAAGGTTTTGTCATGTGTGTTTGTCTAAGAAGATGTCATTCTTCAAAAAACGTGCTCTCACATCAGAATACATGAACACAGTGCTGAACCAAAATGGCAAAAGCAGAGCAGTTGTAGTTTACAGTGTAAAGAACTGTGCTGGCAAAGGGGTGCATTTGAACTGTGTAACTGCATTCATCCAGGTCTTACACATCCCAGACACAATCCTAAAACACTGGTACTCAGTCCCATTTGTGTGGCATGTCACTGCATCTCACGCACTTGTACGATGCACCCTATTACACTTGATTCCATACCTGAAGGGCTTGATGACTAGATGAGGAATTATTGCATACATTTACACAAGTCAAACTACAGAGGGTCTGTGTGTCCTGACCACCACAGGAAGTCCAGCTACAGAAGATCTACGTGTCCGGTCTACAAAGGAAATTTGTTGGCTTGCTGCTGTGATGATAAAGAAAAACAACTTCTAGCTAGTTTGAAAATGTTTCCATTATTCCATTATTCTATTATTCCATTATTCCAGTGACTGCAATATACTCTTGGGTGAAACAGATCAGGTGTTTTAATCTACAGATGAAAAATTCAAATAAATAAAACATAACCACAGGTAAAACAAGAAGACGAGCTTTGGTGATAGGCACATATGCTTCTTTTCACAATCTAGGATATCATAAAAAGTGGAAAACAGTTTTGAAAACACTGAAATACCCATTGGATTATAATCTCATATAAGAACAAATTTGCATTATCACCTGGGGCTTTGGTCAACATTTGGTGTTTAAAAATCTGCTTTTATAAATAAACTTAACTTCACTCTGAACATCAGACAACAGTATCTTTCAATCTAGACCTTTCTGATAGTAGGTAAACATGAGGAATGTGTCTATCCTCTAGAATGGCTGGCTATAGGAAACAAAAGGAAGTGTCTTACTCTGAGACACCAAGCTCTGAAGAGAGGGTCTTACAGACCCTGCCTGTGGCCTGTGGGACTGACTGGATAAATTATTGATGGCTGTGAATCACTCTGTGTTGATGGCTGAGCGATTAACATAATCTACACTGACGACTAAACATAGCTCCCTATTAAATAACAGATTCCGCTCAAATCAGTCTGTTAAAGGTGGCAATTGTTGAACACAGCAGTAATGATCAACATTCATTTTAAATGCTGCAGGAGCATTCAAGCATTGAAAGGAAGGTCAGAAGAGCACCTTAACTGGTTCACACTGTATGGAGGCCTCGAGTACAACGAGGCACATTATGTGAGAACAAATATCAGTTGTGTGTATGTGTGTGCGTGTGTGTGTGTCTGTCTGTCTGTCTGTCTGTGTCTGTGTGTTTGTGACAGGAATATCTGATCATTTGAATATGAAATGTCGCCTTGACAGTTATGTAAAGGAAAACAGAGAATCTTCAAAAAAAAAAAATAACCAAACACACACACAAAAAAAAAAAAAACAACAACAACAACAACAAAAAAACATAACTCATTCAAATCATTGTTAGTGCTAGCAGTGATGTCAAGCTAATTGCCACAGTCCTCAAATCATGTATGAATGTCTATGAATTCTCTATCATAGTGGATAGAATTCCCTGCCACAAATGTCATCAATTATCAGAGAGCTTTTCAGAGGAGAAAAAACTTTACAGAACAACATATCGTGTCGTGCCCACAGACAAGAAATAGTTCGATAAAGAGAAGCACCAGACAGCAGGTTAGATTATCTTCCCTTGGTGAGAAAAAAACATTCCACATATTTCATAATTTTTCATAATAACAATGCCAGATCTCTGCAGAAGACTATACTTCAACCACCACAAACATGGAGCTCATCTTTTTTCTAAGATGCTACAGGAAGACATATAACGAAGTGATTACATGGACAAAACCAGAGTTACAGTTTGAGAGTGAATGCAACCAACAGCAGCTACTACAATTCAAAAATCCCTTTAGAATTCAAATTCATCCCTTTTGTTCCTTTCTTTGCCATAACATCACTGCTGATGTATAAGTGTATAAGTGCCCATATTACATTTGCCCTGCAGAGATTTAACTAGCCTTATGGTACATGATAACTGAAAGCTGTGGAACCCAGGACTGCTTTTTAGCCCAACAACACAGATCTAACATTCTCCAACAAATAACAAAATTACATAACATACCTGTGTGTGATTCTTCAGAAGTTCTAAAATGTTCTTCTCTAGTTTTTTCCTGATGCAAGCCTACTGAAAACATTATATACATTTGGCATAAATAGACCTGCTCTGAATGTCTTTGTGCACACACCAGTTTGGGCTGTTTACACTTATATCAGATGCTTGTTCTCATCTGAACCTGCACATTTACACATGTTCTGGAACATACTGTACTTCATGCTACAAACAGAATCCTTCTGAATGAATAAATAAATGTAAATGTTCTTAAATTACTCGTTCAAGCATTTTAAGCACCAATTTCAGCACATTCCACCAACAGCTACAAAAAAGTACAAATGTATGAGTGGCCCATACAAATCATATAAGTCATATGCAGTGATTGCCTAAAGAAAAAAAAAAATACTGTATGGGCTAATGAATCTATTCGTATGAGAAATAATCTGCTTGAAAGGTTCTTGCACGAGAACTGTTATGCCTACAATGTGCTGCTACACTATATGGCCAAAAGATGATTGACACCCCTCCTAATTATTCATGTGCCTGACCACACCCATTGTTTTCCTATATTTCATGGAAGATAAATTCATTCACATACATATGGATTTGAGGCATATTGAAGATATTCATAGATGTTTGTAGATGTAGCTTCTGTTCAATTACTAATGCAGAGCATACCTGCGGATTAATATATAAGATTAGCACTTATAATTACGTGCTAATCTTATTCATGATCAATTACAGTAAAGCAATTTACTATGGCAAACTAGTGTTACCGTCCCATGTTAGCATTAGCATTACAAAAGTGGCTTGTCAGCTACAGCTAAACTTCAACTCTTCATATGCTACAGACTTGATGTATGGCTTCATTTGTATAACGGTTTGTACATATGAAGCATTTCCCTAGCCTGAAAGATAAAAAGGCACAGGAAACATGCTTTCTATGCATGATGGCATAGTTAATTATTTCACAGAGTAGTAATATTTTCAGTGGGACTAATATTTTCACTGCTTATATTCAGATTTAGTCGCTAGAGTTCATAGATGTAAGTAAGATTGGAATCAACTCATATGAGACATGCAAACAGTTTCATGTGTTTGTAGACTTGTTTTGCATTTGTTTGGTGTGTGTTCTGTTTTTGTTTACAGTCAGGAACAAATATGCCTGCAATCTGTTTGAAAATTTGAGACGGCATCATATGGAGTGATATGAGTGAGAAAATATAAAAACAATGCTTCCAGCAAGCAGGTCTGCAGTCCAATCATGTCACCCAAATCAGGTTTGCTGTCCAATCAGTTCAACCCATTCTTAACAAAATTCAGCCCTCATTTACATGTAGATGCATGCAATCCTTCAATAAATCCAGATAAATCTACCCATCCTTTAATAAATCCATCAATAAATGCAAGGTTATAAATAGTAGGTTGCTGGTTCAAGCCCCACCACTGACAAGTTGCCACTGTTGGGTCCCTGAACAAGGCCCTTAACCTTCAACTGCTCGAATTGTATTCAGTCAAAATTTTAAGTCGCTTTAGATAAAAGCAGCAGCTAAATTCCATAAATGTAAATAAATCATTAAATATTTAAATACATTCTCAAATAAAGTACTGATTAATTGAAATATTTATTTATGGAAAGGATATATTGAAGTTTACATTGAGGGATTTAATCATACTGACATACTGATCTGCACAAATCAGGACCCAGTTTAACACGTCTGATTCAAAGTGTTAAGAAGCATCTGAATAGTGTAGCCAGGTGATATCAGGAAGCCAGTTTGAAGACAGTAGAGATATCAAATTGCATAGGCACTCACCCAGTAAATCTCAAGTATCCAGCCTCTACACACACACAAACAAAGTCCTAATGTTTTAATGCAGCACATCAGCATGCCAGGGCTCTTTCTTAATACCCCCAGGATATCATCTAATACACCAGACCCTAATCAAGGGTTTTAGAAGGATCTGAATACTAGATCAAGTTTAGTCAGGATTAGTTAGGATTAGGACTGAAATTAAAGTCTACAGGAGAGGGCATAGGGTGTAGCAGTAGGAAACACAATACAGACATATCAGTAAATGCACTGGTTCACACTGGTATATGCACACACAAATCCATCTATTCATACCACACAAAATCTATCCATACCACCACTGGCATTCATACACGCCCCATTTTATTATTTCAGCATATATCAGATCTGCTTACTTGTGGACAAGGATTACTCGCATTTTCTAAAAAGTGTCTGTTAAAAAACAAGAGCGCTGTGTTCCACCTTTGCTGCATGGCACTTAGTTTATACATTACATGTTCTGCCTGGTGTTTTCTGTCTGGGATTTTTATCCTTTTTAATCTCTCTGTCTGTCTGTCTGTCTGCTCTGTAATTGAGTTGTGGCTGGCTTAAGATGCGCCCATCTGCTGCTGGGGATGTGGAACCAGAGCAGCCACAGCTGCTGTGGTCTCGCCCTGGCGCCTCACCCCTCCCCCCGGGCTGAATGGAGCCCATCAAATAGCTGCTAGTGTGTACGCCACCCGGCAGTGAACGCTGCAGTCCTCAGAGACACACAGGTTCAACTCTCAGACCATGGGTGCATATCAAGCCACAGGGCTTGTTCCTTTGTCTGCTCAAACACGTGAGAGGAATACATGTGCTGCTTTAGAATGCTTTAATGGCCTGGAAAACACTGCAGGCTTACAAGCTATGGTCTCTGGCATATGTGTTGGTTATAATGTGAAGAGAACATTTACATGTTAAAACTACTAATTATGAGTGTGGTCAGGCTAAAATGGGACCAAAAGTCATAAACAGCTCAGATCTGTTAACTGTTTGTGTATTTTATTATTGTTTTTGTTTTGCTGTTTTGGTTGTTGTTTCACACAATGTTTTCACATTGAAAATCAAATTAATATAAGTAGGATGAAAATATAGTTAGCAAATTTAAATCAAGTTGAGTGAGGATTGCCACAGGACTACTACAAAGAATGCCTGCAGCTCTCTCTCTCTCTCTCTCTCTCTCTCTCTCTCTCTCTCGCTCTCTCTCTCTCTCTCTCTCTCTCTCTCTCTCTATCTATCTATCTATCTCTATCTCTCTTTATCTCTCTCTCCCTCTCCTTCTTCATTGGTATCCCTGGCCTAAGGCCAGCTCTGAGTTTATCTCTCAGCAGTCCGATGGACTCCTGTCTAGCACAAAATTAAATTAAATTCAAATCAATTCAGTTCATTCCGTTTTGCTAAAACTATTCTTTTGTGATGGAAAAGATGTGGAGAGACACTCTAAAAACCTTTTTTACAAGGTGTCCTGAGAGCTTCAGGCAAAATCAAAGAGATACTGGGAAATCTCACTGCACAGGAAAAGCACTAACAACTACAATAGTTGAGTTCACTAAACTACAATAAGCAGTTTTTTTCCTCTATTCTCTCACAATATTACTACCAGGCATTACTATCAGTGTACAGTAGACAGAGCTAGTTGCAGTGGGGAAGACACATTAGACAACAGTAGGTATTTTCCTTTCTGAGGATATATAAGAATGGCTGTGATATCCAAAAAGGCCATGCCTACAACTGCAATACAAAACCAAAATTGCATTGCGTTGTATGGAGCAAAATAAAATCAACTTTTTTTTTTTGAGTGCTTTTTCTGTATTTTGATCCAAGGTGTCTATAAAAAAACTATACACATACACAACTGTCAAACAAACAAAAATTAAAACCAACTTTAAATCCTAAAAACTTTGTAATTTTATTTGTCAAATGCTTACCACACTCAAAGTCCGTGGTGATGTAGGTGTGGTCTAGCTGCTCATGTCTTGTCATTTGAACATGCAGATTCTTCTTGTACAACATCAGGAAGATTTCATCTTTTTTTCCCAGAGAGGTCAGTCAGTTGTTTGTCCAGACAAGCAACTGTCTCATTTTAAGACTGAACAGAAACTCACAGAAACTCACTTTTGGCAGGTCCCCCTCCCACTAGACCCTTGCAGCTGACCTAGCTTGTAGTTGCACAATCTTCCCAAGTTCTCTTGAACAAAAGGCCAAGATAGAGAAACATGATTCATCACTCCACAGAACAGATTTCCACTGCTCCACAGTCCAGTGGTGGTGTGTATATATATATATATATAGTTCATATATATATATATATGAACTAACTGAAGAGTTTATAGTAAATATATTATGTGGGTCAGTTGCAGACAAGCAGAAGCTGACTGTGTCAAAGGTAACTATTGTGGGCATGGTACCATTGTATATGCTTCTGCAGAAGTCATCTTTGAGATAAAAGGATACAAATTATAAGCCACAGACTACCCTCAATGTTCTACTTGGAAACAAGATTGGAAAGCAAAATAAAGGCAACTCAGATGGAAGTTGGCAAGCTGACAGAGATCCAGAAGGGTATAAAGTTCAAAGATGGTGTCTGGCAACAGAGGAAATATTATAGACAGCAAATAGGTTAACAACACTAGCAGCCAATCTGCAGAGATACATGAAGCAGTGGCCAAAAGAATAAATGCCTTCTTGGCATCAGAACCTTTGAGTATAGAGTTACAGTGCAACAAATCAGTGCATCTGGATCCACCTAGCCAATGGCTCCCATCCAGAATGACTAGCTCATGACAGGATGTACTGGTCATGAAGGACCCTAATAAAGCACAATCCAACTACAAGTACTATCCAAATACAGACCTATAATATGCCTGTCCACAACTTAGAATCTCCTTTCAAGAATACTAGTCACCAAGCCGAATGAGCATATGTGCATATATATGAGCACTGTACATGATGAAAAAACAACCTGAGCATTGGCTGGCTTGACAAAAAAAAATAGATTCAGTGCTCATGGAAACCAGAATGCCCTGTTTGAAGACCATAATATTTTTCATTCAAAGCTCAGCGGATCACAGGATGACAACGCTAGATACCAACTCAAATACAACTGACCAAGTGAAAATAGCATAGTATATACCAAGTAGATAAATGGTGATCAGTGCCAAGCAAACTAAACTACCACAAGGTCGATATAACAGACTTAGACAACAGTTACCTGATGATTCTCCAGTCACATAGAAACCAGGAACCAGAAGGCCAAAAACACTCATGTGTCTACACAGGGTAAGGCAGTTATTACATATCTATCTGATCTAAGCTATAAACAAGTATGTCTTGCCAGTCATCATATACCAAGCAGCCACAATAAGATGGCCATAAGAAGAACTGTAAGCTCCTCACAATGCATGGGGCACTCCACTCTAGATCGAATATCCAAAGATTGTACACCAGCTGGAAAGATGTGGGAAGTTTAAAATATACTGAAATGAAACATGAAACACCCATGAGTACATTCAAGCAATGGCCCTCAAGGATGATTTGACAAGGGTATGCCTCAAAGGCATTCTGGAAAGGGCAGGACTTAAGGAAAGCACAAAGACATTAATCCTGGCAGCACAAGTACAAACGTTAAGCTTGTCAGTCATAGCTGAGGTGTGTCACATCAGACAAGCCCCAAGGTGTATGGACTATGCACTATGGGCTATGCAACGAAGCCAGAGAGACAATCTAGCACCTAGTAGCAAGTTGCAAAAAGCTAGCAAGAAAAGCAACCAAGTGGCATGATGTAAGCATGGATTCATATGCAAGACATATAAGCTGGAGATCCCCATTTCCAAATGGGAGAAGTTGTAGAAAGCTAAGATCCTGTGGGATCTTCATATCTAGACAGACAAGCAAGCTATGGTAAACCAGCCAGATACAGCGAAAGTAGATAAGGTGCTGAAAACAGAAGTGATGATACATATGGCAATAAAAATAGAAAGAATGTGGAAGGTTAGCACCAATGTTTTCTCAGCGTTGATAAGAGCACTTAGGGCTGCAACTCCTTAGCTGGAGGAATGACTCCAACAGATCCCTACAGACAAACAGATAGACTGACAGACAGACAAACAGACAGATAGATAAATATCCTTTACTACAGTACAGTGAGTGTATATTTTTCTGCACTGACTCCATCTGACAAGGCTTTAGCATGATGGAATCCTTAGACTTTAGCATAGTTGTGCTAGCATAAGGGTAGCATAAATTTCAAGGAGACAACAAAGCACTTCTCTAAGTCACTCTGGAGAAGAGCGTTTGTTAAAATCTGTAAATGTGATTGCAATTTCATCCTGTAGCTGTGCTCCCTACTCACATAAGAAGAAGGCTGTAAATTGCATCTCATCACATCCCTGCAGTTATCTGCCTTGCTTGAAGACTTGTGTTGCAAACACATTCCCCCTGTCTCCCATTCACTGCAGAGATTCTGAGCATCCAGAGATACAATGGATATGAATATCATGGATAGCTACTGTGTGATATTTATTATCTTGAAATTTCCTCTACAAAAGTTTCTTATATACCTATAAAGGATGAAACTGCGGTACAGGAATATGATAGATGTTCAAGCATGATATGGACTGGAATGTCTCCAAAACACCCTGGGGTGGCTGAGTAAAGGCAGGAGCATCTTTGACAGGAAGTTATTTCATAAATTCAGTTAAGTGGTAGTGTGTGGATATGAAGAGGTTTCCACAGCTTGAGGCTCGGTAGGGCAACTGTTGTGGGGAGGGGAACCGGACCATGTTGACCTGCCATATGATTCTAACAGCTGCTGCAGGCTGACACTGCCCACTCCTCCACCCATCCCGGAGTGCTGAGGACACAGAGGAGGAAACACGTGGAGAGGTGTAACAAAGCACCTGAACAGGATCAACTGTGGCTGTGTGCCTATTTTAAGGGAGTTGGAGGAAGGTGTGGTGGGCAGCATTCAAATGTGTCATATCACACCAGGCCACCCAAACATAAACTCTCTGGAGGACACTTTTCCCCATGCCCCTCCAAAGCTGTTTTGCTTAAACCAATCAGTGCATGATAATGAAGGGGGTAATTGAGATGCAAGATTGATTGACCAGCCACTCAGCACTGGAGAGTTGAGCTGTTCTAATTCTCTTAGACACATGTGGAGTGAGGGAGAAAGGGAAGAGAGAGAGAGCAATGAAGGAAAACAGAAACACTGTATAGTGGTACCACTTGCATCCTAACCAGAGTTAGCACTCCCTCTCTTCCTCTCTCTAACACACACACACACACACACACACACACACACACACACACACACCCTCACAGACACACTCCCTCTCTTCCACTCTCTAACACACACACACACACACACACACACACACACACACCCACACCCTCACAGACACACTCCCTCTCTTCCTCTCTCTAACACACACACACACACACACACATACACACACACACACACACCCTCACAGACACACTCCCTCTCTTCCACTCTCTAACACACACACACACACACACACACACACACACACACACACACACACACACCCACACCCTCACAGACACACTCCCTCTCTTCCACTCTCTAACACACACACACACAGACACACACACACACACACACACACACACACACACACACACACAGACACACACACACACACACACACACACACACACACACACCCTCACAGACACACTCCCTCTCTTCCTCTCTCTAACACACACACAAACACACACACACACACACACACACACACACTCACACACACACACACACACACACACACACACACCCTCACAGACACACTCCCTCTCTTCCACTCTCTAACACACACACACACACAGACACACACACACACACACACACACACACACACACACACAGACACACTCCCTCTCTTTGTCCATATATAGTGCACTGAGGATCTGCCACTCTGTGCTACAACTTTCACCATATTCTTTAAATGCCTCCTAAATCTGTCTCACCTTCTCTGTGTCAGTCTATCTTTCTTCTCTCTCTCTATTTCTGTGGATTATTTTCTGTTTCTCTGTCTGAATGTCCTCTCTTTCTTTCTACTCTTTCTGTAAATATGTCTCTGTACTCCTCATTTTGCTATCTGCCTATTCTCAATACAGTTTAGTTTATTTTGAAGGTTTTTATTGCAAGGCTGCTCTGTAACATGCCAACAGTCAAATGATGACAGTAATCTGCAGCAATAAACGCATCGATAAGAAACTGCTTCCAGTTCCAACAGAAGCATCATAACCATCTCACGCTGTTTGGGGGATTTTTTGAGGTCAGTTGTTGGATGTATCAGGAACAAAGCAATATGTAAACAACAACAGAGATAATGCATCTCACCTACTCCCCCCGCACCCCCCAAGCAGACACACACACACACACACACACACACACACACACTCACACACCCACAAACACACACACACACACACACACACAAACACACAGTATGGATGTCAGAGGGCACAGCAGAAAGCTATGATGAAGGTGGGAATTAATTGTTCCTGCTCAGCTGGGTCTCGTGGGTTTGAGAAGCTTATTGTAATACAGTTCTGTTCATCTGGTGAATGTGGCAGGTGATACAAGCAGAGAACAATACTGAACAACACTGTCTTCTCCGTCAGCTTTGACTTCAACAGCCTACTTCTCAAACAATTTGGGATGGGGTCTACACACATTAGAAGTGGAATTTACCTCCAAAGAAACAATCCCCAAAGAACACCACACACACACACACACACACACACACACACACACACACACACACACACACACACACACACACAAAATGAACATTTGTAGTCCAGACTCCTATTGAGCAAGCTGAGGACAACCATAACAAGGATACATCACACAAGGAAAACTCATGATATTTAACAGGATTCTTTCTCTGGGCAACATTTGGATACTGGACTTTTGATATACAATCTACTAAAGTAAAGGAAATAACATATTCATCAATCCATTAGATCCATGAGAGAGATCCATGATCCATTAGAGCCAAGATCAATATTAAATATGGACTTACTACTGAATAGTAATAATTCTAAACATATACAAAATGTTTGACATGAGAACATGGTGTTAAAGCCAATATGATTTGAAGGTTTTAAAGTATCAAAATTACATCCATGCATGAGTTGGCAGTTCATGTGGCTATATAAGAATAAAACAGGTTTTAAAACCTGTTAGTGTTAAGGAGTCCCCTGGTTCCCATAGTGTGAAGTGTGATATATTGGGGGGGGGGGGGGGTTCCTTGTGTTACTTGTTCCATGTGATTTTGTTTTGGTTTCTGTTCCCCCTCCTGTCTTCTCCCACTTGTCTTTAGCACCTCCCAGTGATATTCCCCATTGTTGTTCCCTGGTGTTCTTCATCTTCCCCAGTATATATAAACTCCTGTGCTTGGTTGGCCTCTTTGCTGAGCATGGTGTGTGTGTGTGTCTCTATATATGTTTGCGAAATATTGCTTGTTTTGCTTTCTTGCTATGTTCATTTTGCTACTTGTTTAGTCAATCCCAGTCTTTTGTAGTTTCTTTATATTTTATTTTCTTGTTGAGTTTTGTCCCAGTTTTTGTGTGTACACCATTTACTTGATTAAAACCAACTTGCACTTGTGTTCTCACCCATGCCTGCAGAATTTGTAAGAAGGCTTTGTAGGCCTGGTAAAAAAAAAAAAAAAAGAAAATTAAATAAAAAAATAAAATAAAAAAAATAAAAAGCCTAACTATAGTTTTAATCATTCTAGATACTGATTTAAAGAGCCTAGCTTGTAACTGAAGCAAGTACAACAGATCCTAATAGACGGTAAGTTTTTTCACATGCTATGAGGCTAGAGCTTTACAGGACAGTGATAGCATTTTGTAATCACTGTAGAATTCAACTGGGAGTTAATGGGGTATTGAAAGAATAGGAATAATATGGCCAAACCTTCCAGGTTCTAGAGAGGATTAGTGAACATTAACCATGTGATCACATCTAAAGTGCTTCTTCTGTATAGCCCACTAAACTGGATTTGTCTCCTTTCCTTTGAATGTTGCTGCGTTACCCTTTTGTTCTGTAAATTCCTTGAAGTAGAGTTCAGGCATCAGTCTTGCCAATCTGCTGTCTACTAACTGGCTGTCTCCTTTCTGTAGAAACATATAATAAAATGCACTGGAGGAATGTGGAAAGAGTCTGTTCTCTCTCCTCCCTTTCTCTCTTCTTCACTCTCCCTCTCTCCCTCTCTCTCTCTCATTCCTCCCCCCACCCCCTCTGATGTAGGAAAACAGCAGGTTTTCTCATGGACACATTCTGCAGTCACTGAAGGTGACTCACACTGAGAGCTCCAGCTGCAACAGCTCACATATCCAGCAACAGGAACAACCATGATGAAACATTCACATCAGCATTTGATGAACACTTCAATAACAGACAAATATTCAATACACTCATTGTGATCAATGAAAACATCATAATTTTTCATGTTTTTTTTTCTATTTCCAAGAATATAAACATATATTTGGTAATTATATATTTGGTCTAATATGAAACAATATATTTCACTGTCTTTATAAGAGTTCTCCATGTACATATTTAATGGCGGTGTATCAGATGACATAACAAACCTGATATGTAAAAATGCCATAATCATGAAACAGCCCACACATTGAAGAGCATGCACTTAACAAGCCTGTTTTTTATTTAATGTTTTTATTTGCTAAAACATAAAAGAGATTGAAACTCAAAGTAGCCTTGGGAGGAGCAAGCATTTCAGTTGCTTCTGATCTTTGAGATTGTTCCAAGAATTAACAAATTAGCTGCTAGATTCAATGGTTCCTGAAATGTTACATAGCCCAGTGGAACGTAACCATCTAGTGGCTTCAGGGAAAAGTCTGTTTAATTCTGCACACTGGAACTGGAGAGAGGGAATAAGAGGATGAAAGTGAGCTATGTAAAGCAAGTAGGTGTTAGCTTTTAAAGCCTGCTGCAGGTTGGGATCCCTGGGCCCTGAACGAGCCAGGCACCTCGCAGTAAAGATTGTATCCATAAAGTCTTAGAGTGAAGTCAGCCTCTCACATAACCAGTGCAGGGCTTTAGAACATAGCTAAGGGTATTACGATAAACAAATACACACACACACACACACACACACACACACACACACACACACAGACACACATACAAACAGGGAGAGTAGTATGGATAGACATGTAGAACATCAGAGACAGACCAAAAAATCACAGAGATGGAGAAAGAAAGTGCTAGAGATAGAGAGAGTATGTGTGAAAGAGACACAGAGAGAGAGAGAGAGAGAGAGAGAGAGAGAGAGAGAGAGAGAGAGTGTGTGTGTGTGTGTGTGTGTATGTGTGTGTGTGTGTGTGTGTGTGTGTGCTACCTTGCCATGATGTCTGAAGTTCAGGTCACAACTGCTAACTGCTTACAACTGGCTGTAATCTGTCCTGTGTGGTCTTTGTGTGCGTCTGCATGTGAGTATGCATGTGTGTGTGTGCATGCGTATGCGTGTGTGTGTTTGTAAGTCACCAACTGTGTGTTTTTATTGTCTATGTGTATGGGTGTGAAGGTTTGACAGAGAAAGAGAGAAAGAGAGAGAGAGAGAGAGAAAGGCATAGATACAGACAGATGAACAGAGAAGGGAAGTAAGAGGTAAAGGAAGGCAGAGAGACAGAAAATAGAGAAAGATAAATGTGCTTTAACGCGAACAGCAGAAGACAGACAGAATGCACTCCCACTCCCAGGTATGAGGCGCTGATGTGATTTGGAAGGTAAACAGTTTTACACCCACCTCTGATAGACTAATACATTATGCAGAAGGAAATTTTGAAAGGGCAAATTACAATAAGAGTCACATAAACACACGGCAAAAGAGATACAACAAAATCTCATTTTCAAACACTCCATTTTGTTTTCGCACAACAGACTGCATGGGCAAATAAACCGCAGATTCACACTAATTTAGTCTGATGTTCTCAAATAAGGCTCCTCATTGTGGTGTGCTCATGCAAGCCATGTTTGGGCAGGGTAATGTGTGTGCAGTGTGGAATGGTCTGCCATGGTGTGTTCATGTATGTCACAAATCAGCAAGTCATCTCCAAGCCAAACCTGGGATATGTCAGCCAGCTACTACTGGAGTATGTCAAACCTGAGCATCCTGAAGACTGGACAGTTATGAATCACCATCTGTTCATGCTACTGAAACAAATCTTGCTCCAAACACATTTATCTCTTTTTATCATTCTTCTATCAAACACATCAATCTTCTCAGCATTACAGTACAAAAAACAAGAAGAAAGTCATGTTTAGTAAAGAGGAAGCTGTTCAGATGAAATGGGAGAATAATCACAGAGATCTGGGTGTGAATTCCACAATTTGAGTCCCACAGGACTGAATATTATGGGATAAGAGGATGATATGTCTAGTTGTAACACTGAATAAGGTGAAGTATGACAAAAACACTGAGGTGATTAATGTTTATTTGGGGCAAATAAAAAGCCTTTGAACTTAAAATGTTCCAGTGTTGGGTAGCTAGGTGTCAAGGTAGCAAAAGCTGAATGCAACTTATTAACAATGAGAACGTAGCAAAACAAAAATGAAACAAAGCAAATCTAAGTTAGGAAAAGGAACAGAAGCCAGGCATAGACCTAAAAAGAATACAACAATGATGGACAGGAAAAGTGTCACAGATTCCATTGGCTCTACCCACTCCGGCATTGCCACACCCACCTCCTCTGGCCATCATTGCATTCGATCAGATTCACTAATGAGACACACCTGATTCCTATTCCCTCTCCTGCTCAGGGCTTCCTATATAATCTCACCTCTTGCATGCTCACTTTGTGAAGTATTATGTCATGTCATGTCATGTCATGTCATGTCATGTCATGTCATGTCATGTCATGAGCCGGTCCTCTGTTTGCTTGTTTTTCTGATTTCTGAACTCTGCCTGCCTTCTAGACCCAGCCTTCTGTCTGACCTTCACACACCTCTTGTACTCAGTGTTTTGATGACAACCCTGGTATAGCCTAACCTTGAGAACAGACATGCTCACAACAAGCAAACCTGTTATAACACAGTTTCCAAAACAGGTTGCCTTGTTACTAACTGCTCCCAAGAATAAATAAAACCTCTTGAATTTGGATTAAAACTATCTCTAGTGTTTCCTTTCATTACAAAGAAAAGTGTAGCCTATGCCAGCAAAATCTTGTCAGCCCCGGAGATTAAATACACTGACTGCAATAGGCACTGTTAGCTATGGTATGGGCAGTCAAACACTTCTCAAATTAATTGGGTGGTCAGAAAGCTATAATTGAAACTTAGCACCAACCAGTGAATTAGAGAGGGTGTCCTCATAGGACATAACTCTGTCCCATAATGCCCATGTGGCCACCTGGCTCATGGTCCTACAGAGCTGTGACTTAGAAGTGTGTTACGCACAAAACAAGAAGATACCCTTAGGCACAGGGCTGGCAGCCTGCCAAAGGTGTGAGACTGATGTTCTGACTGGAACCATGCCTGTCCAAAAATAGATGTCACTGGCATTCACCAACTATCAGTACTTTGACCCAAACGTCTGCAAAGACCTGCTCACTGCCTATATAGATGGCTGCTCCTTCCACCACCAAAAAAACTCAGGTCCAAGAAGGAATAGGCATAGTTTGGATTAATGACACACCCCTGGAACCTCAAAAGTTCCAACTAGGTGCACAGTCATTCCAATATGCTGAAATAGCCAGTATCATCACACTACAACTAGTGGTAGAAAATGGCATAAAAACAATGGTTATCTGCACAGATTCCAACTATGTATGGCTAAGCTTCAGGTGTCATTTTGCAGCATGGAAAGAAAATGTCTTCTTTACTTCAAACAAGAAATAAGTTAAACACCAAGAGCACTTCAGGGCTTGCACAGGCCTTGTAGATATGCATGACCCATTAATCTTTTGGAAAAAGGTGAAGGGTCACTCATGGACTCCTGGCAGTGACAAAACACTCAATGATCAAGCAGATGCTTTGGATAAACAAGGGGCCCTAGATGACACTTCCTAGTCACCTAACATAGGGACTGACCCGTCCACACCTATTCCAGCCTAATCCATATCAGTCACAGTCAAAAATGCATTCTTTGACTCCGACCTCATTTCACTACAGCCATCTATAAGATGATCCTTTTTCTCTCCCACCCATCAGCTCATGACATTTCTAGCACTGACCTTGATAGCATACCTGATTTGAAAGACCTGCATAAAGCTCGGACTTCCCCGAGCCTGTTATCAAGTCATCAAGAGCCTGTTAGTACATGTCTCTGAGGCCCTCACTTCACCTGCATTCGTGGTGCCTAGGTGCCATGGGGGAAGGGTGTTAATGCACACCCATGACTCCCCATGCACAGGCTTAAAAGGAGTCAAAGCAACACATTACAGCACACTACAACAGGTATCGTGCTGGCCACACATGATGAAAGATGTCACACTAAATGTCTGCTGGCCCCAAATGACACTGCTTTCACCACAGCTTACCTGCTAATGAACCACATCATGTCTAGATGATATCTGTAATGTAACAACTATGGCAAATGTTGGGAGTAAAGGCCAATTTGACCAACCCCAGTCTTCTGACCAGGTAAAGAGAGCCAACTGGATGGTGGTCAACATATTAAAGATATATGTAGTCTCAAACCACTGAGACTGGGACATGAAGCTGACTCTAGTACTCATGGCCATCCAAGCAACACCCCACGATTCCACAGCGGTCTCACAATTTGAATTTATGACTGAGAGGCAAATGACCCTCCCGTTACACTTACTGTACCAACCTTGGGAGGCTACTGTAGCAATGGCATATACCACACGCTAATACATACCGTCGCTGACATCTTAGGGCCACATTCACATTTGCCCAGCAACACATGAAAAGGAGCAGTACCAGGCGCAAGGCCTACTATGACCAAAAAGCATCCCATGACGAACTCAGAGTGGGGGACAAGGTGTGGTACTACGTGTTTGTCCAACCTGGTAGGAGATCCCCATGAAGCAAAGGAAAACTAGCTCTAAAGTTCTGCTCCTGTTCTGCCGGTCTATACATCATAACTGTCAAACTCTCACCTGTTGTGTATCAGATTAAGTGGGTCCACCGTAACCAAATCAAACTGCACAAAGCCCCCGTGGGATGGAGCAAAAGTACTAAAAAGCACCCAAGTCACAGAAAGAGCAAAACTCCTGTGACATAGTTATCAGTAATAGTCTCTTGCTCTCAGCTGCTTTCTTCCTCCCCTCTAGTCTGTCTGTGTATGTATGTGTGATAATATGCTCAGTTAGGTATACTAAGAATTGATCAATAGCCTTCCCACTCCTGGTACACCATGCTGAACTGCCTTAATTGCTCACCCAATACCTAGTGGGGGTGAGAAGTCAGACCTCTCAATATGAACTATGCAACAAATTCAGAAATAATACAGATCTGTTTATCTTAGCATCCCACTCCCTCGACACGAACATCACTTTAATAGTATTACAGTATCATACATGTGTAACAATCTTTCTCTATATCTCCCTTATATGCTCCTGAATCTCTCTAAGTAACCAAGTTATAAGAGCATCTGCACTCTATATCTAAATATGTGGACCAAATGGCTCAGGTGAATTAAAGTAATTGACCCCACCTGTTATAGTTTAAAGGACACATGTCTCATAACCAAATACCACTACCTAGTTGTTTTATTCCCCTCTTTCTCTTCTTTTATTCCCCTCTTTTTTTACCTGCCAAAGTCGGAGATGAGACAAAAACACATGAATATGCATGAGTGGACCTAATGATAATTTGCCTTGCTCCCCCTACCAGGAGTCAGGGGTAATAAACATTGACGTTAGGAAAGAAAAACGTTTTTTGAGGTGGTTAAATGTGAGGAAAGTTGGATCCAGAAAATAAAAGAATTGGGAGAAGAATTAAGTAGCTTAGTGTCTTATTTTATGTCCTTTTTATATCTATTGTTTTAGTCTGTCATAAAATTTTATTTTTAATTCATTTAATTTGTTTTCCATTATTCTGTCAACATAGTAAAAAGTTTGTTTTGGGAAGTTAGAATTAATCTTGTTTGGCACACAGTAATTAGTACTGATTAGCCAACCTTAGATTTCTTCAAACTACGTCTAGGATACGCTCTCATATTGACACCCACGAAGTCAAGGAACTGTCCATCTCAGCTCTACACTCTCGGTGAAGCTCAGGCTCACCAATTTGGGACAACCTTTGGTGCGGGGCCGTTGGCAGCGCACCATAGATTCAGTATCAGGTGTTATTTCAAGCCGACCAGGGCCACACCAAAACCTCAGTGACCCCTGTGTGTGGATGGACCGGCAAATTGACACTTGTCCCTGGAAACTGACATAAGAGCTATATTCGTTCCATCCATATGCTATCTCAGAGTCTCTATAGCAAGTTGCATTTCCTAGAGATAATGCTGTTAATATTCCCTCCCCTGATTAGTCTATATAATAAAAGGAATAGGAATCTCCTCCCCTTTAGGTAACCTTCTGGTAGTGGCACTCACCGCTAGCTCCGTTAGCTTTTTGGGATCGGCTAGTCTTAGCTAAGTTAGCACCATAGCTATACAGTTCTCTGGCTTTTGCGAAGATTCTCTCCTCTGATCCCAGTTCTTTTCTTTGTTGTTTGTTTATTATTTGATTTAATTCCTTTATCTCCTCAGCCCCCTTTCTTTTCTCCTTCATTTGTCACTTGTTAGGTATTCTGTATGCCTGAGCCAAGTCCATCATAGTAGTCTATATCACCTGTTTCAGGACATCAATAATTTGTTTATTCATTAATCAGTAAACTTCCCATTTATTCAACATGTTGGTCATCGTGGCAAATATATTTGAAGCAATGGTATTCTGTTACTGCAAAAGGCATGAACTAATTTAGAATGAGAATGATGTTAATAAACTTTCGGTACTTCACAATACACCAATTGTTGGTGTATTTTCCCTATATTTTAGGGTGGTGCCCCCTTTCAATAATTCATAAAATGATGCATGTTTGCTGCACTGGGTAGACATCCTTCACAATGCAGAGTGTCATCCATGCTACAGGATGCAGAGTCCATGTACATTGTTGTGCAGGGCACAGTGTTGGCCACCACTATACTTCAGGACATGTAGTACAGGGGAGATGAAGCAAACCAACCAACTTCTGGGTACTCTCCAAGGCAAGCAGTCTCCCTTGTACTGGGGCTACGGTAGACTGGCTGGCCACAGCATAACCTAACACAGATGTTCATAGCCCCCCTAAAGAATTCATAGAAATCTTCCTCTATGGAAGACAGGGTATCAGGGATAAAGAGGGTTAATATGCCAGGACCATAGGCACCATAGGCACCATAGGTGAAACAGAGGAAACCAAAAGCTCAAGTGGACTCCAACCTTAGTATGGGAGCAAAACATTCCAGTAACAAAACAAGAAACCAATCCATGTTTGCATCATTTCTTTCCTCTGTTCCACTTTATCTTATTATTCCACCTGCCTGAAAAGTGCCTCTTTAATCAAGTAGTAAAAAGACATGTGCCATTGGGCAGTCCTTCACCCTGAAAAACTCTGGACACTTACCTGGGCTCCCATAATAAAATAAATCCAACAGCAGAGTCCAAAAATTGGCTTTCTAGCATGATCAGCCCTTGTGCTGTCAGATTTGTTATTTCCAATGTTGGGACTATTGGTGCTGCTTTTGGGAAGTTTCGTTCCAATTATACAGACTGGTACATCTCTCACTCATTGTATCCTTAGATGGACAGCAGTTATGTAACATTGAGAGGTGAGGCTGGTGTCAAGATAAAAAAACAGAACTCACCCTATTAACAATAAAAACCGGTTTGTCTGGCCTGATGTGCATGGTTCTGGTGTGTGTATCTTGATGTATGTGTTCTTGATGTGTGTAGCCCAGTGTATAATTCACAGAACTACTGACAAAGGACCTCAGAGTAGGAGAAGGTCTGTAGGAATGAAGGTACAGAGAAAGATGTGGATAATATGGGCCTAGACCATAAATACACACACCTACCAACACACACAATAGCTTCAAATGTTTTAATTATGCTGAAGCTGTGTAATTAACTGAGAGTGATTTAGAGAATTCATACAAATCATCTCATCTAAAAACACAGAAAGAGACATGGTTAAAGTAGTGAACATCACCTGAAAGGTTTTGAAACACATGGGTCACAGGCTTAGTATTGGTGTAAATGAGCTGTCAGTGTAGTGGAATACAACATAGTAAGTATGAGATACATCCAATATGTAGCATGCTACAAATTAATTGTGAACGTCACAAGTCTTTGCCATTCTAAGGTAGTGCCCTTCTTTTAGTCATCTTCTAGTGATATGCCCTCATTTTAATTCCCTTATATGGTGATGCCCTTCAAATGCACCTTCCTGCAAGTTCTAAACACTCTTCAGTTGAACAGGATCTTCAGCGGAGTGTTGCCTCTAGGGTGTACTTGCTGTCAAACCTTCAGCTGTGTAAAGCAATCTGTCAGATGCGATGTTTAACCTCAGAGAACACACACACTCAAACTTGCATCCAGCTGGATCTGCCCCCTCCTCCACCTGCTGGCCCCTCTGCTGTTCTGCTCTCCACTCGCTGCTGTAAACAAACCTGAAGCTGCTAATCAGGCTCACCATGCCGACACACACAAACACGTACACACACAAGTTTCTGAGGGAGCATCCGCCAGTTATCCTGCCCAACACCAGGGAACTGTTTTACACCTTGTGAAGACAGGAGTAACGCCCGGATGGGTGGGGTCTCTAATAGAAACTAAGCATATTTTCTCTCCTGTAGGTGCAAATACGTGAGACGCATCTTATCTGCCCCACTCAGGTCCAAGAAAAGAGGCACAACATTTACAACATGTTGCTCAGAGGAAATCACACCCCATGGCACACATTACCCCAGAAACACCCCCCCCCCTCCCAAATAACACCCCCCATATGGTGTTCTAAATCAGGTTGTATGCAATCAGTGAAAATAAAATCTGCACAGCAATTCTACTAATAGACAAGAAGACAAGACTGTTTAGAGTTCGTCTCTAAAAATGTTTAGATCATAAGCTTAATGTCAACCCCTTCATGACCTGCAGGTGCATAATGGACTATTGTGCCAAAACCACAGGCTAATGGAGTAATGTTCTGGAGTAATAAACCACAGGCTAAGGTGTGTTCTGGGGTAATAAAGCCGTTCACTTTCCTCTCTTATCTCTCCCTCATTGGCCGCAGTTTCCGCTGGCGCTGGTATTAGAATATGTCATTCTTCGTCACATCATCCAACCTGACGGACAGGAATCGAAACAGTGCTTACTTGTGAAGTGCCGAATCACGATGCGCTAGAAAACATCCAGACCAGATATTTCTAAAGTATGGAGTAATGTTCTTATCCTGTGTTTAAGAGAGCGAAATGTGTTCTTTGAGTATTTATATACGTACTTTTATTCTTTACAAATAATAATTGGTAATGTTACATTCGCGTAACATTTCACTGCATCTCGCGCTCCTGGCTGTTGGCTATAGTCCGAGAACTGACATGACAGACCCACGGGCAAAAAACAAGTTTTGGTTTTTGTGAAGAAACACAAGCGGGGTGGGCTCCTATAGAATAAATAATGATTTTGGTAGTTCAGAACATCTGCTTCAAGTGGACTGAGGTGAACCATCAAATGATGTCATATCCGTTGTGCAGGTCTATCTCCACAGCGTGGGTTTGACGCGCGTGTCCGTGGTATACAACTCCATGGCCTCGGGAACTCGCCTGCAATCAGTTGTATCGCGCAGAAACGTGTGGTCTTAACTTTACTCTGCCGCTGCGCTATCCAACGGCGCGCTCAGTATTGGTTGCACGCAGGAGCCACGCGGCACACGGCGGGGTAATGAATGTGGATCTATCCGCCCTGTTCCGTTTTGCCACTCTGATCGGCGGGCATTTTCCAGCGGCGACGCTGCCGGTCCCTGTAGTCAGGACCGCGTGAAAATACGCGTGAAAAGTACAACTGTCTCCCGACAGAATGCGGTCTCTTTTCGGCATCCTGTGTCCGCTCTTTTCCCTCGTCATCTTCGGATTATATCCTTCAATGGTGAGCCATCATATCTTAACGTAATAAAGCATAGTCTTAAATATCTGTGTTTTGTGTAACAAGCTAATGAAAAATATCTGTGGTAAATAAGGCGCTGATGATTTTTTTAAAACGCTTTAAAACTGCGGGTGTCGTGTCTGTGTTTAAGGTCTTTAAGGTCCACCCGTCTGTCCGTGGTTTCACAGGTTTCTTGAAGTTTATGTGCTTCTTTAGTCTAAATCAAGAAATAATAATCAAAATGCTTTAAAACCTATTACGTACATTAATGTGCGTTTCCAGAAAGCGTGTCGATATTATTTTCAAAGTTTGTCCAGGTTACAAACAGACGTTACAGTTATACCTAGATGTGTTCAAACACGTGTGACGATGTCACTGGTTACATTCAGATATAGAGTGGATGGGTTGATCTTCACAAGGTTTTACCAGAAGCAAAAAATTCTAAATGCAATGGCACTATACCATTCCCCTCTTAAGTTCGTACTCACTAGATGCTGACACTTGCAGTTTAAATTTTCACTCTGCAATTTGCTTGTCAAATCATAAAAGCTATTTTTTTCAGGAGGGGAAAACTGCGCGTGACGCAGTAGGTATTACATTCGATCAATTATACCGTTGTACTGCTTCGATTTAATGTGTTATATGTTGAGTACAATTTGTGACATCGGCTGGATTTGATGCAATTGTGTTATAAGCTATAGTGCTGTATCAAGAAGATAGGCTAATTCACTCATCATCCCTGTCTGGGCTCCCATGTTTTAAAATGGACAGTTACAGAACATATATGATATAGCTTCTCAGTAGACAGAAAAAAACCTACTCAATACAACAGGCCTACAACATTACACCTACAATTCTAGCAGCGTAACAAGTAGCAAAATAGTCGCTGCACTCTGGGCTACTCTATCGCCAAATATACTTGCAATGGTTGCTAAATGTGTGCGTTGTGTGGGGTTTGAGGAGCTGTCCACTCTACGGAGGTGCTGAAGTGTTTTTCAAGGACAGGGGGCGTGCAGGTACCACGCAAAGTCTTGCACTTAATTTTGTATGCATACTCAATACGTTGAGTAGCCAAACAATGTCTTCACAGAAAGGTAATCTTTCAGCGGACATTTTACATTCAGTGAAATATTAAATAATGAAACACGGACGTAAGCATTTCCTATTAAGGTCCATATAGGGTTATAATAATTAGATATATGCTTTGACGTGTTCACGTATGACAATTAATGACTGTGGTTTCTGAATGTTG
The DNA here is from genome assembly GCF_041902795.1 of Electrophorus electricus. Taxonomy (NCBI): domain Eukaryota; kingdom Metazoa; phylum Chordata; class Actinopteri; order Gymnotiformes; family Gymnotidae; genus Electrophorus; species Electrophorus electricus. Next base: position 9,153,066 of record NC_137510.1, on the reverse strand, counting down.
TCCTTGCTAATGAAATGGATGATAAGAGCTATTTATGATGATCACTTTGAATTATTGGAATGTGTGCTTTCACAATTATGAGCTGTAGTATAGGCAAAAAGGACATAGTCGTTTTCATGTTTAATTACTGCTGAAGCTGTTTGGCATATGAGGATCATTTACAGAGGAAAATTCCCAGAGTGGCTTACATGCACCTGAATCATCTAACCATATAAAACACATAACACACAGATGCAGGGACAGTCTCGGTGTCTTTAAGCATCTGACCCTTATAATGCCTCAAGAAGCTTTGGTGTCAGTGTCTATCTTCCAGTGACTTCAGGATCTGTGAAGGAGCAAGTACATACACATCCCTGTCCAACTGCCCTTTCTGTGATTAAAGACACAGTCCAAAGGTCAAAACAATAAATTTAGTGAGGTACCTTCACAAAGCCACACTAATAAAGCTAATCAAAGCAAGAGTGAGGATCTAGGACTGGATTTATATAAGTGGTTTTATGTAAGTGTGAGAATGTAGAATTGGTTTTATGAAAGAGTAAGGATCTAGGATTGGTTTTATGGAAGTGTGAGGATCTAGCATTGGTTTTATGGAAGAGTGAGGATCCAGGATTGATTTCATGCCTGTCATATTTTTGTGGACATAATTGGACAGTAATGCAAGGTCACTAATCTCAGATAAGTGTCCTTGCCTGGAGACACATGCTAAATTTAGGGTAATGTTTATTCAGGCAACTCAGTCAGGTCTTAATGGGACAAAGGTGTCACTGTATGGATAGATTTAGGCAGTCACAATTTGATACTCATAGCAGTCAACTTCTGGGGGCATTAGAAAAATGGAAACAAGATAAGTGGGTTTATGTGTTGGTGGTTGGATGGGTGCTCGGGTGTTTGTGTACACTACACATTTTAGGGGTAAGTTTAGCTAAGTATTGAGGCTGTAGCTGAATGTCCTCTGTAATAGATGGGCAAAGTGGCATCCTTCATGGCCTGTCAATAGAAATGAGCATTTCGTTTATGCGTATTGGCAGTAAGAGTGCAGCTCAGCCTCTAATTAAAACCGAATCCTGCGGCAGTGGTGGGAATTGAGGTTGTGGTGATGAGCAGGTAGGGGCAAAGCAGGGCATTTGTTCCAGGTCTCATCAGTTTGCTAGGCTGATAGCAAACACTTGTTCTACATGGGCTTGTTTGGCCAGATAACCCATTACGAGCTGTACTGCACAGCAAATGGTGATGCACCTTAGAAAGAGAGGGAGGGAGAGAAAGAGAGAAGGAGAAGGAGAGAGAAAGAAGAGGAGAGAGAAAAGTGAAAGGGAAGGGAGAGAGAGAAAGAGATAAAGAAAGGGAGAGACAGAAAGAATAAGAGAGGGAGGGACAGAGTGAAGGAGATGGAGAAAGGCAGAGACAGGGAAGGTGAGAGAAAGAGGGGGTAAAATTAAAAGAGAGAGATAAAGAAAAAGGGAAAGAGAAAGAGAGAGAGAATGAGGGAAATATAGAAGAAGAGAATGAAAGAAAACCTGCACTCACTTCTTCCTTTTATGATAAGTAATGAAAACCCCAGGTCTTCTGTCTTTATAATAGTTTTTGTTTAGTGAAAGATTGATGACTAGCATGACACACCAAAATAAACCTGGAGATAAAGAATCTCTCTGTCTCAAGAATATTCAGCTCAACATTCAGTTCAACATTTATTAATGCTTGCATATGGATATACATTACATGCACACACATACACAAGAACACACGCCCACACACAGGCAGACACAGAGACACAGACACACACATACGCCTTCCCGTTTAGCCTCCCCTGTGGGTTTGCATCCATGCCTTGTGATCTTAAGACTACCGTGTGTCATAGTGTGCTGTGGTTCACTTAAATGCCTGTCTCAGTGCAGTTCCAGCTGATGGCCCCAGAAGCTTCATGTTGTCCAGGCTCAGAAGCAAAATGTTAACTCATTTAGCAAGCTGCTCTTTGATGTTGGACGAAATGGTCTAATGAATCACTGTGGCCAAGTAAGAGAGTCATATTCTCTTTTCACCTTTAGTGAATTAGACCTAGTGTTTGAATGCTGGGAACAGTTATTACTTTCCTACAGAGGTTGGACCTAAATCAGTGCTATTTCCAAATGATTCTCTCCCTGATTTCACTCTGATGGTGTGTGTTCTCTTCTGAGAAAGTTGGAGCAAAAACAGGTAGAGATGTGGGAGAGGGAAATAGGATGAAAAATATAGGAGGATAATAGACATAAATAGAGAGATGAAGAGAACAGGAATAGAGAGATGAAGAGAACAGGAACAGAGACACATTGAATAAGCCCAAGAATGACTGACAGCAGTAGCTATATGTGTGAGGAGTATGTGAGGTGTGTGTCTGTGTGTGTGTGCGTGTGTTCAGATGGAGCAGACAGTAAAGATGGATAGATGATGAGCTTCATGAATGTCCCATCCAGTACACTCAAAGGTCCTAAATCCACTCCAACTCTCTGTCTCTGCTTCTCCCTCTCTTTCTCTCTGTTTCCTGCTCTCAGTGTACCCATCACTTTCTGTCTTTTTGTCTCTCTTCCTCTCTCTCTCTTTTTCACACATTTCTGCTGGGACTGTTGAATCAAACAGCCGTTTTTCAAACCCTGTTTGCTTTTGTTCTGCGCCATGATGTGCCTCGCATCTCAACTCCACCTCAACTGTACAAATTATACATCAAAGCCAGGAGAGGGGAGTCAGATCCAGCCGTGGGGGTATGGGGAGGTGCAGCGTGAGTGCATGTCATCACCACGCTGTCTGACATGCACATCCCTCCCTCTCTCTCAGTCTCTCGCCCTCTGATCTGGAAGCAGCCCCTGAGCTGTTCTCGCACGCCCAACTAAAACACATTTCCACTTAGATTAGAGCTCCTGGAAGGCAAGGCCATGAGAGTGTGTGTGAGTGTACACTCCACCATCAGCCCATCCATCCTTGCCCCAACAACCATTGTAGCCGGGGTAGACCGCAGCTGTGTCTGTGTCAGACTGTTGGTTTTGGGGGCATCTGTTACTGTGTGGAAGGCCTGGAGATGGCATGGCAAGAGAAAGAGAGCTAGTGAGAGAAAGAAAAAAAAAAAGACATTCCATCCACATGCAGCCAGTGTATCACATAATTTCTTTCTACAGTAAGCGCTTTACCACCCACCAAAATGAATGTGATTACCTTACTACGTGATTACTGAACAAGATCACTTGTTGTGCGAATGTGGACATGTGATTAGCCCTTTGTTGAGATCAAAAATTCCCTGTTCTTTAAGAACTTCTATACGAATGAAAATATTTCATTCTTTTCAAAAGTCAGAAAAGTAAAAAGTCAGTTAAAAATCTCACAAAGATAGGAATGCGATCTTTGCATGTGTGCATGTGCATGTGTATTGCTGTAAATACCATGTGGGATGTTTGCATGTGTTCACAGACAATCGGACCAAAGGAGGGTTGGCAGGTGTACAGCTCAGCGCAGGATGCAGACGGCCGGTGTATTTGCACTGTTGTGGCACCAGAGCAGAACCTCTGTTCCAGAGATGCCAAGAGCAAACAGCTACGCCAGCTACTGGAGAAGGTTCCAGAAAGTCCTCAGATACACACACGCAAAAACAGTTTCTCTCTCATACACTCACTGCCCCTCCTTCTGTCATACACAAGCTCACTGCCACTCGCTCAAACACACACACACAGACACACACTGCCTCTCTCTTACTCACGAATACACACACAATTAGAGCCTCTTACTCTTTTTCTCTCTCACGCACACACACACACTCACTCTGATGTTGTGAATAGAGTGTTTTATGAGTGAATGACTAATGCATAATTATGCCTAAGGGACTGACACATTTTAGGAAACCACTGTAGCCAGGCTAAAATACAAGACACTGCATGGACACAAACCCCTCCACTGAAGCTGTTTTCTCCCACCCATAGCATCCTCCTGTTTTTCTCTTTTTTAGCACACACACACACACACACACACACACACACACATGCATGCACATACATTGTGTACTCCTCAACTCAGCACATGCTCCAGTCTCTGCAGGGTACTTAATACCTATATTAATGATTAATGACATATAGTTCATCCCATTGGACAGCATTAGCTGCCAACATTAATATGCAGATTTATTACCATTTCTATTTGCTTTACTGCCTTGAAACCCACAGAGGATGAAGTTGTTTATGATTTATGTGTTTCCCCCACTCCTGCCTACATCACTGGTCCTGACTGGTAGATAAGGAGAAAACACCAGAGATTTAAAGTTAACCCCAGTGGCCAAAGGCTGTTCATCATGCAACCTTTTAAAGATTCATTAATGAAAGACAGTTTGATAAAGAACCAGGGGCAGTGCAAGATTAAGCAAGGTGATGGCATCATTTTCTCAAACAGACAAGAGCTTACAGCAGTCGTGTCCTGGAGCTCTACAACACAGCTCAGTTCTCCCTGGTTTAACACACCCCATACAGTTCCTGTGCTGAGGAAGAGGAAACAGTAAACACATGTTGGGGAGCCTCCAGATATGCTGTGCTCCTGGTTTTGCCTGCTGAGCTGTAGCCGGTATAGGAGGAGCTCTCAAGCCGTATACAGCAATGGTCCTCAGGCACACATACTTTGCATTTTTTGTATTTTGCTTGCACTAGCTCTCGTGATTCAGTCTCCTTGAGGTTTTCATATTTATGTGCTAAATTTGAGTCGGAACAAAACTGTGCATGAGTTGTGAGAAGCACCAGTTCTGCTCGGTGACGTGACGTTTCCATGGTGCAGGTGCAAAACATGTCACAGTCCATCGAGGTGCTGAACCTGCGCACACAGAGGGACTTCCAGTATGTCATGAAGATGGAAAACCAGATGAAGGGGCTCAGGAGCAAATTCAGACAAATTGAGGAAGATCGCAAAACTATTATGGCCAGGAACTTCAAGGTAAATGCTCTTAAGGACCCTCTCTGTCTATCGAATCTTTTGATTTATGTATTTTCATATTTATATTTTTTTGTAAATTCAACTAAAATATATCAATGTTGATAAATCAAATATACACAATCACTTGACATGTAAATTCATTAAGCCAGTTTTCAGTTTATATAGACTGATAGACACTTCGAGCACATTTGAGCTGCTGTATTTTAAAGTTGCTGAAATGTGCTACATTCATGGGACATTCATCACTAGTGAAAGAACAAAGCCTGCACACTACTCTTGCTATAGACTTTTTTTAGTATCTTACCGCTTTTTGATGTTATATGGCTCTTCTGGTCAAACACTGTCATAATAAATGTGTGGGCTTTGTTCTCTCTTTCATTTGGGGTTATCACCCCAGCCCAACACCTAGGACAAAGGGAGTGTGTGCTCCTACTCTTACCAACTCTCATTGCTTATGCCTGTGATCAAGCACCTTTTCATCTCAGGCTTGTGCAACCAGTAAAAGCCTACCTGATCCATGTGCTGTGTGCCTGGCTCCATGTGCCTGCGCACACGTGTCTGTCTGTGTGTGATCAGGAGCTGAAGGACAGAATGGATGAACTACAGCCCCTGATCCCTGTGTTGGAGCAGTACAAAACAGACGCTAAGCTAATCTCCCAGTTCAAAGAAGAGATCCGGAATCTGTCGTCTGTACTGACGGGGATCCAGGAGGAGCTGGGTGCCTACGATTACGAGCAGCTCTACCAGAGAGTCATCAGTCTCGACAGCCGTCTCCGCAACTGCATGAGCAAGCTCAGTCAGTGCCGTCACAGCCAGTAACACTACCATCATTATCAAGAAACCCTAGTGCCGTTACAATCATTACTCCTCTCATTATCAGCAAACCTGAACAGTAGGGTTACAACAATTACCAGTATCATTGTCAGAGGCCACTTTGCTGTTATATCCATCATTGTGTCCTTGTCCACATGTGCAGAACAGTAATAAAATAGTGTTTCTCAAGATTATCTAAGTTACACAGACAATAATTAAACAATAATAGGAAATACAGGGGGACAAGAAGCACATGCCTGATTGCCAAATGCTTCACTGGCGTCCATTATGAGGGAAAGATATTAGTACTGACACTGCTCTACTCCTGTCTGTAAGACCTGCTGCTGCTACTAATGGTATGACAAGTACTTGTCAATGTTATCATCAATATGTCCATCAGAACCACTGCCACTATATATAGAGAAGGCTGTCAGAAATATGAACAAGATCATGATGAACATGTGATAATCATGATAATATTTCCATGTCCTTAGTCAATGTCACAGTCATTACAATCAACATCATTTCTCTTATGACCATTTCACCATCATTATTTTTTAAATTATTATTATTGTTGTTGTTGTTGTTGTTGTTGTTTAAATTTACATTTATATGGTGCCTTTCTCATATTCCAGGACACTTTTAATATCACCTCCTTGCCACTGCCATTATCATTGTCAGTACTATCATTACTGGGTGAAACCACTTCCATGAGTACTAAAGTTTAACACAAGAGCTCTAATTCCACAAAAGAGTTAATTCAAAAAATCCTCACCATGATTTTACGTCTATTCAAGGCTGGTCCTAATTGACATCCTGTCAAGCAGACACTGAAGAGGTCCCACTACAGCTGGTATATAATGTTATTATAGAGCAATGCTCAACCAGGTGCTCAGAAGCATCACCCAGGAGACACTGGCTTTACATTCCATGATCACTTTGAGACAGAAATGTCCCCTGCTCACCCAGACAAATGTATTCAAAGTTTTATGATCATTTTTTAAATACATGTGTATTTGATAGTTTGTTAACTGCATTTTGTTTCAGCATGCCATCATATTTGTCTTATAAGAGGCAGAGCCTTTATATATACTGTATTTTTCCCAGCACACATTATATATATATATATATATATATATATATACACACACATCGTTAACTATATATACTGTATGGCCAAAAGTATGTGGACACCTGGCCATCACACCTATCTGGCATTGTTGGACATCACAAAACCATGGAAATTGATATGGAGTTGATTACCTATATGTGGCAATAACATCCTCCATTCTTCTAGGAAGGCTATCCACAAGGTTTTTGAGTGTGTTTGTGCCTATTTAGTCAAAAGAGAATTTGTGATGTCACAAATGGGCCTGAACAACTGCCCTAAACCACTATTACTGCTCCACCACAGTTTACTTTTGCTATCCACCACACCCTGATTCATTCATCCAATACGGAGATAGTGAACTATGATTCATTACTCTAGAGAACATGTTTCGACCATCCTGGAGTCCAGTAGTGGTGTGCTGGGGCACTTCAGCTGACGCCTGACATTGCACATTGCGATATTAAACTCATACATTAGCGTACTGCTGCTCAGTCAAGGAAACCTTTTTTTTTATAAATCTCCTGACACACAGTTCTTGTGCTGATGTTGCTTTGCAGTGGCAATTTGGAGTTCTGTAGTGAGTGATGCAACAGAAGGCAGGCTGTGTGAGTTTCGCATGGTCTAATATGGTCTACCAACTGGGGGCAGGCTGTGTGTTTCTCATGGTCTACCATGGTGTACCAACAGAGGGCAGGCTGTATGAGTTTCTCATGGTCTACCATGGTGTACCAACAGAGGGCAGGCTGTGTGAGTTTCGCATGGTCTGATATGGTCTACCAACTGAGGGCAGGCTGTGTGTTTCTCATGGTCTACCATAGTGTACCAACAGAGGGCAGGCTATGTGAGTTTTGCATGGTCTACCACTTCATAGCTAAGCTGCTGTTGCAACTACAGACTTCCATTTCACAATATTAGCACTTTTAGCAGATGGAGGAAAATTTAGCAGGGCAGAAATTTCATGAACGTTTGGCTAAGGTGGCATCCTATGACACTGGTACGTTTTAAGTTACTGAGAACTTCAATATGACCCATTCTTCTGCCAGTGAACTATGTCTATGGAGATTTTATACACTTACAGTTGTGGCTATGGCTTAAGCAAAATTCTCAATAATTAGGAGTGTCCACATACTGTTGGTTCTATAATGTATATAAGTAGTGAACTACACCTTTAAGAATTATATAAGCAGTGTAATTGAATAATTTGAAATGACAGATGATGCTAAATACCTCTAAATGCCACCTTTGGGTCTGAAACAGATTTACCAAAAAACAGCCTTAAATAGCTGCTTAAAGAAATTCGAACAGATGTCTGAATCCATTATTGATAGCTGTGCTAATTGTATCCCAGTCTGGGAGACAGACGTGTTAAGCTGTTTCGTATTTCGGTGGTGATACTGTTTTAACATGCAGAACACAGCCACACGCATCATCAGGGCAGCCATGAAATTGGCTTCAGGAATCTAGTTAGAAGGGGGGGGGGGCTGTCCTACATCTTATCAGTGTGTTTCATTATTACCAGCGTGTGGGAAATTAATGAAAATCACAGGACCCGTGACTGTAAAGACATCAGGGACCCGGTTTGGCGCATGGATGACTGATCCAATGGCATCTCCAAGAAACAATAGAGTGAGTTCTACAGATCTAAATTAATCAATTAGTGTTAGAAATATATATTGCTAGGAGGAGAAATCCATATTGTGTCACTTTAGCATGTATGGTCACTCTTAGAAAATTGCAATAGAAGTATTTGTCTAAATGTAAAACATTTAACAGCTTTTATAATTAAAGGCTGTTCAGCTTTTGTATTAAATCAGTTTACCTTTGGGACAGGAGCGATTTGAATTGCAAAACACCCTAATAATTTCTATGTCTTTGCTACAGGTGTGGTACATGGATACCTACACCAACAGCAAGGTGGTACGCGAATATAAGTCTATGGCAGACTTTGTCTCTGGCCTGGAGTCACGAACCTACTACCTTCCCTTCAAATGGGCTGGAACTAATCATGTGGTGTACAATGGCTCCCTGTACTACAACAAAGAGCAGAGCAACATTATCGTGAAGTACAGCTTTGAGACGGGGCGGGTTCTGGCGCAGAGAGCACTCGAGTATGCCGGTTTCCACAATGTCTACCCCTACACCTGGGGCGGCTTCTCAGATATCGACCTGATGGCCGATGAGCTGGGCCTCTGGGCCGTCTATGCCACCAACCAGAATGCAGGGAACATTGTGATCTCGCAGTTGGAGCCCCAGACCCTGGAGGTGCTGCATACGTGGAACACGGAGTACTCCAAGCGCAACGCCGGTGAGTCCTTCATGATCTGTGGCACGCTCTACATCACCAACTCCCACCTAACTGGTGCCAAGGTTTACTACTCCTACAACACCAAGATGTCCAGCTATGAGTACACGGACATTCCCTTCCACAACCAGTACTTTCACATCTCCATGCTCGACTACAACGCCAGAGAGAGGGCACTGTATGCCTGGAACAACGGTCACCAGGTCATATTCAATGTCACACTGTACCACGTTATCAAAACAGAGGACGACTCATAAACATGCAGTAGAGAAGAGCGAGGGGTCTTGCCAGGTAGAACATGATAAGGTACTGTATTTTTTTCCCTCTTGTTTTTTTTCTTTTCCAAAGTAGACTACACATAGGACTAAACATAGCCTTTGCATTGACATGACAGTGTGATCAACTGAGGTCACAGCCTTTTCAATTTGGTGAGGAAGCTGCACAAACCGATAAAAGGAACAATGACTTCAGCACTGACTCATGAACTGATTTTAGTGTGAACTGAACAATGGCAAACTTTTGTTTCTCTACTCAGAGTACCATGCCTTACCTCGCAGCATTTCATTCTGTGCAATCAAGAGGTTTCTAAAAGCATTTTTTGCATGAATGTTCAGATTTTTTATTTATATTTATTACTGTCTTAGTCTGTTACAAACCCATTTTTTCTTATGTTTTATGGTTGTATTGTGCTTTCAGTCCTTTTCCAGTCTTATGAGGCAAGTTTCTGCTTAGTTGTTAAGCTCTATAAAGCTTTGTGACGTTCCTCTAAATATGAACCTAATATGAATGATTGTAATATTTGTCATGTCTGTCAGAATAAATATTTTATATATAATACATCAGCCATGACCAATAAAGATAATAGAAGAGTTATTAGAGGAGTATTAGGATAGTATCATATTCACCAAATATACATGGTGAGGTCAGGTGATCAGAAGGACAGTGTGAGACTGGTATTTTGAATACCCCAGAGTGCAAATGGTGAAGGTTATTATGGCCACTTTTCAAGGTGCTCTTGATGGGCCAGCTCTCTAAAATCAGAAATTCTCATGCATTCAGTTTGATGACTTTGAGTGCTGTCCTTTGGCATTTTCAATCAACATCAAGGGCAGAGGAGCAGGGATGATTTGAGCCCCTCACTGCAATTTCTTCTTCTCATGTCTGTCTCAAGATTCGCTGTCCACTAGCACAAAAGGAATTTAAATGCTTCCCAGCCCCTGTTGGTTCAGCAAGAAAAAATAGCAGCTTTTACGTTTACCTCCACTACATATCAAATAACCCATACACAACACAAACATACACATACACACATGGTGCTCTATTTACAGAATCAATTTCTTTTTCCATGTTTTTTGTCAAAAATGTTGTTTTCTAATGCATCGTATTTGCTAATGCTGAACCACACATGTTCTCTCAGTCGATCACATCTAAGACCAAAACTGCAATGATTTCCCTCACACAAAAAACAAGGAACCATCCTGGGAATCCAATCCAGCAATCACTCAGGGTCTTGGGTTCACACAGTAATAGTAAGATTTCTTTCAGGTGTGCATAACAATAATGGTCAACATTCATGGGCCCTGATTGGTTTTCTAAGTGTTACTTTAACAGACAGCTGGGGTAAGGTCTGAACAATGCATTTATTCTTTCCTGTAGTGACCTAACTGGTGCTTTAGAGCTGGTGAGAGGTAACCGTAGGAACAGACAACAAATCAAACAACATTGCCAGCTCCACAGATCCTCTGGGGGACTCATCGTAAATTCCACAGACAGCAGTGAAACCCCTCTGTGAAGGCAAAGCAGCCATCATGCTGACACTATTTCTCTCCTACTGAGTATTGATATTTGCCATCATATATGTCTACCTTTTTCCTTAATACTTCTTTAGAACATGTCTCAGACCCGTTCGCTAATCTGTTTTCATACAGCTAGACATTTATATTTGAATTAAATCAATAGAGGGGCCTTGCGAAGACCGTGTACGAAGTCGACATTCTCACAAGATAAATTATACTTTAAAAAAGTTTATACTGAAGAAAAAAACTGGACATTGTTTTTTTAAGGCTGTAATGCGCATGTGCACATGTATTAGGCAACTTCAGAAAACTTGATGAAGTGAGGATTATTCTGATCTACCAGTTAGTGGGGATTATCCCGATCTACCAGTTAGTGGGGATTATCCTGCTCTACCAGTTAGTGGCTCACCTCAAACTTTAACAACTGTCTGAGTCAAAATCAATAGCTAAAATGAGATGAGATTCTTTTGTTAAAATTCAATCATTCTTTAAATCTAGTCTTCATTCCCTTAAGCCCTAATGTAATAAACATTTCAGCATTGGTGTACAGTGAGAGGCAGCTCCAGGGTGACCGCTTTCAGCCGGAGAAACAGACAGACTCTCAGCTCTTGAGAAATGACAGATAATTTCATCGGTCTTCCCTATATCAAAACCTTTGCATTATTCTGCCACACACACACACACACACACACACACACACACACACAAAAAAAAATAAAAATAAAAAATAAAAAATACCATATACACACGTAGTTGGAGAAAGAATTACCTACACTGTCTGAGAAATGACCCGAATTCAGCAAAGGTCTTCGTACCGTGTAATTACCATGTTATTATATGGAGTGATCCTTCCCTAGACTGCTTGAGAAATGAATACAAAGTCTAAATTCACCATGGCCCACCTCCAGCTATAAAAAAGCAGCTGAAGAAAGGGAAGAAGACGTCATGGAAACCTGAGGGAGAGTTATGGTCTAAGGAACACATCGCTCCTGTTCTTGAATAAATGACTTCCTGTGTGCACCTGCTTCATTGTATCCATTCATCTTCTTTTGTTACCACATAGCTAAACTAATGAGATGACAGAATGTGCTCATCATCGTGGCAGCTGAAGTGAGTCACCTAGCACGAACTGCCTCACATAGACAGGTCAATACAACATTGTAAATAAGAACTATAAAAATATAAAAATATATAAAAAATTAAACATTTGTAATGCAATCACACTATGTTTATTTATATTATTATTTTTGCATTAATATGTGTCAGTCATCTCTTGAAATCAGGCTGTGCAGCCTAATAATAATGACAAACTTTATGTTCACAGTGTATTTCAGTTGAAGTATTTCCCCTGAGGGATAATGGTCCATGAACGCACACTCCGCCACTGAACACAGATTATGCCGCAGAAGGCAAGGCTTCCTGCTGTCATATACAACCAGCAAGGCCTTTTATCATGTGATAGAAATAAGGAGCATTAATTAAAATTTCATCCGATCCTAATGTCAGCCAAATTAAATCAAACACAAAGAGCGGTCTAAGCCTCAGTATTTCCCTGTATGACTAATGTGAGCTCTATGTGCTGTTTACTGAACAATGCCTAATTATTCTAACAGAAAAATGCTGCATGAAAACACTCCAAATACAAGCCAATCACAACAGCTGTCCAGAACCTCTGGTAATTGGCAGACAAATCAACACCAAGACCTCATTTCATGTAGGAAAGCTTTTGGTTTTTTTCTTATTTAAAACTGCCACTGATTTCCATATCAATCACAGTGCCTTGCTGCTTTCTTGAGCTCCCTGTCAGATGCCTGGTCAATCCAGCAGTATTAGCATTTTCTTTGACTTTTCTTCCTGTTTGCTAAAAAAAATCAAATAAAATTACATGCATGTCAATGTTATATGGATGATCTCTCACGTGATCAAGTACTGGAAGGTGAAAACATTAATTGGCATGCATTTCCTATATGCTACATATATAAATATACAAATCACAGTGAGCGAGGTAACAGTGTTCCATCAATTAAGCTGTTATAATTATTTGGGATTTCTTTCAAGGAGGTAATTCCTCTGGATTTTTCCTGTTTATCTACCATTTTAGAAAACTCTCCAATTACTCAGTCATCGTCACTTCAGCCATCACGCTGAGAGTAAAGACTCAGAACTGCAGACTCGTGCATGGACTTCCATGTGCATGGACTTCCATGTGCATGGACTTCCATGTTCAACTGTGAACCAGATATGAAATTATGAGGTTAAAATACTGCAGAGTCAGAAAGGAAGAAGCATGGTACCAATGACTGCCACGTCTATGGGTTGTAAGGAACAGATACATATTCTACATCTGAAACATGACTTGAATTAAATTAAAGAAGCATGCCAGCCCAGTGAGTAGAGCGCAGGCGATACCCAACCCGTAGTAGCAGCCATAACCATCAGCACATTTACACTTACAAGTATTTCATACCAGACTGGTAACAGTCCCCAGGCAGACTGATGAGAACGGCCCCAGAGAAATCAAAAGAGGAACAGAAATGCAATGAGAGGACATTTAGTGCTTCACAGATTTCACACAGAGATCACAGAGTTCAGTCATCAAATTACTCCGTATTCAAGCGTGCGAGCTTACAAATGATTTTGCCTTTGTGAAGGAAAGCTATAAGCAGGCTGCAGGAGAGATCTGGCTCTGTTTCACTGTGTTCAGTAAGCTGAAAGCATGGAAGTGGGCAAGTGGGTAAGGACGTAAAAAGTCAAATCAATACTGGGTCATGGAGGTTTGGATGTGTTGATTAGTACTGCAGGAAATGCATACTGGACCTACACCGTGTGTCGTACATACAGCCAGAAATGAGAAATTATCAAAGTTTTATACACCTCACAAAGAAAAGGTAAGATCTAAGGTTCAGATTAATATTCAGGAATGCCAGTCAGGCTCATTCATATATTCTACTAAATCTAACTGTAGGCTACCATTGGCTATACAGGAGGCCTATTTTCACCTATACATTGCTGAAGTACGCTAATGAAATTTACTCATCTTATTAAACCAGTAAGGCTGTGTGGATTAATTTTAGCGATGGGTTCAGCGTCCTCGTGGCCCGGCTCTATTTTGGCAGTAAAGTCATGTGAGAGTAATGCCATTATTAATGGAAACTGACTAAATTTATTCCCTGCACTCTTCCAGATTCAGTGCACATGGAGGGATGTGTCACTTTTCGGAATGAATTCATCATTGCAGCTGTTTATATTCTATATATCAGGGTTGTTTAAATTAAACTGTTCTCATCAATCTCAATTTTAATTTTGCATTCACTGTGGTTCTGGTTGGGTGCACATCTGATACAAGACCACTTCCTCTCTCAGCTGGGCCCACTCTGCAACCCAAAGCTATCTGAAAGTTTCAGTTCAGTTGACTTTCTCTAGACCAGAAAACTATGTATTCTTAGTTGTTTGTTTTTGTTTTTTTTATCATGCTAAAGGCGGTAATTCAGTTAGAATTATTGGGCTTCCAACATTAAGCACTAAACATAAATAAGACTAACTTCACTAGGATTCACTATAAATGCAAATTCAGTTACAATGCAAATGCTGTTACATTTACATTAGAAAAGCAGGCCATGCCGCTCTCTTAATTGGAAATTCGATCGTCGTTCACACAATCTATTCCTATTCTGCTCACCTGTTGAATTAAGCAGGGCAGTGGGCCATGGCACCTTGTCACCACCAGTAGGGGTCAAGCAAAAACAACATTTGACCAATCCAGATGAGCTTTACTATAACTGTTAAACAACATAATATGCTCACCAGAACATTTAGGCCAATGCAGTACATTTCCCAGCTCTGCTTCTGAACCTTCCACCACATACTGTGGTGTTTCCCTGCTCTGACAATGTATTTGACTAACTATCTAATTATCAGGCTGTTAGGAAGCTCAACCGGGTGTGCCAGACCAAGGGAAAACCTGCTGCAATAACCACAAGAATCACCAAGGACCCATTAGAACAGACAATTGGCCAAAATAAACACTAAACAAATACACACTACATAATTTGTTTAGCAAGTAAAGCAGACCAATCAGATTGCAGGGAACTTGAAACTGGCTGGAATACCTAGCCAGGCTCCCACATGTTCTTGTTTTTTCTAGATTGGAGGCAGGCAACCATAGTTTAGCCCTGAAACAACACAACTACTGCTACGTTTTTTTTTTTTGGGGGGGGGGGGGGGGGTTTGCTACATTGTTTTACTCTAGTGTTTTACTCTAGTGAACTAGAGTTGGGGACAAAGCCAGTCTGGCTAGCAGTGTGGCTACCTGGAGTGAGTGGCTTTGGAGGTAGCTGGAACCACAACATTGCTGCTATAGATCAGATCTCCCTCCTGCTGGGATAAAGTCATTTAAAGGGAAACAGCAGAAAAGCAAAGGAACTGTTGAGAATTCCCAGCGGACTTTATCGCTGCAGTAATGACGGAATACTAACAGAGCACACCATTGTCAGTGCCACCGACCTGAAACCTGAACAAAACACGTTAGTCCCCTCCCACACCAGTTATGACTGTCTTCTCCTTCAGTAGGGGGCTGGCAGGACAAGCCTTTGAAAGCTGTGTTCATTGAGAAAATGGTGAGCAATTTATGCAAGGAGCAGGCAGATGAGAATCAAAATAAGGTATCTCTTGAGCAACAACAAAGGAGGGAGCAAATTAGAGGATTTTGTATGCCCCTCTCCATCCATCCATCCATCCATCTACCATCGCCCCCTCTTTCAGAGTGAATTTAAAAAATCTGCATGGTTTTCTGTGCCCTCCTCACATTCTCTCTCTCATTCTTTCTCTTCCCCTCTCTCTGTTCTTTTTATCTGCTTGCCTGAGTAGGGCTCATCTGCAGTACTCCTTCTTCTCTGTAATTATTCTCTATTAAGGACAGGGTCACTCAACAGAGGGGGCAAAAAGGTTTGATTTGAGATGAAAGAAGTTGTCCAACACAACAGGAAATTGAAGATTTCATTGGCGTGACACCAAGGGTCAAAGTGAACATTCAAGAGTCCGACTCAGAGAAGACCATTAAAGTCAATGTCTGTTCCATCTCCTTATCTTGCACCAGTGGAAGAACAAAGGACAGCTCAGTCTCACTCTCTCTCTTTGGTTTTCAATCAGACACACACATGCATGCCAGCAAACACACACACACACACACAAACACACACACAGGAAGAAGTGTAGTCTTATCTCCATTCTTTTACTTAGCAATCAATTTTTTTACCAGTTATACACAGAGTAAACCTCAGCCTAACATAGCAGAGGATCTTTCACAGACAGCAACAATATCAATAGAGGTTCAAGAGTTCAATGAGAGTAGATCAGGAATAAGCTATGCTTGCAATAGGGCTGTGTGTGTGTGTGTGTGTGTGTGTGTGTGTGTGTGTGTGTGTGTGTGTGTGTGTGTGTGTGTGTGTGTGTGTGTGTGTGTGTGTGTGTGTGTGTGTGTGTGTGGAGAATTAATTAAAAGATAGGTGGTTTGCCATGCTGTGAGCAACACTCAGACCCTTTTAAGAGTACTATGCTTCCAAAAACACATGCCAAGTCAAAACTTTAAGGACCTGTGATTTGTAGCTGTCTTGTAGCCAACCGGCCACAAACTAAGTTCCAAGCTAAGCTCTGCTACTCCTCTTTAGTGAGATGTGAGTGGTATAAGTGTTTCTGCATCCGTGGAGAAATAAGCATGTTCTGCAGGCGAAAAGAACCAAAGAGCCTCCAGGAAAAGGCTTCTGCCTGAAAGGCCTCCAGTAAGCACGTTAATAAGCTCTGTGCTTTGATTCTATCCCCTGGTAAATGAATAACACCCACTCAGCCCACCTTTTTCATTTAGCTAAAGTATGTTCACTCTGGAAAATGTTCCTTGATGCCATAATTACTTTTTTTTAAAGTATGAACCTGAAATGAAGTCCACCATACACAAACAAACAAGAAAAAAACACTAATAACACTGGACAACAACAAAAATGCTTCTGAGTAAATAAGGTGCAATTCTTAATGATTTCAACGTCCTAAACACGGATATAACCATGAAAATTTGTTATTGGCTCTCGTTTTAACAATAACTCCATGGGATCCATAAGAGACATTGTATTAGGTCCAGCTTTAAGATGAAATTTTTAATATTTCAAAATACTAAGAAATATTACACCATATTGTCTCAGATCATGATGATCATACCCAGGAAGGTCTATTGCATCACTGTCTAACGTAAGATTACACAATTACTGACGTAAGATTACGCAATAGGGAGATATAAAAAGCAAGACACCATAGGATGAGCGATTTATTTCTGTTATTTCTGTTACTTCTTGTGCTAAATGTCATGTTAGATGTAAATTCAGCTGCGTTAGGTTAAATGTAATTCCAGCTGCGTTATAAACACTACTGAAGCGATTCAGATAGTGTCAATCAACAAGTATCAATGTCTTGCAATTGTATTAATATTGCAGGCAATTTTTGTTACATTTTTGGGGAAGTGACTTTTGCAAATCAGAAGAAGGACATTGCTTCAAATGCAAAAGTGAGTAAGGCATATCATCTGTATTTCGGATGCAAGATCAGCGACCAGGACAAGTCCTCGGCCCCACACATATGTTGTTGTACATGTGCAACAAATCTGTCACAGTGGATGAATGGAAAAAGAAAGTCGATGCCCTTTGCCGTTCCGATGGTTTGGAGGGAGCTCAGCAATCAAATAACTGACTGCTACTTCTGCATGGTGCCTCCTGTTTCTGGAGGCATTACAAAAATATATATTTTCTGCTATCCGAACTGTTCTGCATGGCGAAGGATTTCCGACAGAAGTTTCTAATGATCCTTTAGACGATGACGATGGAGACGAAATGACTCTGGAGTTTCCTGGACCTTTGACGTCGGATGATCATCAGGAAACTGATCCTGACTTCAGTCAAGGTGCATTATCTGCACCACACAGAATAATGCAGGAAGAACTGAATGATCTCGTTCGTGATCTGGCATTGTCCAAGAGCAAAGCAGAATTACTAGGCTCAAAGACTTCAGCAATGGAATCTTTTTCAGGAAAATGTACGAGTGACATTGTATCAAAAGCAGCATCTGCAGTTAGAGCCTTTCTTCAGAAAGGTAGATAAGCTTGTGTTCTGCTCTGACGTCAATGGCTTGTTGAATGCCCTCGGAATCCAGCATTACCCACAAGAATGGCGAATGTTTATACACTCTTGAGTCTCAAGGCAGTATCGCTGCATTATGGAAATCGTCTTCCATCTATTCCAGTCGGACATGCTATGGATATGAAAGAGACATATGACAACATGAAGCAGCTGCTGGATTGTCTTGAATACAGCAAGTATGGCTGGCATATCTGTTCTGAGCTTAAGGTAGTAGCTCTGTTGATGGGTCTGCAGCTGGGATATACAAAGTACTGCTATTTCCTATGTGAATGGGACAGCAGAGCACGTTCTTTGCACTATGTGAAGAAAGACTGGCCCCTGAGGAAGTCTCTGAAGATTGGAGAGAATGTGTAGCATTCACCACTGGCAGAACCAGACAAAATACTTCTACCACCCCTACACATCAAACTCGGTTTGATGAAGAACTTGGTAAAAGCCATGGATCAGAATGGATCAGAGTTTAAATACCCGTCTGAGAAATTCCCTCGGATCAGCAAAGCAAAAATTAAAGAGTGAATTCTTGTGGGTCCTCAGATCCGTCAACTCTTCATAGATGAGAAGTTTGACTACCTGCTTAAGGGTGACAAGAAAAAGGCTTGGGATGCATTTCGTCTGGTGTTAACTAACTTCCTTGGGAATGTCAGGGCTGGAAACTACAAGGAACTGGTTAAAGACATGTTGTCAATGCATCACAAACTTGGATCAACAATGACCTTAAAGATCCATTTCTTTCATTCCCATTTGGAATTTTTCCCTGAAATCTGCGGCATGGTAAGCAACGATCATGGCAAACACTTTCATCAGAACATTTCAGCATTTGAGAAAAGATACCAGGGGTAGTGGTCCACTTCTATGTTGACTTATTACTCAGGAGATGATCCTAAGCAGGTCCACCAAAAGACAGGCAAAACAAAGTCACAAATAGACAGGACTTCTGTTACAGTAGGTGTTATTTCATAATTTTTCTAATGCATAAACTGTGAATTTCTAAGCAACGGTAGCCAAGTCAGCATTTCTATTGTCAAATTTGTGCTCAGCACGTACAACTTAATTAAAATTGTCTAGTTTTATCTCAGAAGCATGCCTTTTGTAAAAATTTGTTGTCCAGTGTAATCAGATTTATTCCTCTTCGACTTATTCGAACAAATCCACAGCATATTCTAAAAAGAAGATAACAAATAACCCAAAAATCAAGACCTTTTTTTTACAGAAAAAATAATGAAATACAGCACATTATACTGTATTTTATCATTCGACATAAAGATCTACAGTCCTTATTGGAAGTCCTGCCCAAATAACTGCCCAAATCACCAAATCTAAGTCTCTCCTGTCTTAAGGTACCAAGCAACCAGGGTGAGCATGCGCTTCCTCTGTGGTGCTGAGAAGTGAGTTGGTGCAGCGTAGTGGTGAAGAGAGACACGGCCGGGGAGACGACCCTCAACCCATTACCAGGACCTCTCACACTTCCAAGTCAGCTACCCTGAAAGCCTACATCTCCCTCCCTGCTGGACAGCCCAAAACAATACATTCTAAAGAGCAAAAAAAATAATGCCTTCCTTAGAAAATATTTTTTTAATAAGGAGAGTTAAAAACATAAACAAGCAAGATCATAGTAAGGAAAGATCCTACTGTCACAGGCATAGAATATGAAGGAAAAAGGAATGAAGCTTGAACACATGTCTCCATCTGAAAGATTTAATGAAAGTAGCTAAACAAAACTGAACATGGAAGTGCACTAACAACAGCAAAAGTATCAGACCTGTAATGACTGACAATGGTTAAAAAAAAAAAAAAAAAAAAGAAGCACAATAGTCTTAAAAAAGGAACAACATAATGACATCATAAGACCCAGGTGGTGTGGTTGATGAGGCAGACACACACCACTCCAGATAGGTGTGGCATATAATCAGAACAGATACATGTGTAACACAGGATAAAACATAAACTAAAGCTACATGCAGAAGCAGCACTGTTTAACATGGGCCATTGGTGGGGGCATTGTTACATCTACCTCCTCTTGACCAAGGTCCTTCCTGTTTACCAAGACACAATCAGACAAAATGGTTTCGTAGCAAAAGCTCATACATTGTTCTTGGATAATGTTGCATGTTTTAATTGTTTTTGCAGTTTTGAAAAATGTATTGAATTATTATTCCACTGTATCATGGTAAATCTGACTATGGATTTTGGGGAGATGACATGAATTAGCTAAATATGCATCATCAGTATGAAAAAGAGACAGAAGGTGATTGTGACTCCTAAACCACTCCAGCACATTTCAAGAATCAGCAATCATCTTTCTGTTTGAAATAATCTGTGGCTTTAGAGCCACTCTCTTCAAAATATAGAGAACCGGGAGACGATCTTGGCAGGGGTCTAAACTATTGCCTTGTGTGCATGCATGTATCCTGTTTGTTCTCTTCCACTCTATCTTCCAAGATCTCTCAGAGTAGAGCAGTGTGGGTAATGACAGAGTTGGTAACACAATGCCATGGTAACCAGGAGGAGGTCCTTATAATAAGAAGAATGATTAAGGTATCATAATTTATATGATCTGAATATATAATATATGAACTGGAGCAAGCAGGGCAGCATCAAGTAGTTGAGGAGGAGTCAGAGTCAATCAGAGTGAGAGAGGAAACTGGACATAAGCACAGTAGAGTCACAGAGAGTTCAATGTGTCCGAGACAGCAGGGTCCGTCAGGCTAAACAGAGCTCTGCCTTGCCTCCCTCTGTCTTAGCCTCTCCTCTTCCCTTTCCTCATTTTGTGTGTGGAGGAGAACACTGCATCATTCAGACAGTGACATCTTCCATGTCATGATGGCTGACTAGTTTGGAGATGTAAAGCAAGAGATCAAATACTGCATCATCCACGACTAAGAATACATGGGAACAGCAGGTCAGTGTCTGAATCTGATATCACCAAGAGTGGGATGGTATGTTTGTAATTTATTGATTATTCTAAGTCCTGAACAGCTATTGCCTTATTTTGGATTGGTGTATAGTGGCTATTTGGCTATTTGGTGTATGGTGTATAGGCTTTCATAGGCTAACCTGCTGAGCAGCATTTTCAAATGTCTTACTGTCCTTATGCTCCACTAAATAAATTAAATAAGACTAGAGAGGCATGAACGGGGTAAATGTGAACATCCTGAGAAACCAGGGAGAGGTGAGGTGGGTGAAAGATAAAGGTCACAGATTTGCTTCTTTTCGGTTTTCTAACAAACAAACTTCTGAAAGACCCACATCTCATTCTAATGAATTAAAAGGCCAGTTAGTATCCGTCAAGACCACTATTGCCTTCAAGCTCAATATAGAGATATGACCTCCGCTATAGGTCAGCATATGTTCATTTGAGTTACGGTCTCAGCTCTTGGGACAATAATAATAACAATAACAATAATAACTATTTTTTATTTATATAGCACCTTTCATACCAGCAACAAAGAAAAACATTGTTGACACTATTTACTGTTTTGTTGAAAATAAGTTGAAACATACTGAACATGTTGATTTTGTTTGTGAATTAGAGGTACTCTAAGTAGTGGGGAGATGTGATAAGTGTATCTAGTACTACACTACCTAGTTAATATATAAATTAAGATAAAAAGAAGTGGACAGCAGATAAAATAGACACATTTGACACGTTCTCCTTAAGACTCCACATGGTGTGGCTGCGCTCTCTGCTGTGGCTCTACCCTGATTCAACTCATCAGGTGGTATGGAGCAGAGAGGTGCTGAGGCAAATAAAGCAGAGCTTTAAGTGACAACCCCCTCCCCAGGACAGAAAGTGAGGATGACTAGTGTGGACACTGTCCATGTTGCCTCTCCTGCTTGTAAAATGTGTGAATTATTCTCAGGACTTAAAATTAAGCATGTCAACAACCCCCCTGCGGCGATTTTAGATTAAACTGTCAGAAGATCCTACTGCCATATGGTAGTGTGAGCTTTCGCAGTTTGCAAGTGCTCGGCTATAAGTTGGTCTTTCAGCTTGGGAACATGTGAGAAAATTTGAAGCAAGTCTTTTACTTCAAAAAGGCTCAAAGACACACACACCCAGAGAGCTACAGGACTGTGATGCGTTAGGTCTTTTATCTGAAGCTGTGTGATGTGGTAATTCATCACTATCTGGCTTCTTGTATATTCCATGTGAAAACTTGTTTACTTGCTTCCTCCCTCTCCTCGCAAGGGGGACACCAGGCTTATCCATCAGCCCTGAAGCCACCCCTGCACCCACTACTGAGACACACAACACCTCTGCTCCTTCACACGGAGCTACTTAAGGCAAGGTTTGAAAGCAACACTGACTTTGTAAAATAATACATTTTAAAAATAAACATTAAAAAAAAAGTACATTTAAAAAATAATAATTAAATTAAAAACACATAATAGATAGAAAAAAACTCTATTCTCATCTCAAAATCTTTCTTTAGTTTTGATAGATTATAGTTTGTATTTACACGGGCTTTTTCTGTAACTTCAAAGTAAATACCAAGAACTTGTAAATTGTTGGAAAATATGGCACTAAGTAATTCTGTAATTCCCATCTAATTAAATAACCAAGGCATAAAGGTTGTTTTCAATCATTATCCTGTTGCATAGTGAAGTTATGTACAAATAAATTTAATCTGGAGAATCACTGCTTGATTCCATACAACTAACCAGTACTCTATGTACAATGTAGCATGGCTGTATTTGAGAACTTTCATCTGGGCAGCTAATACTGTGATTTGAGAGCTCCCACAATCTTAAAATCTATAACAAATTTATGGGAGTTTTGTAAGCAAATCTCTGTTAATATGGACTAAAAACCACTTTAATATTTTCTGTTGTAATCCCCCTCCCTTCAGACAGAGAGTGAATATAAGATGGTAGAAAGGTGCTGGCCAAGCTGTGGTTCCCTGCAGCCTCAGTGCATGATTATCATGGGATGGGAGATAGTGTCTGAGGTGATACTTGCTCTAGCAGATAATGATCATAACTCATATCACTGAACCCATGCTGACTCCATACCATTACACCATGACTTGCCATGAGTGTCTGTGGGTTTGTTTGTTTTTTAAACTTCCAGAAAAGTAAATGCTCCAGTTCCAAGGTTTCTGAAAGAATACCTTCATCTTCTGTATCTTTTTTGTAGAAGCCTCTTTTTTTGTAGAGATAAACGTCCAAACTCACAGATCTCAGAACAGTATGGATACTGGCAAACATAAAGGAATATAGAAAAAATGTTTATATGTAAACATGGAGTGAGATGGCATGGTAATTGGGTAATAAAAAAAGAAGACTTGGTAAATCAGTTCACCACAAACATATGCAGGGCAGTAGCTTTCATTGTCACTGTAGCAGCAGTTCCACAGAGAAATGCCATCAAACCACACAGATCCTGGCAGGCTGTACAGGCTGTGATTCAACACTGACAGATATTTGGATGGCCATCTAGACCCGTAGAGCTATGTTTATTTTCACTGCGTGGCTCATGTAAAAATACTGGACAGGGCTCTAGTTTTAGAGTGATAGGACTCTTGAGATTATGGGTACTCCTAAAGAAAGTGACATGCTGGTTTAGTCAGTCATTTAGCCACAATCAATTCCAACATGTACAAGACAATGTTTTAACATTTTCTTTTAGTTTTGTTCGCAAGCCAGGATAGACACATGACATAAAAGGTTCAACAAAAACTTGTCAACAAAGTTTTTGCAACAAACATTTCATGAATTGCATTTGAGGAATATATAATGCCATACTAGGGAATACTATATGACAGATAAACTCCACATGCATTACAAAACAATTCTAAACTGGGCTTAAACATAACAATATTAACACCAAAGGACTGTCTATACTGTTTGTTCTGGCGCCCCACACAGCCTGTACAGTCCCTGAAGTACACGCTGCTCACAGCCTCTCTGTAGATGAAGTCTCAGTCTGCCCACCTTCCTGGCCAAGACAAGTGCTGTGATTTGTCCACTCAGCAGCAGACACCTCCAGTCCCATCGTGGGGCTAAACCCTCGGCACTACAGTGTCCCTCCCTTTCGCTCAGCCTCAAGGCCTGACTAAGTCTCTCTCTTACAGGGCCAGAACAGGGTGAGCCAGTCCCTATGGACCACAACAGTTCAACGCCACACCTGCACCTAAGATACTACTTCGCTCTTGCGCTCCTTCTTGTTATAGAAGCTCATCCCTTCATACTCGTAGGCTCATTTTTGGTAAGCATAGGTCACCCTGGTGATTCATGGTGAACTGGTAGACAGCCTGGAGACAGTGGCTGAGCTGCTCAGCACACCACACTTTAGGTGTGCTGTTCTCCTCTGACCTTGGCAGACAGCTGAAAGGTTCTCTGGGCATCCTGAGATCACAGCCAAATGTCAGGAGAGCTGGAGTAAACCTTGATGTGTCTGCATGGTGGAGCAGTTTTCAGTTTTCAGTTGAAATGCTCCATGAGGCCATACTTCTTTTGATGGCATAATCTGAGTCTATCAGACACCCATCTGGTTGCCTTGACCACCATCTCAAAGTTGCAGTACTGGATGTTGTGCAGCTCCTCTGGCACCCCAAACTGGCAGAAGAACTTCGCCACCACCTGTTCCACAAACATAGCTGCATTCTGGTCCATGTATGCCTCAGACCACTTACTGAAATAGTCCATGGCCACGGGGACATAGTGGTTCCTGGTCTCACTGGTGGGAAAGGGGCCCAGGATGTACAAGGGGACCCTCTCCATTGGTGCACTCAAATGAGACTTCAGTGGGGCATGCAGCTGCTGTGGTGGTCCCTTCTTTGTCATGCACTTTGTCATGCGGTGTTGCCAGATCTTTTCATTCTGGCTCGGGACCTGAATGATATGAGCCGAACAAGAAATAGTTTTTTTCTTCCAGGACAGCCCTAGAGTTTGGAAGAGTGTTAGTCTTTTTTTTCAAGTGGTTATTAAGCACAAAACTGTATTTATATTGTTTTAAAGGGGATATATTATGAAACTGATGTTTCAGTTCTTATGCACACATATTTATGTATCTTCTGTGCCTACCAAACCAAAACTGTGTAGTAAGTTTTTGTGGGCTGCCTTCGTCAGAATCCATGGACTAAAAACAAAATTTGGCTCCCCTTTCTAAGTCAAAAGGGGATTCATTAGCATTATACCACCCCCAAAACTGAGTATCTCCAGCCACAGCTTGAGAATGACCTTTGCAAATGTGCTCCTTGTATTTTTTTTTTTATTATTATTTTCCTTTCACGCACCATACCCACCATCATTATATCAAAGCTGTGAGTGGAAATTGCTCTGTTGGCTGCATGGGCCAGCACAGTCAGCAAAAACCTGTACATGTGTTCTATCCACTGATTGCTTTTCCAACCTGGGTCAAAACGTAGGACTGGCACCAAACCTTTTCCCTAAAAGAGGGATCAGTACCACCTGTGTGAGACTAAACTGCAGATGATGAAAATGTAAAAATAATTACGCTACCTATGAATTTCTTTAGCCTTTTAGCACTAGCTGATGCTAAAGGCTGAGGTAATATATTACATGTAATTTTCTAGAAAATAATTGATGTTACTTGGGTTACTGCAGGATCCACAATAACATTAATGCTAGTAGTTTGCTAGTTGAATGTCGGTAAGATGAACTTCATCATAACAGGTGAATAATGTGAGAGTAAAAGTTACTGTTGTATTGCACTCAGGTAACCAGGGGTTAGAAAAATTAGCATGCTGCGCTAGGGGAAAATGTGTGGTATGTCCCTCTGTAATTTGGCAAGTGTGCACACTTTGTAGAGACTTGACACCAAAGTTAACTCAGGGTCTAACTCCGGTTCACACAGCTTGCATTGTTATGTTTACTCCCAAGATTTACAAGGAAGAGGGAGGTGGGGTGAACAGATATTGGTCCTAACCCCAAGATGTTTTCTAAACCTCGAAATGCCTGGGTTGCTGCAGTGCTAGCTCACCGGTTGCATCCTACTTATTATACCAATGTAGCATCAGCACGGAGGAACCAGAGAAAATTAATTATAATGATGCAGTCTTAATTAACACTTAATTAACTATCATGGTGCAGTCTTTATAAACACTTGCACCCAATAAACAAGCAGAAAGGGGAACTGAACTAATGGGAAAATTGGGGGAGGATAGCTAAACAACAAATACACCACAGTACACCTCTACCACACAAAGTAAAACTACAGAGACACAATTGGAATAAACCCCAACAGCTGCAGGTGTACCTGTGGTGTACCTGTGGTGTACCTGTGGTGTACCACGGAAAGCATCCTGACATGGTATGTCAGTTAGAGGACCTTTATAAGATATGCTACTTACAAAAAGCCCTTAATATATGCAAGGATTCCAGCAACCCTTTCCATCACCTGTTAACCATTTTACCATCTGGCAGGCGTTACACTCCAGTCACAAGCTAAACGCCCAGACTGTGGAACAGCTTTAATCTTAGAGCAATTCACTTACTAAATCAGGCTGCTGTCAGTTCTCAAGAACTTCCTGCACCATGTGTTATGAACCCCATGTAGTTCAGTCTGCTGCAGCTATCCATTGCACTTCATAAGGCACTCACCTACTTTATATTCATAGTGTCTGTCAGTGTCATCAGTGTCACTATTTTTAAAATGATCATCATACTTCTCTTTATTGTTATGGTTAAACTATCACATGACCACAGTTTCAACTTAATCTGCTGGTGGTGGACGTAGGTCAGCATAGGCATTCTGGCTGGTTTTTGGCTATGCGGTCCCATAAACAGCAAGCTGCAATGCATTTTGTGTTCTTACACCTTTCAATCATAGTCAGCATTAACATTTTCAGCAGTTTGTGCTACAGTAGTGCTTCTATTGGATCAGACCAGTCAGGCCAGCCTTCACTCCTGAAGTGCATTATTGAGCCTTGGGCACCCATGAACTTGTTGCTGGATCACCTTGGAGCACTTTTAGTAGGCACTAACTAACATACCAGGAATGCCCCACAAGACCTGTCATTTTAAAAATGTCTGAGCCATGTAGCCATCACAATTTGGCTCATGCCCAAGGCCCTCGGGTGCTTGCTCTGCTTCTAACACATCAACTTCAAGAACTGACTGTTCACTTACTGCCTAATATATCTCACCACTTGACATGTGACATTGTAACAGGGTAATCAATGTTATTCAATGCACCTCTTGTGTCTTGTGTAATGTTGTGTCTTCTCAGTGTATGCAATACATATGTTGAAATGTGGCTTGGGTTATATAGCTAGCTAGAAAACTAAGGGCAGAACATGCATTAATGTAAGTAAAAAACATAATAGTCGAGGTAAGTACAGCCAGTAGACTATTTAGATAGCTATAAAGCATTCATGCCACCATACATCCTCGTACCACTCAAGGACATACACTACCCTATTCTCTGCAGTTATCAAAAAATTATTTAGAGGTGGGCTAGCAGATGCACTTGTATCACCAAATATCCCTGATATATCATTCACTGTTTGTTAGCTAATGTCAACTTAATTGAAATATATCTAGTTTAATTCCTCATGTGTGCTTTGACAATTGGAAGAGCAAATGCCTTTTCTAGGCCAGGCGGTAAGAAATCTGGCAATAAAGTAATCCATTGGTTCGTGCATAACTTACTAGTCTGTTGAGACCTCTCTGTCATCCTCTCTCTGGAATGTAGAGTTTATTTGCTTCAGCCCACCAGATGAAAACTCATGAATGCATGAAATACATGAACAGTCCTCACACCCAATTCACCTTCTGTTTGTTGTGAAAGAAAATTATGATTGTGGAATGTACAATTTGTGCAAAATTATAGCTGACCAAGTGATAGAGTGATTATGAAATGCAACATTGATGCTCCAATACCATATAATAGGATAAAATGCAGGGACTAGTCGATGGCATTTAAAAAGTTCATACTTCAATCCCCAACCCCCACCCCCCAACTTCAGCAATGTCACATGGTATCACACTGAACACATTCTCTGATTTAAGATGATTTTAACACCAGCATGATTGTGAGAATTTGGCACTAAGCACATTAGCTATACTTCTTGATCCACTTGGATGACTATGCTCTTTGCAATGGTGAAACTGGTGTGATACCTGGAGAGAATGCTAAACTAAGGTGGAGGAAAGCAATATTTAAAATAAAAACAAAATCTCTATCTCAGAAACACACTGAAATTGCACAAATAAATGTAAAGAGAAACTGACTATGCTCTCTCAGGTCTGGGATGTAGGGAGGTGAATATGTGCTCTTATCTTCTGCCTGAACCCACGTCAGCTCTGTCAACCTGTCAAGTAGTTGAAGAGCTACTTTCCACACTTGTGTATGCACATGCACACCCATTGATATACACTGCAAAATGCTCTTTTTCCCTGCCAGCAAAAGGTCCAATAAAGTGTCCCCTTGAAGAGAGGGCCTCTTAGGGCTATCCACCAACTCAATCGCCTCCACCTTTAGCATAGATTAAGAAATTAAGTTAATTCCTTTATTGTGATGCCAAGAGAAAGTGACACAGGAAGAAATGACTGGCTCTATTGCCATGTCAGCAGTTCTTATTCACGTAGCTCCCAGCGACAGGACGATGAGACAGCAATTAACTTTTCCCATGCCCACCATGAAAATTTAATTCCGTAGCACTTGCAGCCGGGAAGCACCTTTGAGGAGTCACACTCAGAAATGCTGCAGAGTATATATGCCCTTGGGAAGTCCCATCTGTTCTTCAGAGTCACTTAGATCTATATACACAGTACCCTCCAGAATTATTAGTACCCTTGGTAAAGATGAGTCAAAAAGACTAAGAAAAATGTCTTTGTTTTTAGCAGCTTGATCTTATACTGATAATGTGAGTAAAATGAAACATTTTTAGTGACATTTAAAAAAAATTCAAGGAAAAAAAGCATCTCAGAAAAAAAAAAAACATTCAGAAGGAAAAAATGTTGAGATTTTCCCCAAAACATGTTACTTGAGGGAAAATGTTGGCCTCTCTAATGTTGGCCAAACACAGCTTCCTGTTCCACTGGGGGTGTAATATATGAGGTGACCTGTGAGCCAAACATCTTTAGCCAGTTTTCAAGATGGGAAAGATTAGAGAACTCACAAATTAAACGACACAAAGTGTAGTTGAACCTCATAAATCACGACTATTAAAAATGGCTATATGAAGAGTTTCAGACCTAAAATAGCCATTTCCACTTTGGGGATAATAATTTGGTTTCAAACAAAGTGCTTGTAAGAGGAGCCAAGTGTGTTTTATGCTAAACTTTCTCCAAGAGTCACAGTAGTATCATTGCAGGATTTGGTTTCATTCTGAGGTTGCCAAGAACTACAAATATGAATAACCCCCATGCCATTGAGGAGTGTAATGCTGTTCATCACAACAGACCACATGCCACAATTAGCCCTAGTGTCTAATGCAGTTGAGCAATATCAGAATTACTCACCTGTGCAGTATTGCAGTCCTTTAGAACCTTTAAACAATCTCTGATCTTTTTGGTGACTGCTAAGACAACCAACCCAGCTATTGTCAACTTTAACAGATTTATGGCAATTTAAATTCAAAGTGAGCCACAAAGCTTTATTAAAAATATATGAGAGAGAAACGGCAGCAGAGATGTCTATTAAATCAAAGAGCAGCAAGAAAAGCTCAGCAGTTATATACAGTTATATCAGAAACGTGGAACATAAAGGCAAGGCGTAGATGCCAGACAGCCCCTCCTGAAATCACTGCTTCAGTATATCCCAGTAGGAGAGCACCATCACCAGCATAACACTTGGTCAAACATTAAAGCAGTAACTAATGTATTTATTCCTTTGTTTGTTCACTGTTTTCATGTCTTGATCAAATAATTTTATTTGTTTTGATTTATGTAACTATTTTATATTCTGTATTTATTGAGTTTATTTTGATGTTTATTCTTTTTGTGTTTTGGGTGTTATTCCTCATATATCCTTAAGTGATTTGTGCCTGTAAATAAATAAATAGTGGGCGGTGCAGTACTCAGTGGTTATCAGTGCTGTTTCATACATCCAGTGCCCTGTGCTGGACTGGTGCCTGTCCAGTCTTGGTTCCTGCATTCTGCTCTGTGCTGCCAAGATAGGCTCCACTCCACATGATGCTGAACTGGATTAAGCAGTTTAAAAGATGAATGAATGAATGAATAAATACAACAACAACAATAATAGTTTTTTTATTAATAGCAGTATTATTAAAGTCATAAGTAATAAGTATTAGCTTTCTGTAATCATTTGGTTCACTGAATAAAAATATTTCCAATTCCCAATTTCTTTTCTGGCTGAATCTGAATCACGGCTCACAATATAAATATTTGAAGCACTACTCAGGTTGCAGAACTCATTAGCTCATGCCATATGTTGTTGTGCAGTAGCTAGGGAGTAAGGAGCCATTTCACATTCAGCTCTGGACTATCCAGGTTTAGATATAGAGAAGCATGTTCTAATAAATTCAGTACTATAGTGATTCTGACACCAAAGATGACAACAACAAATTCTGGCTGTCAAAAATGCCAGAACATTTTTCCCCAATTCTGAATTTAAAATCCAAAACTACAATGGAACCTCCTTCATTATCACTGAAGGCTATTATGAAAAGGCATTATGCAAATCAAACCTATGACTAAAACATTTTATATTATATTCATTTTCCTTTGTTAGCCCAAAGTTTCAAAGTTACCTAAAATGAACAATGGGTTCAGCAGAACACAATTGTTTTATCTGGGTTTTAGTATGACATATTGGTGATGGACTATTAAACCTACAGTCTACCTTCCGGGATTTTGGCCTGCTACCTTTAAAAAATTCACATTTCAAGCCTTTTTTCTTGGTGTGAATGGTTTGATAAAGGCAGAAATGATCTCCTGTGTAATTTGAGAAGTGTTTTTCATCCAGCTAGCATGCATGAAGACAGATTCCAACTTTTGATGCACTTCAACATGACATCTGTTGTAAAACTCACAACGTGCTTCTGCATGTGGACATGACATGGAAAAAACAATATCAATATTAGTTGTCTTTGTGCTATACATATTAGCACACCCTTCACAAAATTTCATTCTGCAGTAGGTTGAAGGTAAAAATATCTAATGCTGCAGTCTATTAAAGCTTTTTAAGCAGCTGTTGAAACAATAATATTTCCCCCCTGTGGCGAATGTAATAACTATAAAATTACAATTCCAGATTTGCAGAAAAACATTCATGTTTGACATTTGATTGACATGTCTTGTATTTTTCATAGATTATTTCTGGGTAATTCTTTTAGCCTAATAATACTTTACCCAAACACAACCATTTATTTCCATTTGATTAATTTTGCTGAAACTATTCTAAGTATGTATTTATGTATGTCTGTGTGGAATGGAAGTGCTTTTGTGTTTGACAGACAGAGAAAGAGAGAGAGAGAGATAAAGAGAGAGAAAAAGAGAAAGAGAAAGAGGAAAAAGCGAACTTCTGCTGAGCCCTTGCAATTCTACACAGATAAAGAAATTTTTGATGGCAGAATCCTTCCTAGTCATTTTACCTCAAGTGTCCAGACTGCCTTCAAGGAAAGGGATCTCTTCAACCGAGTTCCACCACTCCACTCTCCCGGGCCACTGCCCATGTGTCGTCGGGAATGGGCTAAGGTGGCACAAAGCCCACAGATGTGCCTGCAGTGGCAGCCACAGTGTAATGACAGATGATTCCATTTGATAGAAAAGTTGATAGAGACTCCAGTGACCTTGAGGGAAATCTTGTGGCCATTTTTGTGAGCCACAGATCAGTTGAGGGAAGAGACTGGCTCACATGAGACAAACACATAATTACATAAAACCTCACTGAGAAATCATTTATCATATATTGAAGATATTCAAATGAAATAGGTTTGCTATTCAGAAGCTCTTTTGCTCAACCAGTGGTATGAAAGGGGATTTCACTCATTTGGGATTAACCCCAGTGACCGCTAGACTCTGTGTAACAGGTGAGTTTCTGGAACAAACAGCACCTGAATCTGAACATTCCTAATACATGGATGAAATGCTAAAATGCTAAAATGAGCCTAACAAAACAAAACAAAACAAACAAAAAAAACAAAACAACTTGAATGGTATATTGAACACACTGCTATAAAGTCCCCGATGACCCTAGAGTCATGTTGAAAACGGGTACAATATCATGTAGTTGTGCGTTTTATTTTTGACATATTGCCTACCATACTATGGCTTGATAGGGATGCACTAGTACAAAATATATTATTTTAACCTGTTGTAATGACTTGTAATGTCGACTGACCCCAGCAGAAGGTGCTGTTACTCCAAGATTCCTATGCTTGCAGGGGACACTGAACTACTCTGGGCAATGCTAGTTTGATCTGTACTTTAGAATGTGCTCAGCTCATACTGCACTGACTAGGCTGAGACCAAGTGTCTCCACTCCTGCCTCGTATACAGCATGTAAGAGAAAGCCAGGCCAAGTCTGACTAGTGCTTGACAGCTCTCCCATCCAAGGGCTGAGAAGCACTACTTGTTCAAAAGAACAAGAACCAACAGAAGAATTCCTTTTCCATATAGAAAGCACAGTGCACTGTACAGCACACCTCCCAATTCAGATGCATACACATATACACACATGAAACACACAGGAACTCGTTCAGATCAGACTCTTACTTTCACACACAGTGCTGAGCAGTAAATAAAACAGCTTGAACTTATCCATACAGAGGTCTGTGTATAAGACAGATCAACGATAAGTCAGGACCTTGCGCACTGTCCTTTCCAACTTTCAAGAAAATGTTAAACGTAACTTTTTTTTCAGTCACCTAAAACACAACAGATAAGTGATAACACACAGCCAGCTGCTCATTATCACAAAACACAAGCTGACAGAGTGATTGGAAGCTCTACACTAAAGCAAGGTGCTGTATATTACCTTGGAAGGCTGTGTAATAAGATTAAGAACACCTTTACAATCCTGTAAGTGCTTTCATTATGTATGCAATGCAAATGTTGTACATCACAGGGAGGAGGGGTGGCAGAAGTGTTCACATCAATCCTCCAGTTAGTCCCTTCTCTATGCTTCAGACAGTTTTAGCTGCACTGTGGAATACTGTTACCAGGGCACTTGCCTGGCATGGTGCCTAATGCCACAGAAATGCATAAATGGCACAAAGAACTCCAGGTTGCATAGCTCCTGCCAGAGCAGTAAAGGAGCAGAATGACATGCTGGAGTGGAGGACCAGGTGTGTAGCTCCAGTGATCTGACCTCATCTCCAAGCCCAGCCCCAACTTCTATCCCACAGTGAGGAGTCTTTAATTGCGCTTTTACTGTATCTGATGCTCAAAACATACAAAGGGAAGTGGGAATAATGATCTTATAAGCCTTAAGGGGACCTTCAAAGAGGGGGCTGGGCTTCAGTAGGATTTTGGTACAGTTTTCACTTGATAATTTATTTAAAAATCTATGAGTTATTTAATATGTTTGGAATCTAGATTAACATGGTTTTGCTAACTAAATCAAAAATACATTTCATATGTACAACATTTATCGTAGCTGCAGAATATTTTATTCATCTTGGTATTCAGAGAACAGAAACAGTTTATGCATGTATGCATACAGGACATTTCACCTTATTCAGTTGTATGTGAGACAGGCCCCTTAGGCTATATGATATTTCTGACATGTTGCAATGAATATTTAATTCATCTTCAGTAAGGCTTTTTGGTCTCAGGCTGGACTCTGGGTCATTTTCTTAACCTGAGTTATATTTTGAATCTCAACAGTGATTCAAATATTTTCAATCTATCTCCCTATGAGATTAATTATTTTATGAGCACATTTTCTGAAAATAGTCTATTTCTAGATGGATTTACTTATTTCATCTGATTATGAGAGATTCTTTTAATCCATTTGCGCATAGTTTTGTTGCAGTTTCGTTTTGTTAAGTCTATTTTGGTTAAATAGTTGTGGCAGGAGTTACCCATTATATCCATTAAATATCATTCATGGTTGGAAATTAACCACCAAGGAACTTGTGTTCTCCCCTTATGTAAACTACACAAAACACGAATTAAAATACACTTCTAAATCACTAATTTTGTTTTTCATATCACAAAGATTTAAAGGTGCTTTGCTGCCACAAAATTAGGAAAAATAAACATGCAGTCTCAGTTATATTTCTATATGAATACAGTAATCTCTATTTCACTTTATGACATTTTTGTAAAGCGTTGTGTTCTGTTCTTTCACTGTCACCAGTCTGCCAACAAGTGGATCATAATGCATTCCTGAGCAGAAGTAGAGAGGATGTATCTATTTTTACCCCAGCAAGGGGCTTCCCCGGGGTGCCTCAGCTCATATGAGAGAGAGAGAGAGGCAGAGAGAAAGAGAGAGTCAGGAAAAGAGAGAGAAAGAGAGAGTCAGGAAAAGAGAGAGAAAGAGAGAGAGAGTCTGGTTTCAGATCTATATGCTGTCTGTCCTTAGTTCTGGGAGAGAGGGGGAGAGTGAGAGAGAGTTAGAGAAAGAGAGCGAGGGAAGAATGATCGGTGGGATTGTCTGGATATAAGACATTGTTCTCTAAGCAGTATAAGACATTGTTCTCTAAACGAGTTGAAGGAGAAGCAGAAGGCACCCTCAAAATGAGCAGAACAACATTTTTTGAGGTAAGACAAAATGTCAAATAATCAAATTTGCAATTCACTGAAATTCACTAAGGAGAAACAGTGAGCATTTAAAAGTTCAATGACTTGTTTTATAGTCATATCTTAAACTTTGCTGGAAACCTAAAGCACATGTTCAGTGGAGTTTGCCAACTTACTCATTTAAACCCATTGTCCATTTAAATAAAAGTGAGGTTTTGTTTGAGATAAAATTATAGTGTATTTGATCAGAGATGAGCTTTGCCAGATATAGCTGTACCTTGTAATGATCTTCATATAATTTTATAGTGTGCAGTGTAGTAAAGCTTTTCTGTGGGGTTAATCTGCTTTCTGACTGAAGCCCTGCTGTGAGCTCAGTCTGGGAAAGGTTAGGAACATTTTAGGTAGCATCACTTAGTGACATGAGGACGAGCTAGATTTGTCTGGAGAAGTGTCATGCCTTGTAAGCTTCTTTGCTGAAGGGAAATATTGCACCAAATTGCAGGCTTTGGTGATGACAGCACTGTAGCAAATACGTTATGGGAATTATACAGGGACATATCACACTGTCATGGCAAAGCAAGGTCTATTTCAATGCCACAGCAAATGTTGTTTTGCAAAATGTGCTATTATTTTGAGATACTTATTTTTCAGAAGTCCCATTGGTCTACAGGAAGCAGTTTTAATTAAAGAAACTGTCTTAGACCTCTATAGCTAATCTGGGTATATCTTCGCTGTGAGGTCTTGCGGTATTTTTGACCCCACGCTCTGTCAGTTTGTAGTCAGATGTATCAGTGCCACCGGCAGTGGAGTTGCTCTTTCTCAAGGAACTTCTCCTGCATGGTGGCGGGTGGGAGTGTCAAACGAGTGGCAGGGGGCAGCCAGAGATATCAGCAAATCAGCATGCATTCATAGTCTGATACGCCAAACACTGGAGATCAATCTTCATTAAAAAAAAATTCAAACAAGTAAGAAATAGAACTGCCATTCACAACATGGGTAATAAGGTTTATTTAATTCAAATTAATGTATTGCTAGGCAGAACAAGGCCTACAGTGAGAGAGTTGGGCCCTGGCTCTGTTCCCACCCAACAGGGCACTGGTCACACTCCACTCCACCCCTCATCATTACTCCTGCGTTCCCTCAGCCCAGAGGCAGAGCAGATTTAGCACAGGCAGCCCAGCAGCCAGCACTCTGAAATTAGTGCGAGCACTTTCATCGATTACTCTGCATGACTGAAATTGCGACAGCTTTACGATCCAACCCTTTGACCATGTGCAGAGGCTTCTGTTTGATGTCAGCGTGGGTGACTGCTGTATTCTGTGGACTGGTTAAAAAATGTGTGATCATTTATGTGGGATGCTGCTTTGATTTGCTACAGAGAACAAGAGTTTGAACAAGTGGAGCTGCTGGGAGCATTTCTGCTTTTACGAACACTCACTTTCCACTCAATCTTTCAAATTCAGGAAAGATTATGTTTGTATTATATTTCAAAAGAGAAACTCATCAAGATTTTTTAAGATAATCAGCTAAATCCATGTAGATTTTTTAAATATAATCAAATTTATTCTAATCAAAGAATCCATTAAGTACTTCTATAGAGCAGTTGTCTCATTCCCTTTTGGCTCTTCCTTTCACTCTCTCTCTCTCTCTCTCTCTCTCTCTCTTTCCCTTTCCCTCTGCCACTTCCTCTCATCCTCTCTGCACCTTCTCCCTCCCTCTGCACTCTCTCCCTCTCTCTATCCATCTCTCCCTCTTACCCTCTCCCTTCTCTATCTATCCCTCTCTACATCTCTTCTGAGTACACCCTTCCTCGCACCCTCTCCTCTCCCTTTCTCAACCTCTCTTCATTCTTCCTCTCTCACCCTCTATGAACAGTATCAGCAGGGCCCTGGATCTCACAGTGAATGAGCACTACATCTTTGATAATTAGACATACGAGGCCTTTTAAGAGTCTTTGCTAGGTCACATCATCATGTTGTACTTAATGTTTTACACAAAGATCCCGACTGTGATGACACTCCAGCGCATGGGGCCATCCAGAGGACAGACTCTTCTCCCTTAAAGTAGTGTGTTCAGGCAAAATACTCACCTGAGGTGTAAGCAGATAGATACTCCCCTCACAGTATTGCAGTTTAGAGAGGGATATTTGTGTAGGAGTTTAACTAAAGGTCTCTCAGAGTGTTCTTCACACTGTATACAGCATAGCCGACACCATGGAGGACCAGTGTACAGCAAGATTAAGTGTCATTCTCTACTCTAACTCACCTGGTCAGGTTCAGTAAATTAATATTAGTATTGTGCCACATTTTTGAATCACCCAGCTAATTAGCAAAGACAGGGATCTAAGGAGATGCTTTACTCTTGGAACGTCAGCCATCAATTTACATTACAGTCATCCATTAAAGCATTTCTTCAAATAACCACTCAAATTATCAGGTAGCCTTGAGTTCTCTGGTGTCTTGAGTCAAAAGAATGCAACATGGGATGATGGTGTTGTAGACTAGTGCCCCTAGAGTTTTGTACACCTCTTCTCACAGAGGAATATTCTGGATAGAATATGGTGTGTTGAGCAAGGATGAACACTCAAATGAGCAGTGCTGTGCTGTGGGTCTTTCAAAACTAGATTTGAGCTATTGTGTGTTCCATCTTCTTATCTGGGCATACTGCAGATATTCGGGTATCTAATAGAAGGTTAAGCATGACAGTTCTGCTGATCTCTGGACCTGTGGTGCTTTCAGTGCAAATTGCTTTGCTTTCCGAGCCCTATACATATACCATAAATCAACCCACGACATCCTCTAACTGAGATTAAAAACAACTGCATGGCAACCCGATGCAACCGTGAGACTGAGAGCTCGCCTAAAGGGATGCACAAGATTCGTTTTTTTCTACTGCGTACTGATAGATGTGATAAATATGCGATAAACTAGGGCCTAATCCGGGAGAAACTATTCGCCAATGATCTATATTTTCCTAAACTCGGAGACTAACGTTTGACTCGTGAGTCACTTATTAAGGCTAAATAGGGCGATGCGCGCTACTGAGGTACTGTCCGTGTCCATAGCCTTAAACTGTTGGGACATGTTTACTGAGGTGCTGTCTGTATCCAGAGCTTTAAGCTGTTGGGAGATGTTTACTTTGACCGCAGTGTTCTGCACTTGTACTCCGTGACAGGATGAAGCAGGTAGGATGTAATAGTTACACAGCTGATAACGTGTTCAGAAATGAATTACCAGCTGTGCCAGCTCTGCAAAACTAATTTTAGGCTGTAAAGTTTGTCTGTTTCTACCAGTTTATTTACTGTTCATCCCTAACATCTCTTGGAGAGATAAATATCCCTACTTGGACCTTAGTTTGAAGTGGTACCTATTTTAATATAGGGTATGACAGAGTGGAGTTAAGTGACCCTATCCAGGTCCCTCAAGCTCTCTCTAAATCAGTCTGATTTATGATGATGGAGTTAACATGATGTAGTACAACTGTCTCCTTGATGATCTAAAATAATACTTGTATTCGTTTAGGTGGAGATTCTGGATGCTAAAACAAAAAGACAGTTTTGCTTTTTGGACAAGGTAAGCAGAGATGAACAGGAATTAAATTCTTTTGCATACAAAAAAAACAAAAGCTGTGGTCATTAGCTAACAAACTGAACCTGGTGTGTTATGGCAGGCAAAACACTTCATCATACAGTTAGCAAACTCCAGTACCATTATTGGGAACATATAGAATATTTCAGTGCAAGAAGAAGAACAACAAAATAAACTGTTTTTCCAAACCAAGTTTACATTCTCAATATGAAGCCAGTTATGCTGCCCTAGGAATAAGCTTAACCTTTGTGTGACAAATCAACATGTGTGTATACAGGTTGAACCTCAGTCAACCATTGCTGACATTAAAGCACTGTTCCACAAGTCATGTAAGATTCTGTTCATTGATGAATTTCTCATTGCCATATTAGTCAGATGCATATGACACTATATCTTACAACAGAACATAATTAGAATTTTGGTTTAGTACAGAAATCATAATAACAATTGTATAAAAATGCATTATTATTGATTATTACTATATATATATATATATATATGTGTGTGTGTGTGTGTGTGTGTGTGTGTGTGTGTGTGTGTGTGTTTTGTGTGACATCGTTTCTGTTGACTATTCATTCATCTCAGATCCACAGTGGTATCCAGCAAGACAAGCCCTGAAACTACATCCCAGTGAGTACAAGACATTTTATTAAAGAATTAAAGAATAAAATAGAATAAATAGAATAAAAGCATCCTATTAACATAACTTATAAAGATAACCAGATGTGTGGTGCTGTAGTCAAGATAAGCTTAGGCAGTGAACACAAGCTGTAAGAAAGAGTCTTCATTTGAAATCATTATATGGGTTAACATCTTCCCAGAAGACATCTAAAAATGATTCTTCCATTAATCTTTTGTGTCATCTATATAGCAGGTTTTAAAGGTCAACTTGAGATTCATACACAATGAACTCATATAAAATGAATTCACCTGCTCCAGAAGCAGCTGTGTATTCCTCTGAGGAAAGCGCTGAAGACATTCTCTTTTATATGATTTTTTGTTCCATTGGCACAGACTATAATCATAGCATCAATTAAAATAATAATAATTTAAAAACAATACATTGACAAAACACTACAGTTTTATTAAGTATGAAAGGATCTTCAAAATGCTGATTTGGTGGCTTTAAAAAAATCAATGACTGGATTTAAGATGTTTTGTGATGAATGATTGTCAAAAAATTGAATGTCAAACTATTCAAAACTGGGTAAAGCTATATGTTTTGCATTTTTTTCAGTGGGAAACCAGCTTAAAGATGATGAAGTTTTACAGAATCTCCCAGTTGGAACCACAGCAGTTTTGTATTTTAGAGACCTGGGTCCACAGTTAGGCTGGACAATGGTAAGAACAGGGGTGCTATTGAAATGAACATGATGATGCACTACTAATGAATGTCTCCTGAATATAATCAGTAGTCATATGGAACATTTCTGACCACCTTTTCCATCCACCATCAAAATGTATCTGTTTAATAGAGTCTATGTAAGTATTGTGTATAAATAGTGCTGGATGACATTAGTCTTGGTATAATTTACTCAGTAAGAGTGTGGGTTCTGATCTCAATAAGGCTGCCTAACAATGCCAAATAGCATAAAGCTCAAATTTAAAAATATGAATGAAACATAAATAAAAGTGAATAACTGAATAATCAGACTTTGCTGTATATATTTGCCATAATTCCAGTTATGACCAAGACGCTACCGTGGATCATTACTCTTGGGCTTGATTAAATGAGATTACATGTCTGATCCCAGACTTTAGCAGGATGCCATTTGTCATCTCCAGGTGTTTATGTCAGAGTATGCAGGACCTCTCTTAATATACCTCCTCTTCTACTTCCGGCTTCCCCACATCTATGCCCATAAATATGCCTTCAGCACCAGCCCCCATCCTGTGGTCAGGTGTGCTCCCTCATCACTGGCTCTTTACTCACACAGCTAACAGGTGATTCTGATCATTCGCACCTCCTTGTCTCACCCATTTTGACTCTGTCTCTGGTGTCCTCAGCCTGGCTTGTGCTTGTCATACTTTCCACTACATCAAGAGGCTGGTGGAGACAATATTCGTGCACCGATTCTCCCATGGCACAATGCCTCTAAAAACCATTATAAGGGTATGTATTCCCACTGCTGAAATATCTTTTAGCTTCAGCACTGAAAATAGTATAGCTCTCTCATAAATACTCCCACTTCAAAGTCATATTCTGAGTCACTCAATATACCAAATGGTTGCTGCTTCACTAAACAGTGATTTACCTAAAGGATAAGTAATATGTTGCATATGTTTTAAGGTTTATTCGCTCATGTACATGTTGATTTTACAGAACTGTGTTTATTACTGGGGTTTTTCTGCATGGCTGGCTTATTACATCAACCACCCACTCTACACCCCACCATGTGAGTGGCTCGACACTTCTAAACATTTTTTCCTCATGTCTCTTGAAGACCAGATCATTATTTTACTAAACACATGTATAAATTATTTTTCAGCATTTGGTGAGAGACAGGTCAACTATGCAATAATTATCTTTGCAGTGAGTAACATTTTCACTTCAGTAACATTTCAGTATCATTCCATCTAATCTCTATTTATTACATCTGTAAGTTATGGTCAATTTTCATGGGAAATAATTTCATAATGTTTTCCTGTTCTTAGAAAAGAATGGGAATCTGGCTGAAACAAACACACCTATAATGTAGGCATAAGGGCACTTCTTGAGAAAGATATCATCAACTGTTCATAGGTTTCCACTGGGTTTGGAGAAAGAGATTTGTCCATTTTTTCCTACATACAGGGAAGCCTGTAAAAGTTATTGTCTGTGATAAATCAACCATACTCTACAGATGTGATACACAAAGATAATGTTAAACATTTCTGGAATATTCTTTTAAATGCCCACTGTATGTTTAGAGTTGGCTCACATTAAACATTAATTTTGCTACTTTTCTTCCAGTTGTGTGAGGCAGGTAATTTCTCTATTCACTGGTCACTTAGCAGCTTAAAAGGAGGAGGTAGGAGGCCAATAAACAAATATCAGCTCAACCAGTAAATGTTTCAATGCAGATTATAGAACATAAATGTTCATGTTCTTTTGCATTTGGTTAGTAGGAGCTAAGTGCCGACGGTTCCCTCACCCATCTAAAAACCCTTTTACCTGGCTCTTCTTCTTCGTGTCCTGTCCTAACTACACATACGAGGTCAGAGTCTTCAATATACCAATGTAACGTTCTTCAAACACAAGTGACCCCAAATGTTGCGTTGTTATCCCATACCTGCTTGTACCTACAGAAAAATGACTGCAATTTAGTAATCTCCCTGCTTTAAAAGAGGGTGGGAAAATACTTAACTGTAGTGCTGTGGTTCCTTCAGGATTTAGAATGGATGCCTGTAGAACAGTGGCCATAATCCCTTGGTTTTATATTTGCCTTCCAGCAGGTTTCATCTCCAAACCAAACTTCTCTCACCTGATCCAGCTAACAAGGGGCTGCAGAGAGTAATTGGATGGATCAGGTGTGGTGGATTAGGGATAGAGCTAAATTCAGCAGGGAGGTAGATCTCCAGAACCAGGATTCACTGCCATAGAATGTTCTGCAACATTCGCCTCAGTTCACTCTAGTTCATTTACAGTCTTAGGAGATTTTCTTCTGAAGCTCTTTCTTTGAACATTTTAAAGCAAGGTTTTCCCCATAAAGTGCTGGTGAAGGTCCTAAACTTTGTTTGCACCAAAGAGTTGACAAATTTTCAGGCCTTTATTAATTATTCAAATGGGATATGTTTCTTAATTAGTTTTAAGATTACTCTGGACCCGATCTAGCACTTTGTGCAAGAAAACATGAGCAGCCAGCACCTGAGTGTTTGTGTTTGTGCAAGAAGGATGTGGCTGAGTGCCAACAGCTAAACACTTGGTTGTATGAAACGCAACCCTCATTCTTGACTGTATTCTCCAATGAACTGCAGGTAGGAGTCTGGGTAGGCTTTTCCATCATGACTCAGTGTGTTCCAGGTGAGTTATTAGCAATACTCAGCTACCATAAGCATGATATTATTATAACATATAGTGATATGATATTATTGCTTCTTAAACTTGTGTTAATATTTTTAAAAGATTGGTTTTAGACACTTTTTCATCCTTATGAGTGGAAAAACATCTTTCCTTGAAAAAATGCTACATTTTCTACATATTTGCTCATTTTGTAGAATATATGTAGGTTTCTAGAGAAACAGTGTTTTGGACAGAGGTCTTCAGATAGAAATGAACATCCTGTTTCTCTAGAAACCTTTATGTATCAATTTGAACTCTCTCTGTCTCTCTCTCTCGCGCTCTCTCTCTCTCTCTCTCTCTCTCTCTCGCTCTCGCTCTCTATATATATATATATATATATATATATATATATATATATATATATATATATATATATATATATATATATATGGGGGGATATTTATGTTTGTATATAGTGTGAGTGTAATTCTCTCATTTGGACTCTTTGGCAGTTGTTCTCTTCACACTGATAGGATTTGTTCAGATGACGATATGGGCTAAGGGGAAACACAGGGCCTACACCAGGGAGTTTAAGGATTACCCCACCTTCCGCATGCCCATCCTTCCTTTTGTGCTCTGACAGTGAACACTAATTGCTCTTCAGGATGCCTCTTTCTTCTGAGATTAAAACAGTACCCAGTGCACCCTGTGGCAACATGGCAGTCCCAGTCCTGGGTAGAGTTTCAGGACTACCCAGCTGCAATGATGCAGACTCTCATGATCTTCCTCTGGGGAACTCCATGGAAACTAAAAGAACTTTATGCCTCGTGTGAAGAACATGTATAAAACATGTATAAAATGGAGCAGAGAGAACCAGAGGGACTGTGACTACCAGGAGCCATAAGAGCCCAGAAGCAAATATTAACTAAATATTTTCTGAAAATATTAACATCTATATAGATAAAGAGAGAGCTTAAGTAATAACTAGGGACTGTAGAAACAATGTGAGATAAATTAAGAAATGTTAATGGTTTCTGGGTGTCTGAGGTATTTTGTGTTTAGTTCTATGGCTTCTGTGGCCTTGGAATACCGGTATTTTACAGTAGGTGCGTGTGTGTGTGTGTGTGTGTGCGCGCGCACGCCCGTGTGTGTGTGTGTGTGTGTGTGCGCGTGCACGCCCGTGTGTGTGTGTGTGTGTGTGTGTGTGTGTGTGTGTGTGCGCGCGCGCGCGCCCGTGTGTGCGTGCTTGTGTGCGTGTGTGCGTGTGTGTGTGTGTTATGTATCTATTGGGAGAGAAAGAAGGTCTCTTAGGACACTGCCGAGTTTCTTATTAACAAGCTTCCTGGCAGCTCTGTTTTGTTTGAATAAAACTGTAATGTAAAGCAACAAGAGTATATCATGACATGCTTTAATACAAACACAAGCTAATAAAACAAATAAAACCTATGCTTTAATAGGTTTAGACAATTTAACTATTTGTACAATAGTTCCTTTTACAACTAATACGTTTTTGCTTTTTATTGTT
Organism: Electrophorus electricus; assembly: GCF_041902795.1. NCBI lineage: Eukaryota > Metazoa > Chordata > Actinopteri > Gymnotiformes > Gymnotidae > Electrophorus > Electrophorus electricus. The sequence goes on along the minus strand of NC_137510.1, from coordinate 9,109,223 downwards.
CACTATACTTCTACTAGTGCAGTTACTGTTGTAATTTTAGGACATTCCCAAGGAGCACAATGTTATTATAAATTAGCCATTAACATATGAAAATTTCCCATACTATATACTTAGTTTACTTGTTTTATAATGTGTATTTATGTTGTTTGTCTGTATTTAATGCTTTAACATCAGAAAACAAGGAACAACAATCTTAATAATATTTTCTATGTTATCAGCCATATGTAGTAAATACTGCATGTTAGGAAACTAAATATATCTAACATTTATAAGTCTATTGTGCATTTCCACATTTCCAGAAAAATAAACCATTTATCTGTGGTTTGCAATAATGTCACATAAGGCAATATATTTCATAGCAGCAAGTCTATTTATTCACAAAAGTGAATCAATACTGCTATTAGTAAGTACTGGCATGCTACCTCATTTGATATCTTTTTGGCTATGTAGTTTAGTATAGGTGTACTTGCATCACTACAGAAGGCCAAGCAGGGAAAGAGTGAAGCAGAATGCATTAGAAAATAAACTCATAACACCAAAGAAGAACCTCAAAACTCTTTTGTCTTGGTTTTTGTCCGAATCCAGCGTGTTTCATCCTAGCCTCCTTGGGTGCATCAGCAGGTTTTTGTCCAAAGCTTTTCCAGCAGTGTTCTATTTGCTGCCCTGAGCTAATTAGCAAGACCAAATGTTTGGGTCAAAATCCTGGGAAGGACTTTTCAATATTTCTGTTCTCCTGGTTGTACAGGAGTAGCAGGAAGATGAGAGCAAGCGAGCCTAACCCTGCCATACTGAATCACAATCATTATAGAGTTCCCCACAGGAAGCTGCAAGACTGGGGTGGGTTCCTTCTGCTCATACATGCAATGAGACCCACATGCTGACCACACAGAGCTGCTCTGTTCAGCTTTGTATTCTATAAACAATTTTGGTTGTGATGAACCATTTTGTATGTTTATATGTTTGTGTTTCTGTGTGAATAGGCAACTCATTAGCCCAGACCCTACCATCTGGTGCAAATGGTTTAATAATCATTTGCAACAGATGGTTTGTTAATAATGATTTTTTGTTTGTTTGATATAAATTGGCCTGACTGTGAAGGTCTGAGATCAACTGCCGAAAGACAGGGCAACCAACCATGATAATGGCCATGTACATCTCGCTTGTTTCTGTCGCTGTAGGTTCTATTGGCTCAACTCACATATGGAGGCAACCCCAGCTTCTGAATTGTCTAATCAGTTACATTGGTGCTTGAAAGTTTGTGAACTCTTTAGAAGTTTTTATATATGTGCATAAATTTGACCTAAAACTTCACAGGCTTGTCAAACACTAGATAAAGATAACCAAATCAAACAATCAGACCAAATATTAGACTCTGTCATTTATTTACTGGGGAACATTATCCAATAGTACATATCTGTGAGCAACAAAAAGTATGTGTACCTTTGCTTTCAGTATCTGGTGTGAACCCCTTGTGCAGCAATAACAGCAACTAAACGTTTTCAGTAATTGATGATTAGTCTTGCACATCCACTTGGAGGAATTTTAGCTCATTTCTCTTTACAAAACAGCTCCAAGTCAGTGATATTAGTGGGTTTCCTCACATGAACTGCTTACTTCAGGTCCTTCCACAACATTTGTTTTGGATTAAGGTCAAGACCTGGCCATTCCAAAAACTTAACTTTATTCTTTTTTATCCATTCTTTAGTACGACTTGTGTGCCTAAGGTCATTGTCTTGCTGCATGACTGACATTCTTTTGAGATTCAGCTCATATACAGATGGCCCGACAGTTTCCTTTAGAATTTGCTGGTATCATTTAGAATTCATTGTTCCATCAATGATGACAAGCCATCCTGGTCCAGGTGCAGGAAAATAGGTCCGAACCCAGATACTACCACCACTGTGTTTCACAGCGGGGATGAGATTTTTATGCTGGAATACAGTATTTTCCTTTTTCTAAACATAATGCTTTTTATTGAAACCAACATTTAATTTTGGTCTCATCAGTCCACAAAACATTGTTCAAATAGCCTTCTAATTTGTCCATGTGATCTTTAGTAAACTGCAGACTGGCAGCAGTGTTCTTTTTGGAGAGCAGTGGCTTCACAAATTTTCAAGCATCACTGTAACTACACAATGGCAGGGGCAGGACTTCCAGTGAGTCAGACAGACAAGAAAAAATAGAAAAAGAACTGTCAGGAGTAAAAGAAGACAGAGAGAGAATAAATTGTGAAAAGAGAGAGTGAAAGACGTAGATCGGGAGTGTTAGTATGTGTGTGTGTGTGTGTGTTTGTGTGTGTGAGTGTGTGTGTGTGTGAGTGTGTGTGCATGTCACCCTGTTTATCTTGGACACCGGGACTCCTCTGCACCAGGCACAGAGTTGCTCTGTAACAATCATACAATCATCTATGGCATCACACTGAATACAGTATCCCACGTTCTGGTGCAGGAGTTTGTTTAAAATGCTGAAGGACACAAATAATGCACTGGATGTAGACTGGAGAGAAAAAGAAGCTTCATTACTTAAGCTTAGTTCTGCAGATATCCATGTTTTATTCATATCTGAAAATATTCCCATTGTGACAGTTTGAACAGGAATTTCCATGGGGGACAGTAATGAAATGTATGCCAACACTGTGGTAACAGTAATAAAATAATAATGAAACCATCTTAAATTTTTATACTGGCTCTATATATTTTTTTATGAATTAGAAATTATGTTTGGCCTATGTGTCATTTATTCTCACTCCAACATCAACTCAGATTGTCTGAGCTGTACAAAGCTAAGTAACACCAATCAATGGAGCGGAATGGAGTTAGGTCACATGGCAGTGGAGTTGGGATGGCATTAGTGTTAGTGTGTGTGTGTGTGTGTGTGTGTGTGTGTGTGTGTGTGTGTGTGTGTGTGTGTGTGTGTGTGTTTGTGTGAGAGAGAGAGAGAGAGAGAGAGAGAGAGAGAGAGAGAGAGAGAGAGAATGTATGCAAGGGTAGGCTGGTGTTAGGGCATGTAGGGGGATGGGTGGAGATGTTAAGACATGTGGTCATAAAGAGACCTCCAACAGCACATGTCATGAGTTAAAGGCGATGCCTACCACAAATGCCAAAGGCCACAAGACATGTTATCCACAGCACACACTATGGTTCTCCACTTTATCTCTCCTGGTGGGCACACCCAAACAAGTCCTGACCGCCGCAGGTTTACACGTCCCCCAGAATGTCTGAGAAATAATTCTATCATGAGCTCACATGCCTGACAGAAGGAAAAAGTTGGCTCTGTTAGTACTGTTACTTTTAGCTTATTGAATATATTAAGTACAAATACCTTTTGTAAAATTGCATCTTTTGCTTTCTTGCCAACCTGATTTACAAAGATGTGGATAGCAAGAGATAAAGAGGGACAGAGAAAGAAAGAGAGAGAGAGAGAGAGAGAGAGAGAGAGAGAGAGAGAGAGAGAGAGAGAGAGAGAGAGAGAGAGAGCATGCTTCGTGGGACTGTACTCTGCCTTGGATACATCTCTGATCTGCAGGACATCACTGGTTATCCCTGCACTGTACATTCTCTCTCTCCTTCACCACATCCAGATTCTCATCTGCCACTGGTCTCATCATAGAGTCTAATACTCTGCAGCCAGCACACACATGGGGAAGCATTTCGTGACATTGATGATGCAGTTCCAGTGAAGCACTGTAAAATTTTATGTGTGAGGCTGTATTGACACTGTGTGTTAGTGTAGCATGTTAGCTAGAGTGTGTGTGTGTGTGTGTGTGTTCTCACCAGTGTTACGGGAAGAAGAAACGCTGGACGGGGATATTGAAGGTGAAGTTGACAAACTTCTCCACAATGAAAGCCATGTTTTCTCTCCAAAAGTCCTAGCTAAAATGCTCCAGTCTTTAGGTCTCTCATGCCACACCATTACCTATCAACTGCATGAGTGAGTTTACCCTAAGATGCTAGCACTAACATGTTAAATTTGGCTAATTTTTATGCTAATTTTGGCTTTATATGAACAGCACTGACTCCGTTTTAGCACTGACTCAACATTTTAGCAAATGTTTTTGGGTATATCATTTCCTAAATCTTCACAACACAAATGTGACTCATGGGAGGGCAGAGACATGAAAACCATACTGGGTATACAGAGAGAACATGCAAATTCACACGCGGTCATAGAGAGACCTCTGGAAGAAAGACCACACCCACAGACCCCTCATGAGCCTCTGCTGGATATGAGAGGGCTTTCAAAAGGCCAGATACAGGAGCTGTTGAAGAATACTGCCAACCTCACAGGGGCTGTCCAGAGAGGAGATGGGAGGATACTAACCCCCCCACCCCCAACAGAGACCTGAAGCTCAGTGAGCTATCTGAGAGGCTCTGGCATACATCCCGGTGTGTGCCAGGGGCAGGGCTGGAGTGTCCATCAACAGCCAGAGGTGGGGAGAGAGACAGAGAGAGAAGACAGTGTAGAGTGACTCACCAAAGCGTGCATACACATCTGTCATGACCTGTTTCATGGTCATGCCAATTACCCCCTGGCCAAAACAGAATTGAGGGAAGATCAATAGAGCTTTTTTCAGAATCTGATTACACTTAAACAGAGTCTGAAAAGAGAAGAGAAGAAAAAGAGAGGGAGACAGACAGACAAACAGACAAAGAGAGAAGGAGTAAAAGACAAGGAGATTATAGTGTGACTGAATTAATTACTCTTTCCAAAGTTTAATAAATGATTTCTAACAGAGAAATTCAGTGAGCAGTGTGATTTGGGAAATAGTACAGAGAGATGTATTCTTGCAGCTGTGCTGTCAAACAGATTGAGGATGAATGTGATACCAATGTGCTGTTTCAATCTTAGTTTTCCTTTGGCAAAACATGTTTCTACAATGTTGAGTTTTTCACCTATTTCCAAAATCCCTAAACACAAATCTAAAAACTTTATTTTTCAAAACGTATCTTTGACAACTGAATCAAAACCATATGAACTTTGCTCAAAATGAGATCATCAAAACACAAACATGCATCAAATATATAGACACTACTGCTGCCTTCTTGACATTAGGGCAATCAACTGAAAACACTGTATCTGAAGCAAAGATGTTCTGAATTGTAATCCTTAACTGAATAAACTGACCAACAAGCAATATACCTCTATAAAGTAAACTGTGAATGTAGACAAAACAATTTAAACATAAGCTTTGGGGGTTTTTTCCAAATGAGGTTAATTTTATTGCACATCTATTTTGAGCATCCCTACACACACTATAAAAAGGTAAATGAGAATAACCAAGGGTCTAGATGTAACAGAAATATGTAATATATTTCTGTTATACAGAGGCTCTTCATCAGCCGTGCAGATTCGTGTCTGACAGGGTCAGGCTAAAGAGCCTCGCCTCAACAACATCACATTCTAAGTCTTCTAGGACATGGAGAATAGCACAGTGGCCATTGATGTTATTTTGATGTCCTCCCCTTTGCAAGGTTAAAGCCTGCCGCAATATAAAAAACTCCTGCAGTGTCTGTCTACTCCAGCACAACTGCTCTCACATATATAAAAATAGTGCCATCGCTGTATACTACATTATTATTACAGTATTATTAGAGTATTATTACATATTAATTCATGCGATTACTTGTACATACTGAAACTGCATCTTTTTTGCCCATCACTGTTTTGTTGGAATTGAACTCAATAAAGCTGTTTTATAGGTATTCAGTTGCATTGGATCAGATTGCAGTGAAGCTGTTTGACACACATTCAGTTGTGCTGCAGAACTGGGGTAAGGGTGCTCACACCTTCAATTTCTTGGAAAATGTCTTGGTTTCTTGGTTGTCTTTTATCATTTGTCTTTGTATTTTCCTTAAATTAATGGAGTTGGAACAGACCATGTCAACAATAGCGTTCTGCTTGTTTTGTTTAAACATATCCCTTCTTCCACCACTGACAGGTGTAGCATCACCAAAGGTTTTTCTATGATAGGGCAATACAAGGGCACAAACGTTTTTATGGCATTTAGCTGATGCTTTTATCCAAAGAGACTTACAGTTATGAATGAGTACAACTTGAGCCATTGAGGGTTAATGGGATGGCTCAGCGGCCCAACAGTGGCAGTGGGGGGGGTGAAGTGGCAGCCTACCAATTACAAGTCAAATACCTTAACCTTAACCACTGAGCTATCACTGTAATATCATGTAATATCATGTAATATAATTTACCACAAGTAAATTATATTGCATAGAGAAAAAAACAGATTTGTACAGTGCAGTAAAGTGTCTTGCCTGTGTTCTTCTGTGAATGTCCTGATTATGGATACAACTGGGGATGGGCATGGTTAATAATTGTTGCTCTGACGTCATCTGTAATTTGGTGTCATCATCCTCTTTATGCATGCATTCACTTTGCATAACAGTTCTCTCATTGGTTGATTCGACAATTAGAATGAGAATTCAGCTTGTTCGTGTTTAGATAATGGCAAATGTGTGCTGTGTGTATTGCATTGAATACTACAGGGATTCAGTGTTTGAGTAGAGTTGCTTTCTGTAAGACAGCATGACAGCAAAGTGTTCTTTGCAATAACTCAAATTTAGAAAAATTAAAAGTGTGTTTAGCAAATCTACAAATATGTTGATTTCAGGACATTGTGTCTAAAAGAGTTATAAACATGGCAAGTAAAACTTTGAAGAATTGTGTTTGGAGAAAACATTTTAGTGGCTTAGCAACTGAAAATAAACTAATTTCAATGCCATAGTACATCACAAAAATAGCATTTGCAACTGCTAAATTTAATCAGTGATGAAGAAAGCCTAATTTTAATTCATTTTTGAATAAATTATTAAATTAGATTAAGTTAAATGTTCTTGTAGACCATACAACATTGTTGTGTCACAATATACACTCTGTGGTATTTCATCAGAGTACATTAGCTTTAATCTGTTTTCTCCATAAACATTTGTTTCCTTGCTAATGTCATATTGCCTGATTCCTCATCTCACTACAACACCCAGCAGGCAGTTCGTCACCCAACCCAGCACTACACCAATCCTGAACTTCATATCAGATCATCATCACCTGAATACTGACTTCACCTGTGTACTTGGTTATTTAAGCCTGTCTCTTACATTTGGATTTTGTGCAGTATTGCCACTAGTTCTGACTGTGCATACCGAGCGTTGTTTCCTTGTTTGCTTTCCTGTGTTTTTAATTGTGTTTTGATTGTGCTCTCCGGACTACTGATTTTTGCCTACCCCTTTTGTATTGTTTGCCTAATTAGTTTTTTCACGCTGGTTATTGGACTCAGACTGTTTACCTACATGATTGGGTTTACCCCTATATTGGCTTTCCTAGTTTCGACCCTGGTTGGTTCACCCATTACGAAGTTGGAACATAATAAACCTATCTATCTACATCCGCGATTGTCTGGTCTTCCTTGTCACGTTACAGCTAACAACCTCCCACTTCAAGATTTTGTTTTCTGACAGTGCACCACTGTGGTCCTCCTGTGCCTGTACTCCCCTTTTTCAGAGTTAATGGGATTTGGGGGGAGGTTGTGAGGGTTGGCGCACCCTAAAATCCACTCTGGAGAACAAACACACAGTCAAAAGCAGACACTGACAAATCACTCCATTCCTAGCCGGAATTCCAGTGTGTTCCACTCCAAGCTATTCATTTTTCACCAGTACCTGCCGCTGGCTTGTATGACAGGCCCAAATACACACAAAAAAGCCATTTAGTGGCAGAAGTATGAGCAGACTTTTCAAACAGGACACTACACTAACTGCTCTTACCCTACCCATGGAGCTGCCCTGACCCACAGAGCTGCCCTGACCCATGGAGCTGCCCTGACCCACAGAGCTGCCCTGACCCATGGAGCTGCCCTGACCCACAGAGCTGCCCTGACCCACAGAGCTGCTCTTACTCATGGAGCTGCCCTTACCCACAGAGCTGCCCTGACCCACAGAGCTGCCCTGACCCACAGAGCTGCTCTTACTCATGGAGCTGCCCTTACCCACAGAGCTGCCCTGACCCACAGAGCTGCCCTGACCCACAGAGCTGCCCTGACCCATGGAGCAGGAGCAAAGCCAGGGGGGCTGGCAGGCTGGCCATGGATGTGCGGCACTTCTTATCAAATAAAAAAATAATAAAATTCACATGACCATAGCACTGACTAAGTAGCTGAACTAAAGGGAGACCCGAGGAACTGGCTAAGAGCTTATGTCAGATTCTTTATGCCTTCACATGTACTTAAAGGTGGGTGGACTCTGGCATTTTATATGAATTATCTGTGTATGGTCTGTATTTTGGTATGATGACCTTTTTCCCACATGAACCATGTCCCAGAGGAAATCGGCAGTCTAACAGAGCAGGGGACTGACAACATAAATGGATGCAGGTGCTTGGCCCAAGTCATGCTCTCCTGGATTAGTCAAAGTCAAAGTCAAATTGATATAGCTATTATCACAAAGCAGATTTAAACATATCCGAGTCCAAGCCCACAGCGAGCAATCCTGGGGTAACATTCGCAAGGAAATCTCCCTAGAGCATGAGGATGAAACTTTGATAGGAACCAAGATTCAAAACGGTAGGTCCATCCTCCTCTGGCTGACAACAGATTAGGTCAAGGATGAAACTGGCCAGCACGAAAGACAAGGAAAAGATCATGCAAATGGCCACCTCAGTGTCCACTGAGGTGGTCTGCACGAGATAGGAAGCTAAAAGCTGCAGTATCATGTGAACAGTGTATGTAAAGGTTACTTTAATACAGTAGAATTTTAAAATGTGTTTAGCAGATGAAATTAGAAACAAAAATATTTGATAGCAAAAAAACTCAGCACAGCCCTGTGTAGTGTTTCTCTCCACTAGGCAGTCGACTGAGCTCATGAAGATCTGGATAATTAGCTGAAGAGCTAATTATCAGGTGTGTCCGGGCCAAGAAAAACACAAACTGCCATTGCTCTGTCCCTACAGAGCAGTACTCAATGAAGACAGTTCAACAAAGTCCTGAAAGTTTTCAACAAATTTTCCTGAAAGACAACTGAATTTACCAAACTACACATTACCAGTTAGGCTTAAATGACAGATATGCACAAAGGCAGATGCCAATTAGTTATGCTAGCATAGGCTTTAGCTATAGGAAATAGCTTTCTGCACAGCTGAAAGGACATTGAGAAGCTGTCAAGTTACTGATGAGCCCTAGATAATTTAACCACACCCTCCAGGTAAATCCTAAATTGGTTAACCATCCCTGGAATCCTGCTTTGTGCCACTTAGAATTCAAGCCCACATGGTTCAAAAGATCAATCAAATGTTTGTAACAACAACCAAGCTGTCTGAGTCATGGTTTTGTAATCAAACTGAGTCTGACTAATAATCCACTGGAAAGAATCCATTTCAAAGACGTGTCCATGCTAGCCTCAGACAGCTGCTTCTTGGTAAGACTGAGTGGGTAATTGCTGTGATGCCATATTCAGTAGGGCTGGCATTAGCAGGAAGATTGGCTCCGAGGATGGCACAGGTCACCACATTCAGGAAAGCCACCATGGCGTGCCAACCTTTCCTGTTATACTACACCTTTAAAAGGAAAGACACAAATTATTCGAAAGCTCTTTGAATAATACATATAATGAATAACAAATGTCTTGTTGTGCATACATGTATTAAAAATTACTTTAACATTATATTAAGTTTCCATATATCTCAGGAATGTACCAATGTCCTTGAGAGCAAGTTTTAAGTACTTTCCCTATATGAAATATATGATCAGTATCACTAGATAAATTATGATTTGATTAAATATAGAAGAAAACATTTCATGGACAATTTGCATACAAAACTACAGAGGGTACACACAAACATCACATATAAGACAACTTTAAATATTAACCTAAATAATAACTACAAAAGCAGCTATGCAGGGGGATGACAATTAAGATGTATATATTAGTTCTAAAAGCAATCTGCTATCAGCACTTTAACATGCGAGTTTTCAAAGTACCATAAGGTGGCTAAGATTGTAGGCTCTTAAAACAATGCCAAGCAGTCTGTGCTCAAATTGCAGGCTCCTGTAGAATTCTCAAATGCATCAGTATGGGGCCATTTGGGTGATCATGACATGTCACAACGTCTGCTGCAAACTACTCAACATAGTGGTGGATGCATAGTAGAACGGGTATTGCTGGAATCTTGCTGGAATTATTGCCCATCAGGTCTGATGACTGGTCCGAATGGTTGTAAAGCACTCAGTGAAAGCGAGGCTGTTTTCCAGAAACAGGTGCACCCTCTAGTAAGTACGCTGCTCACATGCAATGTTCTCATTTTCCAAAAAGAAAACCCTTCCATACACAAAAGCCTTCCATGCCCTCGTTAGTCATCAGATCTGAACATCCATATTTTGGGTTTCAAACACCTTCTCCATGTAACAGTTCATGAATTGTATGGAAACATTCCAAAAACAGAATATAGCCCCAAATATAGCCCCACTTCTGAAGAAGCATTTCATATGAATATATTACTAGATATTTCCTTTACTATGTCTACTCCCATACAGGCTCATTAGCCCTTTAGCACAGAAATCTTAGTTCAGACACAGCTATTTTCATTGACTCCTGTTATGTTAATTGCCTTCTTGCCTACAGCAAACTTGAGGGTGAGCAGTGAAACTTCACCCATAATCAATGCACACAGTGTCCACCAGAGGGGGACATTGTACAATACACATAAAACCAACTGTAGAATATGAGAATACCTTTTTTCATTCACCCAGTACTTGGTCTTTAACCTGCAAGGCAAAAAAGTTATTGAAATTAATGATATTAACAAACCTTATGCTCATCGGAACCTTATAAAACACACGCTTGAATAAATATGACCACAGGAGGTTTCAACACAAATACACACACATATACACATGCACACACACTTACTTCAGAGATTTGTGTATCATGCAGCATGTCCCAAAGCCAGGACTGTTTAAGAACAAATTCCTCATATCCGCCATCTGCTTCTACTTATTACTACTAAGTGAGAATTTCAGGATAACACACAGAGACTGAGCAGGACATCTAATCTCCATGACTCTTCAACCTTGCTGCATTCTCACCTAAAGAAGGTGAACTGTGGGCCGTACATCCAGGGACTCAAAATGAGGCTGGGGTTCTCAGCCAATGGCGGTACAAGGACGGTGAAGGGCAGAGAGACCAATACAAAACAGGCTGGCAGCACAATCTAAGGGTGTGCAAACTCAATAAACAAACCAACAAACATAGAGAATTCACATTAACAGACCAAGAAGTACGTACTAAAGACTAAATCTATACTTAACTACATTATCCATTACCAAAACAATACACTCTAGAAACGTCATTGTGAAATTGGGTTATATTGCTGGTCTTCATTTTGTATATATAACAAAATGATAGAAACCTTATAGAATGAACGTAAAACAAATTCCTTTTTAAGGGCAAAAATGTGTGAAGGGGTTTTGGCCATTACTCAGCACGTCTTCCTCATAGCACATGCTACAAGGCTACTGTGGGCGTTAGCAGCATGCTAAGCTGACCTGGCTGAGGACATCTTTGCTAGAGAGTGCGGTATGGTGGATCTGTTTGGTTAGCAGAGCGAAGAACTGTGTCATCGCCACACATACTGCTTTTAGCCGGCTGGAGCCCCGCCCACCTGCTGTCTGAATCAGCAGTGTCCGCATGGCTGCTAGCACGTACGGTTTTGTCTCTTTCTGAACAAGCAGGAGGCTGTCACACAAAGCTAAGTGACCCAGAGAAACTCCAACCTCTCTGCTGAAGGAATAGGCTACTGCAGTCACAGTATGCATGAAAGGCAGTTGCAAACAGTGTTACACACATGTAACTGATTTCAACCGACTTCAGTTCTTTGTTGTTTTTTTTGATACTCTGCTGCATGGTCACCGTATCAAGGTAGGCCTACTCAACTTCCTTTTCAAACAACAAGGTTTGTGAGCAATGTTGGCTCAGAATAGCATTAAGACTTCTAATCACCTTAGGAATAAGTTTGCAAGGTTCGCCAACCTTCACAATGACACACACACACACACACACACACACACACACACACACACACACACACACACACACACACACACACACACACACACACACACACACACACACACACAGTATATATACTCTGCATCAGTACTGACAACAGCCTGAAAGAGGTTATGGATATATGCTGCATGAAGTGTGTGTGACAGAACTCTCTGCTGAAACTTTCTGTTGTAACTTTTAGGAAGATCTGCAAAACATCTGGCTTAATCCCCAGGGCTGGAAACCCCAGCTGGGCATCAGAAACACCAGCTCTTGTAGTGGGTTTTTAACCCCAGCTGAGCAGAAGAAACACAGTCATGAACCTTTAATGAGACCTGTGATATTTAAATTGCATTATTTACATTTGTTACATTCAAAGCACCCACACAACACTTGTGGAATACCTGAGACTCAGGATATTCGCAAGACAAATTAAAGGTTATGTTAGTTTCCATTCACTGTTACAATGTACTCCCCATAGTAATCATATGACTGAGTACTCCCCTCAGTAATTACATAAGTACTCCCCTTATTAATCACATGACTGAGTGCTCCCCTCATCAATCACATGAAAAGGATGTCTGTCTAACTCTGAGACAGGATGAGAATATCCTGAGTCCAGGTTTCTAACAAGAAAGATCTTATAGTCCTCTCCTCTGATGGACAAAAACTCAGTTTGCAGCTTCAAATCAGACTTGGTCATGGGGGGATGTCCCTGTTCTGGGCCAAGTCCCTTTCTAAAATGACAACACGAAGTCAGATCACACCACCAATCAGTACTACACACAGACACATTCGCCACTTGCAAGCTTCTGATAGAAAAGCAGTGTGATTACCTCTCTCCTTAGGTGGGGTGTCTCTCCTACCAGTGTGAGGTAGAATCCCCCAGCACACCAGAAGCCTCATCCATGTGGTGTGTGGAGAGGATCATTGCATGGCCTGTACGCACAGACACACACACATACCGTTACACACATGCATGGTCGATTTCATACAGTGTTTGTGCGTGTATGTGTACATGAGCGATACATAAGCAGCAGGTTCCATATGGAGCATCTGGAATATGGGTCAGCTCCAGGCATAGGCCCATAGGCTTTAGCACTGCCAACAAATGCCCTAGCAACAGACAGCTTCCTCTGCAGAACTCCTGTATAGTGTCAGATTTGTGAAGTATAAGTTAAGGAAACCTTATTAAATTCCTCCATAATGGCTTGGTTATGTGAAATCTGGGCTTCCTCACGCTGCCATTCTCCCCTAGGTCCCATGTTTGATAAATGTATTAGAAGGGTAGCGTTTTATGTATGGTTGTGCCATGAAAATGTACTTAAGAAAGTGAGAAAATCGGATCAGGCAGGCATTTAACTGATAGGCATTTGGGAGGAAAATCTACACTACTGCAATTTTCTCATGCAGCATATCCCATAAGCGCTCTGAACGGCAGGGAAGAGTGAACTTTCCCCCACAGCCAAGGAAAGTCCTCCGACAGCAAACAGGTGTTACTAACACCAATGCACGGCTGCTTACTCTGTTTTTGCAGTTTTTTTATGAATCAACAATAGATTAGTCAGGAAAAGGCCTGATACATTAGAAAAAGGGAAGGTGACTCCCATACAAAGATATAAAGATGTAATTACGCTACTTGTAGTTAGGATGAAAGTGGGATAGGCTGGCAGGCAGAAGGGTTTGTTTGCAAACATATAGAGGGTTTATACAAGGATGTCTCACTACACAACACATCTGGAAACACATGAATCTATAATCCGTTATAGCACAGGCATTTTCACAATAAAGGTTTTTTTCCAGGCCCAGAACCGTTTGCTCTGTGAATTGTCTGGACAAGTGTGAAAGCTGTTTTCAAGCCCAGGAGCTGTTCACAGAACTGATCTCTGGTTCTCCTGAAATCAGTTGTCTGGAGTTCACTTTAAGTGAACTCCGGTGTGGTTCTACTCCTGGCACCAAGTGTGGAGTTGCGTGATTGGTTCACTTTGTAATGTTACTGATCATTTCACTTCCCTTATCAAGTTTCATGATGGTGGAGAAAGAATTCCAATGTATCAGTATGTACCTAGTAAAACAACACTTTCATAGGACTGGAGCAAGGCTACTGTAATAATCTCATCTTTGTTGAGTGCATGCGTGTACTGAGAGCATCACAACAAACACATCTGGTGCTGGCCTCATATGAGAACAGCTCCTTGTTCACACCTGCTCCTGCAAGGTGAAATTACATGTATCCATAATGTGCTGCCACTAGCGCGTTTGTATCCAAGAATTAAATAAAAAGCAGGAAACAGATTAGCATAGTGCCTAACATTTAGCAAAATTGCTTGCAGAAAATTCACAGTTCATAGAAAATTCATGGAATTGCACTATCAATCCACGGTTCAGATAGAATTCTTCTTGTGTAAGATATATGTGAATATGGAAGTCTGACCCCCAAAAAATTTGTGAAACACAGGTAGAAAAAGTTCCAGAAGAGCTCACTATCCTACTGTTGGTTTATTTCCTTATAATAGCATTTTTATCAAATACATTAAAAAAAACTTCTAAACTGCTTCCCAATTAAGATCTAAGCAGAAATAGATATTGTTCAGCAACCCTTGTGTAACTCTGCCTTATTTATGAATTCTTATCGTCAGAACTTAAAACCCCCATCCCCCTATCTCCAGTATATTTACACAGTTCAGATACAGATACACAGGCTGGGCAGAGGATGTGTGTGGGAGTTTGATGGCAGACCTGACAAGTCAAGGTCCAGCAGCATACCCTCCCACTTCTGATGCAATTCAGCCAGCTGCCGGCCCTTCAGGAGCGAGCTACCGCTCCTGCCAACTACCAGGATCAGCCACCGTCGTACTGCAGGACGAGAAGTGGGCGGGGCCACACACAGAGTGGTCAGACCCATGCAGGAAGAGAGTCTCTCCCACAGAGATGCTTCTGCTTCCATAGACCCTGGGCTAGATCTGTCACTGTCATCACACTATCTGCTCTACACCCTCGGAAGCCGCCTGTTTATCTTTTATCAATTTCAGGATAATCTGCCACTGTGACGAGTCTCTGCTCCATGTCACTGAAAGCACTTCTTCCAAATTCACCTGATTGGATGGCAGAAAAAAAGGCTTAATAATTGGCTTCTTTGAACCTTTTTCAGCTCAGGGCACCTGGAATGCTGGTGAGTGCAGGGAGTGCATAAAAATTGAGGCAAAAACAGCAAGCAAATTTCTGCCACTGACATGAATCAGAAAAGTGAGCTTTAACCTGCATAAAAAATTGTCCAGTGTGTGAACCCAGTCTGGTGCAGGGAGGGACGCACCCACTGAAGCATAGAGAGCATCAGCAGATGGAAGAGTGAGTACTACCTAGATTCAGCAATTCCTACTGTGAATTGTAACTATCCCAGTGTTTCTGTCTCAAAATGGCCACAACAGAATCATGTCTTTTTGCCAATTTGTAGAGGTGAATGATTGCTTGTTGTGACATCCAGCATTCTTAATTATTCAAGTAAAATTAAAGCAATATGAATCGATGGAATAGGAAAGGGATTACAGAGAATATCAGTGGAACATTTTGGCATAATTTCTCTCCAGCTAACTGATCAGAATATCCACTTGGACCCTGCGTACTGGAGACACTTCATCATTATACTGGAGACATCATTTTACATTTTCAAAGTTTACCAGAGGGTCAATTATTATTCAACCCCTCAAACCACCAGAATTCTGTTTGGTTCCCTCAAGTATTAAGAAGTAATTGAGGTATTAAGAACAATTAAAACTTGTGGAAGGAGCTCAAATTCAAAGTCTACAATAGATGCCCAAAGAACCTAGACAACTTGGAGAAGATCTGCATGGAGGAGTGCGCCAAGATTACTCCAGAGACCTGTGCCAGTCTGATCAGGTCTTAAAAAATGATTAATAGCTGTAATTGCAATCAAGGGTTATTCAACAAAATATTCAACCTATGGGTTGAATAATAGTTGACCCTAATTTTTATGTTTAAAATGTATTATAATTGAATATTGTAATATTTAGGCATCTGTTAATAAATGCTACTATTATAAGGCTCTAAATTATTTGCAACTTGTTGAATTTGTATAGGGGGTTGAATACCACTTGGAGGCACTGTACACCTGGGTACCTGGGCCAAGAAGGTGCTTATCTGGCCTTCGTAAAAGGTGGTGCTGAGGCTGCCACTAAACCTTATGACCAGGAGCTCCACCCGTAGTGTCGGCACCAGACTACTCGACTCAGACTGAAGAAGCCTCTGCATTCCTCAGTCAGAACATTTAGTCAGAACAGTTCTGTCCATATGAATATTCATTGTTGTATGTCAGTAATACTACTTAAAATATGGCTTTTTGAATAATTATTAACTCTAGAGAATCTAGAACAAAGTTACTATTAGGTACAAAGTAAACGATACAAAATATATAAAGCAGAAAAAGTACAATGTCATAAACTAGAAGCTATTTATTGGTTTAATTATCTTTTTCCATAATCAAACCTACATATTTAAGTGAACTTATCGATATGGAAATGTCAGAAAAGAAACGGGGCAGAAATCAGAGGAAATAAATTCAGCTCACTGTAGTAGCACAAACTGGTCCAATACACATTAACTATCAGCAAAACAATTTCTTAGAAGGCCATCATACCAACCACAGGGAATACAAGGCCACTGTGTGTGTGTGTGTGTGTGTGTGTGTGTGTGTGTGTGTGTGTGTGTGTGTGTGTGTGTGTGAAAGAGAGAGAGAGAGAGAACAGAGTGTTTTTTTGTCTTTGCATTTTAGCTTGTATGGGCGTGACAACCAGTGTATCCTCTTACTTAATTTGAAGCCCAACAGATGGTGTAATTTACGCACTTCCTTAGTGGCTTCTTAGCCTAGTGGTTCTTGCTGTTCCCTTCATGCTCCTCCAGTAGTTCCTGCAGCTCCAGTATCTCCTGGGGATCTCTGTGTTCACAGGGTTTGGTCTGTTCCTCAGTAGGGTTGTCAAATGCTGGTCTCTTCACTTTGGGCTTCTCTACAACTATAACAAGGGAAGGCACCATTACGCTTTTCAGCTGTTCGAAGGAGACATCTCCAAAATATATTTTGCTCATTAACACATGCACACACCAAAACACACACGCACACACACACACACACACACACACACACACGCATTCTCACACACAGTTACACACACACATATCCTTCCTTTATTTTAACATTGACTCACCTGGTTTTGCAGGATCAGTGAGGTTCAAGCCAATAGGATAGATCAAAGGGTAGGCCAGTGGCATACAGCCTTGTGAACACACATTGGCTAAGCATGTCAGCATACTGCTAGTGGAAATACAACCATGCCACTCCATCCCAAATCACGCAAACCACACACACACATCCATCATGAGCAGTGAACATACTCACAACCAAGCAGACAAGCAATTTAAATTAAGAGTCCACAATTAAGTGCACTGTGTTTGTTTTGAAGTTTAAATGGTAAATATTGACTTATTCTCCTTTCAACCTAAAGCTCATTAAAAGGAAACACAAACACAGTTCAGATTCTGTCTTTATCAGGATGGTAGGTCTACATATGATCTTTTGTAAATTGGTATTAAAATATTTGTTCATAATGCAGAAGGCTGCAATATGCTCAATATGTCAATGAACCTTCTATAAATAAGTATAAAAAATTGGCTCAATTGGAAGCCTTCCAGATGAAGGTTCTGTGGGTGTTCTGATCATGTCTTCATGCAAATACAACAAATGTAAGTACATTTATTCAGAATAATGCAATTAAATAATGTGCGTTTAATAAACTGCAAAGCACAATATTGTATAATCGCCATATATTTTGCCTATATTGATTAGCCCTATAGCCATGTTCACCAACACAAGTCATCATACACTGAGGCACAACAACCAAACAAAAAAGAACTGGCAATGCAGTACTATGTTCTGAAACTGGATAACTTGATGTGATGTGATTCACTGTGAAGACCACTAGAGGTCAGTGTGTTACAAAAATTTAGTAAATCAAAAGACCACCAACAAATAAATATTAAAGCTTCACTTCACTTCTCGAAAATGTACGTGCTACTCTGCAAACATAAGGTTGTAGAACTAGTCTACCATACCTAATACCATCAGCTTATTATCAAACTTTCTGTGAGCTGAATCAAGTGAGTTAGAGAAGGGAAAACTGCATTGGTATAGCTCTTTAGTAACACAGGTTGACAATCTTGATTGCTACAAGGTACAATTACACATCATATCTACACAGCAAAGTTACTTTGTCCTTCTCCAGCCACCGTAGCTAATTCCCCTCACCATAATGATGGCTGTCAGTAGGATGGTGCTGGCATTCAACATGAGGGCACTGTTGCTGAACCAGGCACATCAGAGCACCTTGCTGGTGACACCTGTGGCCTTCAGGGTCTCCGTTAGACTCATGTCCTTCTGCAATACAATACTCATCACTGTCATAGCAATGGAGTCCACCCATGCCAGCACCAAGAAGATGGGAAAACAGCAGCTCGGGGTCAACCTGAACCATCAATGTGCGCACGCACGCACACACACACACACACACACAGAGAGAGAGAGAGAGAGAGAGAGAGAGAGAGAGAGAGAGACAGACAGACAGACAGACAAAGAGAGAGAGAGACATGACTGTGGCACAGAAGTGAATTTGTGTTCCAATTTCTGATCATTTTAATTGGGATTTTCCTTAGTAAAATAAATGCAGAACCAAACACATTATCCCAACCAATTATATACTGCTACCTCTTCAGTGTTTTAAAAGCACAGAACATTGTAATTGTGTAAGTCGTTTTAAAGCAAGAGAGGCACAGAGAAGGGATTCTAAAAATAGTTCTGGTGACACTCAGTTTTTTAGCATTTTCCTTGTTCAACCACAGCTGATCGAACTGATCCACTAAAAATGAAGATGTGTGCTGCATCAGGTGTGGTGAAGCAGGTAAACACCACTACACCTGGCTCAGGAGTACCCTGCTGTTAGATTGTAAGACTCACCAGTCATCCTAGTAGCAGGGGTATGGCATCTGCTGAAGGTAGACCTCTACAGGGTTTTGCCTACCTGTTTGGTCTTTATGACTGTCTGCTCCGCTCTATATGTAGTGGAGGTCATTAATGGGGTCGGCCTGAGGCTCAGGGTTCCAGCACCTGATTGTGGGTTGAGAGATGAGGCAGAATGGGTGTTTTAAGTATGGAATACCAGTACTTCCAAAAAGGCGTTTTTACAAAGACTCAGATCTGATCTTCTTGGTGCGCTCCGCTGCATCAATGTGTATGTGGATCTTGAACTTGACATGTGGTGGGACTCTGCTGGTCCAGGGAGACACGTCCATAAAGACCAGTTTCCGATGGGTCAGCTGGTTCTCATCCCAGAGACCCATGAATTTGTCCAGAACCAGGCACTGCAAAACAATGAATGAATCAATAAAATAAATATTAATAAAAAAGCAGTTTTATTTTAAATGTATTTGACATTTCTTTTATGATGTCAGTTCCATAGGTGATCCTGTTCCTGATATATAAATTCTCCATGTGTTTCTGTGTACTATGCCAGCCATTTGGCTATAGTGTTCCATGTACGCCCTGCCTGCTAGCATCTTGTGCTGCATTGTCTCAGAAACATCTTTGCACACAGCCTGCATCTGGCTCTTTTCATGTTGTCTGTCTGACACAGCATTAGACATCTGTCTATGGTATGTTGCACTGTGGACTGTCCTTTTCCATATGTTGAATAATACTGTAAATTAAAGTAAACAGACTGTCCTTGAGCTCAACTACACTGCACTGAACTGAATTGCAAGGAACTACGCCAAATCAGCGTGTCCTAAAAGAACACTTTGATGCTTGGTCATGCCCATCCGCTCTTACCGAGCTGAGTGCTGGGTTGAGAGACCCACAACACTGGTGCCAAAGTTCACATTCTGTCCTTTTCCACTTGACAGCTCAATGCAGGACCCAACTCCAGTCAAACTGTATCGGATGGAGCAGAGGGTGCTGTTCCCCCACATGGCCACGCCCACCTCACTGCATCCCCACACACTCCCACCCACTCAGGCTAACACCGGCTTCATTGAATTGCTGTGCGTTCATTTGTGTGGAGCTGGCCTGTGACAGCAGAGGCCCACTGTGGTTCCAGGGAGGTTGGGGCATACGGGGCCTGTGGACGCTGTCACCAGCCTGTGCCTCCCTCTTTATGGATGTCTGAAAGGGGATGCAAGGGAAGTGACAGCTGTACCTAATCAGGCTCAATCGGTGGGTTTGTCAACCCTGAGTGTGGTTATCCAGGCCTGAGACAATGGCAGAGAGGGTCTAAGATTAGGATGAAAGAGGCTGGGCTTGGAGCCCTACTGCTGAAGGGCTCTCTGAGACACTGTGCTCTCGGAGAGAAACTGGGCTTTTCTTTACAGCACTCCAGATCAGAGGAGCACAAAGAGACCTGGGAGTACCGTGCCTTCTCTGCTGGTGTCCTTGCAGGAGTTTTTGTGCGTTCTGTTGGGGTACAGGAGGTGCAGAATGCGTGCAGAGGAGTGTGAGGACTGTACAAAGTGTGTAAGGGAGTGTGGATAGTGTATAAAAGAGTAAGAAAGGGAGTGTGCAGTGGTGAAGGGGATAGAAGAGAGTGTGTAGTGGTGAAGAGATTATAGTGGTGAAGAGAGTGTGTAGCGGTGAAGAGTGTGCAGTAGAAAGATGTGTCCATCCTTAGAAGCTTTAGAGATATCAAACAATTGATTTAAACCAATTCAGTTGTTTAAATGCTCTCTCTGTCTGTCCCTGATTCTGACTCTCTCTCTCTCTCTCTCTCTCTCTCTGTCTGCCTTTCTCTGACTCTGTCTGGGTAATCTCCATGTAGTGGTTTATCATGTGCAGTACCCCAGTCGGGTTGAATTTGTTCCTCCATTCGATGTGACGCATGTCAGCACCCCAGCCCTCCTCTGGGACAGGAATTTGAGCACGTCTGCTTGTGAGCTTGGTGTTCTTTAAACTCTGGTCAATGTTGTCCATCACTGCAGGGTCTCTGATGGAGTCGTGAGATAAGAACCAAGATGGCCAGTGATAAGCCAGCTAATTATTATCTACTACTGCTAAAAACAGGAGTGTTACACAAGGAATCATTTACTTTTTATCATTTATATGCAAATATTCAGGTGAGGTTTAATATGTATTTATGTTAAAAAAAATAAATCTTTTTTGTGTTGGCCTGGAGGCATGCACATTTTAATGCATACACATACAAACACACTCCCTATATGGACAGATAAGAACTTGTCCACAATAATAATAATAATAATAATAATAATAATAATAATAATAATAATAATTGTATCCAGCTTAAAACTGAATCATTGGTGTTTCAGGTTGAATTTGCCAGTAACCATAATGCATCACCCATTTGCTGAATATCTTATGGGACTATCAAAACAGAAAGGAGAATAATGGACAGTTGGTGGTGAGCTTCCACCTGCTCGCCTCATTCTCCCAGTGAAAGCATGCAGAAGTCCCACTGAAAGGGCAGAAGGGTGAAGGGTGACACTGGAGTCTGCTGAGGCCCAGGGGGAGTGGACGTGGCCCACTGCCCAGGACACGGGCGGTTGCCCTGTCCCATGGGGAGGAGTTCTGTACCTGTATTCATAACAATATCCAGAGTGCATTAAAAAAGAACGAGAGACAGAGAAAAAGAAAACAATAGAGAGGTTCAGAGAGAGCGGGAGGATGGTCAGAAGCAGGGGGAGACAAGGAATAGGAAACTAGTATCCACATAGACATAGTATGGATTTCCCTCTATGAGCACAGTACACAAGTTCAGGAAAGCAGGGTCACTAGACAGGACCAAGAAGCCAGAAGAGATCTCAGGCTCCCCATTTCAAAAATGCCCTTTAGGCTTATCAAAAATCAGTGTGAAGACATTTATCCACACATCTTTCCTTTTCAACCAATAAATTTCATATTTGAATACAGTCAAGTAATTAAGTAAATAAGTGAACAAGGGGACTTAATAAATGAACAATAATTCATACATACAAATGAAGTTTTAAAAATCTGTCATATATTTTTAATTAAAAAATATTAATTGGACATAAATGTGTAAATAGCTTCCACACCCTGACTAGCAGTTTTAGTATGTGACAAAATTGGAAGTTATAACATGACTAAGAAGTCCGTGTAAGCCATGTGGCAGCTGTAAGAACCAGGCGACAGACACAAACCCCGCCCTGGCAACAGGAGCCAGGCGACAGACACAAACCCCGCCCTGGCAACAGGAGCCAGGCGACAGACACAAACCCCGCCCTGGTAGCAGGAGCCAGGCGACAGACACAAACCCCGCCCTGGTAGCAGGAGCCAGGCGACAGACACAAACCCCACCCTGGCAGCAGGAGCTAGCCGACAGACACAAACCCTGCCCTGGCAGCAAGATGCCCTCTGGCTGCTGTGCATTCTATAGCACGCTCCGTCCCCGCGACAGCCTGGTATCAGACTAGTGTCCGCGAAGGGTGTCTCCACTCCTGGGCCCGTTAGACAGCGTTCCTGCACTAGCCAGGACTTGCAGCCTGACAGGTGGAGATTTATAAAGGGCCAAGGCGTGTGCAAAGCAGCCAAGGGGCTCTGGCTGAAATTAGACTTCCGCATACGCACGAACCCCTGCCCTGCTGTTGTGTGCTTTTACGTAAAGAGAAAAAAAAAAAAACAGACGGAAGAAACTGTGATTTCCTGGCTGCTAAAAATATGTCCTTATCTGAACCTTTTGGGGGTAAAGCCAAGGGAGAATATTCTGAAGTACCCTTGAAGCTTCTCAGACACAGCAGACAGTACACAGGCCCAAGACAAATGCAGGCCAAAACCACTGAACTGGAGGCAGTTGGGTTGGGATGAGGGTGACTGTGGAGAGTGGGGTTTTGGGTATACATTACATATGTGTTTCATAAATTAGTCAAATAATACAAAGTTGACAAAGAACGTCTACCTAGAAACTGAGAATCTTGAGAATCTTCTCATTACAAAAAACTGATGGGGCTGATGAGTCCTTTTGAATTCGCTCAACACTCTATTGGAAAAGTGACTAAAAACACATCCTGTGTGCTGAACTAGAACTTCCAGAACTTCAGTGTGTCATCGCTGGCCCTCGCAGTGCCTGGAAGTCATTCAGCTGACTCCAAGTACAATGGGCTCAAGTTTAGTAAGCACACTCCAAAATAAGACATCCTTCCTCTTGACCATGTCTGCTTGATGTCTCAGACTGGACAGTCCAACAGAGGAGAGGAGTGAGGGAGGGAGAGGATATGGAAAGAGAACAGGAGAGAAGAGAGACCAGAAAGCATGAGAGAGAACAGAGATAATTAGAAAGATAAAGGGACACTTAGACACTGTACTCTTGCCCAAAGCTCTTGTATGCTAACACTGAGGCATGTCCACTCTAATCTTGGTACTGAAATGAGACCTTTGATACATCAGCTGATGGCCAATCTGGTGAGCAGTAGCTCCAACACAACAACCAAGTAGAATGAATCTCCATTTGTGTGTTCAGCACCAAATGTTTTAAGATCTCTACTGGCAACACTCTTATATAGTTCTCTCTCACTCTACTAGGGTCAGAAGGATGTAAAGCCCTAAACTGTGAATTAAACTAGCACAGCACCGTTATTAAGTGAGTAGAGAGTTCTGTTTACAAATTAAGTGTGTCCTTGTTGGCATTAGCTATGTCCATACTGATGTAAAGCGTGTCCATGTTCATGTAAAGGGTGTCCATATTAGCGAAAAGCATGTCCTCATTGATGTAAAGTGTGTCCTTGCTGGCCTAAAGCTTGTCCTTGTCGGCATAAAGCGTGTTCTTATTAGTGTAAAGCGTATCCTCGTTGACGTAAAAGCTTGTCCTTTTTGGCGTAAAGCTGTGGTTAAGACAGAGATGCGCTTTGTCCTTTACTGTGAAACATTGAAAACCTATGTGACATTTTCACATTAAAAAAACAAAACATGATTCTAGAATTCAGTAATATGACCCAACATGAAAAATTACAAATGTTTTTTAGAGCAGGGCACACATCAATCCTTGCTGCAAAATATGCCACAATATGTCATCACTTTAGAGATGGTCAGTGACAACCTCCCCTCTCCTCTCTACACACACAACCCTCTTTTGCGTTTATATCTTAAGTACTTATCATTTTTTGTTAATGTCTTAATGACTGAGGTTGAAAGCAAATATTTCTGAGGCTATGGAAATATTGTATTTTGTAGTCATGTCAATAAAGCCATCTTGACATGACAAGATGGACAGATAGATAGAGAGAGAGCGAGAGGGACATCAAAAGAAATGTTAAGTGATACTATGTTCACAGACATGACAGTATAATGGGGAGAGACACACAAAAAAACATAATGAAGATCATAGACTGCATCCAGTTCAAAAGCACAGATTGCATGTAATCATTGTCCACCAGTACAGACAGCATCCAATGATTATCCACCAGCATAGACTTTATCTAAACCCTACCCACCAACAAAGACAACATCCAGTCATCCACCAGATGAGCAAAGTCATAAGAATCTTCACAATATCATTAACTACATGCAATTAAAATTGCAGCCCTTGTGGTTTTAAAAGTGTTCTTCTAAACTGTGATTCTGAAATGGAATCGCTTAGTTGTTCATCCCTAATCATAACATGATTAATATCTAGCATTATATAGCATTGTAAAGGATAACAGATGTTTATTATTCATTGGTTTTATGTCTAGTCAAAACATCATCTCCCCTATGCTGCCTGTTTTGGCATTGAGTTAGCAGATCTTTCCAGCATTTCAACAAGCTTGTGGGCATGTGCCAAATTTATAGGCTTTGAAATATTTCCATAGCTCAATCCTTTCTTATTGCACACATGCACTGGTATGAACAGATATAAACACACACAAGCCTTAGCTTGGCACTACTCCAACACAGTGGATACACACCAACACACACACACACACACACACACACAAACACACCAAAACACAGCAAGCCAGCAGCAGCATGCAGCACTCTGACCCTCTGTCCACATTCCACAATTCCCACAAGCCCTATTATACACCACACTGCATGTGGTCTGCGTGTGTGTGTATACGAGTGCTAAAATCCACACAGCATCTCATTACAATGTCAATATTAATGAGTCTGACAAAGGCAGTTGCCACGGTCACTCACATGTAGGTGAAATGCATGTTTGAGAATATAGGTTACGCGTGTGAGTCAGACGTGCGTGAACCTGTCACTCAACTGACAGATGTAATGTTCGTGGCGGCTCTCTCTCTCTCTCTCTCTCTCTCTCTCTCTCTCTCTCTCTCTCTCTCTCTCTCTCTCTCTCTCACTCTCGCTCTTTCTGATTAGTTGCTAAGGGCTTATCCAGTCAGCTCTGTGTTGACTCTGAATTAGGCCTGTGTTCTTCACCACCCCCTGAAAACATTTCCATATGAAAGCCATTAAAGAGCCTTTTTAGCACTGATGTCATTCCTGCAGTCTGAGTCTTTGTCACACTGGCCTGCGGGTCCCCGCCTGCACTCATACTGCACCGCACCACTAGGGAGTGACACTGAGAGCTTGGCAGGGAAAGAGAAAGAGGTGCATTGGTGTGCTAGGATCTGTTGGAGCTTCAGTCAAAAAACATAAAGCACAGCTTGAAGAAAAAGAAAGAACAGCCGGGGGCAGGATGGTGCTGGAACCTCAGACAGGAGGAGAGACATAACAGGCAGCTCAGGATGAAGGGGTGACTGCACATAACTCCCAGAACTACCACCTGTGTAGCCTGCCACAGAGGCTGCCTGACACCACCCCCACGCCAAGATCAGAGGAGCACAAACTATCGGAAACCTCAGTCTGGCACTGAAGGACAGGGTGTTTCCAGCCTCAGTAATGGTTATGTTACATCAACGGATGAGGAAGAATGAAGCTGGACTTGAATTGAGAGCCAGTGAATAGAACCTTGTGTACACAGCACTGTAGACTACCTGCTCAGCTTGGATCTTAGTGCTGACTGAGTCTGTAGGAGGAACATATCAGAGCATGTACAAGTTGTCAGTTTCATCATCCTTCAAGATGTCCTCCACTTGGACACCCTGACCTACCCCACAATGACCCTCGGTGATAGCGATGGCAACAGCAAGAATGCAGCACTTCGACACCTTCTGGGGCATTCCTCTGGAAAGGACTTCAAGTGGACTCTCCAGCTATTGTATGGACTGGACTGTCCTTAAAGAAGATGGAGAGGAACAAAATGCAGATGGAATGCAAGACATTTTGACCCCATCTCTACTGAAGACTTCAGAAATGTCTATTCAGCTCAAGCAGCAGTTTGGTGTGAGGGGTTAAGTGGAAAACTTAATTAAATGGCATTCTTAGTGCTTTTATTAACTCAAGCCCACACCAACTGCACAAACAGAGGGGATACAAGTGAAGAGGATGTTGGGGGTAGTGAGTAAGAAAGGGGAAATCTGAGAATCAGAAACTGATAGAAAGTGAAAGAGGGAGAGACTCTGAGGTGCTGGTCATTATAAAAAAAAATTGGAGAGAAATGACAGAGAAATAGAATAATATCCAGAATGTGAGAGAAAGTATAAGGGGGAGTTTGGAAAGGGGAATGAAAGAATGAAAGATGCATCTGTAGTTGCATGAGTGCAGAGCGGTCAGTGACTCAGAAACTATAGACAATAAATCAAAATGTGAGGCCTCGCTGTGGGTCACTGACACCCCCCCCCCCCATTTGTCCAATATTGGCAAAGCACTGTATTGGAGCACTGCACAGGGAGCCAGGCTTCATTCCAACCGTGTGCATCGACCTGCCCTGATTATGCAATGTGGTACTGCAACCCAGTCAGTCATGACACAGGACATTTATGTTTATGTGGCCTGTTCAGGGGTAAACAAGTAGAAAGTGCTTCACCTGAAAATAGAGGGGAGCAGGAGGGTAGAGTGAGTAGATTTTTCACTGTCCACCTCCAGGCTTCAGTTCAGTTCACAGCTGGTGAGTTTGGGGCAGGTGTGTGTGCACTCACTTGTGACTTGTTCATGAATGGTGTGGAGGGTGTCCATCAAGATACTCATAAGAGGCCACGCCATTTTTTTCTTAAATCAGCATCTCCACATGCACAGCAGCCATTCCATTCAAGTGTTTATTGAATTCCTTCATAGACACATCTCATTCTACTTAATGATATGCTGAATAGGTGATCACCTTAACAAAATCAACAGTATAAAAACCACTGCTGCTGTCTTCACTATTCTCTTGTTATAGAACCAGCTGGATGTGAAAAGCAGTGCTAGGACTACCCAAAAAGTAAGTGTAGTCAAAATACAGCTACAGAACATGCCAAAAGTGTTGAAAAGAAAAGAAGGGTTCAGCTGTAGCTTTACTGGCAGAGGGATACAGTGAGCATCAGGTTGCTTCTATCTTGAAAATTTCAAA
Source organism: Electrophorus electricus (assembly GCF_041902795.1). Lineage (NCBI taxonomy): Eukaryota > Metazoa > Chordata > Actinopteri > Gymnotiformes > Gymnotidae > Electrophorus > Electrophorus electricus. The sequence continues at coordinate 9,081,724 of NC_137510.1, read as the reverse complement.
AACTATGGTTCATACGAACAAGGTCAAGCAGCAAACACAAAGGACAAAAACAGCTACAGACTGGCAGAGGTCGAAAACGACTCTATACCGACCGTGATGATCGCTACCTCTTTCGAATGTCACTTAAAAACTGTAAGATGATGTCAAATGACCTACAAAAAGAATTGCATGCATCAGCTGGGGTGAATTGCACAGCGAGGATGGTTCAAAACAGGAGGCAGGGCTGAAGTCGTGCAAAGCTAGAAAAAAGCCCTTCATCAACGAGAAGCAAAGAAGAGCTAGAAAGACCATAAGGATTGGATCATAGAAGACTGGAGTAAGATCATCTTCTCTGATGAGTGCAATTTTCAGCTTTGTCCAACATCTGGTCGTGTAATGGTTAGACGGAGACCAGTGATGATCTGGGGGTGTTTCAGCAAGGCTGGAATCGGGCAAATTTGTCTTTGTGAAGGACACATGAATCAAGCCACTTACAAAACTGTGCTGGAAGAAAACTTGCTTCCTTCTGCTCTGACAATGTTCCCCAACTCTGATGAATGTTTTTTTTTTTCAACAAGACAGTGCTCCATGTCACACAGCCAGGTCAATCAAAATGTGAATGAGGGACCACCAGATCAAGATCCTATCATGGCCAGCCCAATCTCCAGACCTGAACACCATTGAAAACCTCTGGAATGTGATCAAGAGGAAGATGGATGGTCACAAGCCATCAAAAGAATGTTTGTGTCAGGAGTGGCGTAAATGTGAAAAGACCAGCAATGTGAAAGCCACATGAAAGCTGTGATTAAAAATTAGGGTTATTCCAACAAATATTGATTTCTTGACTCATCCTAAGTTGAACTATTAGTACTGTGTTCTTTATAAATGAATATGAGCTTGTTTTCTTTACATTATTTGTGGTCTGAAATTTCTGTAACTGTTTTGTTATTTTGACCATTAGTCATTTTCAAAAATAAACATGCTCTAAAATTCAATATTTCTATCTGGAAATTTGGAAGAAATGTTGCCAGTAGCTTATAGAATAAAAAAAAACTGCGCAGCCTGGTTAAACACATACCTATGAATTGTAAAACTAGAGAAACTGATAATTTTGTAGTGGTCTCACTATATATATATATATATATATATATATATATATATATATATATATATATATATATATATATATATATATATATATATATACACACACACACACATATACACACACACACAGTGCATCCGGAAAGTATTCACAGCGCTTCACTTTTTCCACATTTAGTTATGTTACACTTATTCCAAAATGGATTAAATTCATTTTTCCCTCACAATACCCAATAATGACAAAGTGAAAAAGGTTTGTTTGGAATTTTTGCAAATTTATTAAAAATAAAAAACCCAAAAAATCACATGTACATAAGTATTCACAGCCTTTGCTCAATACTTCGATGAAGCACCTTTGGCAGCAATTACAGCCTCAACTCTTTTTGAGTATGATGCTACAAGCTTTGCACACCTATTTTTGGGCAGTTTCTCCGATTCTTCTTTGCAGAACTTCTCAAACTCCATCAGGTTGGATGGGGAGCGTTGGGGCACAGCCATTTTCAGATCTCTCCAGAGATGTTTAATCAGGTTCAAGTCTGGGCTCTGGCTGGGCCACTCCAGAATATTCACAGAGCTGTCCCGAAGCCACTTCTTTGTTATCTTAGCTGTGTTGTCCTGCTGGAAGATGAACCTTCACCCCAGTCTGAGGTCCAGAGCACTCTGGAGCAGGTTTTCTTCAAGGATGTCTCTGTACATTACTGCATTCATCTTTCCCTAGACTCTGACTAGTCTCCGAGTTCTTGCTGCCGAAAAACAACTCTACAGCATGATGTTGCCACCACCGTGCTTCACTGTTGGGATGGTATTGGCCAGGTGATGAGCGGTGCCTGGTTTCCTCCGGACATGATGCTTGGCATTCAGGCCAAAATGTTCAATCTTTGTTTCATCAGACCAGAGAATTTTGTTTCTTATGGTCTGAGAGTCCTTCAGGTGCCTTTTGGCAAACTCCAAGCGGGCTGTCTTGTTCCTTTTACTGAGGAGTGGCTTCCGTCAGGCCACTCTACCATACAGGCCTGATTGGTGGAGTGCTGCAGAAATGGTTGTCCTTCTGGAAGGTTCTCCTATCTCCAAAGAGCAATGCTGAAGCTCTGTCAGAGCCATACATCAGTGCTTCCATGCAATCCTGTCTTAGAGGTCTACAGACAATTCCTTGGACTTCATGGTTTGGTTTGTGCTCTGACATGCACTACCAACTATGGGACCTTATATAGGCAAGTGTGGGACTTTCCAAATCATGTCCAATCAATTGGATTTACCACAGGTAGACTCCAGCCAAGTTGTTGAAACAACTGAAGGATGATCAGTGGAAACAGGATGCACCTGAGTTCAGTTTTGAGTGTCATGGCAAAGGCTGTGAATACTTATGTACATGTGATTTTTGGGGTTTTTTTTTTTTTAATAAATTTGCAAAAATTCCAAACAAACTTTTTTCACTTTGTCATTATTAGGTATTTTGTGGAGAATTTTGAGGGGAAAAAATTTATTGAATCCATTTTGGAATAAGGCTATAACATAACAAAATGACATAACAAAATGTGGGAAAAGTGAAGCGCTGTGAATACTTTCTGGATGCACTGTATATATTATATATGTGTGTGTATATATATATATATATATATATATATATATATATATATATATATATATATATATATATATATATATATATATATATATATATATATATATACACACACACACACATACATACACACATACATATAAGATCACTTTAGTGTAAGCATCATTGTAATTGTTAACTAATCATAAATGAGCTCTGCCCATTTCCCTGCTCTAAGCAAGCAGCCATGTAAGAGAGCTGCTGCTGCAACACAGAAGCCACATGGAGTTGCTGTAGTTGGACACAGGGCCTGGAAAGTCGCCATTCGGCTACTGGAAGCAGGAGTCATGGGAATGGCAGCAGATGCCCTGGAGCAAGGGCAGGGTCCCGGGAGAAGGCTGGGCTTTGGTTGGGAAATGTCCCACAATGGTAAGAACCTGTTTCAAAGATTCACACTAAACTAGCCAAGCATAGTGGATTTTTTTAATAATAATAATTTTATTGTTGCTAAAGAAGACCTTAAAAAGACCTACAAAAAGTGCAAAGACACAACCTTCTAGTCAGACCAGATTATAAGTAACTTCATAATAACTTCCTGGTTTAATATTTAGTTGTTAATCTTAAGGAATGTTATTCATTAACTCCTGCAGATTATTCAGTAACTATGCTGAAACTAAGATGATTAGTTTATAGTTATACGAGTTTGGATTAAGAGTTGGAAACCTTTGATAATTTCTTAGATTGTAAGTAATTATTGAGAATTTATGAAAAAAAAAAGTTTAAAGACTTTTAACTCACTCTAGCATTGACAATAGAGTGAGTTAGGTCTCCTTAACCAGAGTAGCCTGATGAACACCATCATCAGTCACTTTATCTCCAAAAAGCAGTGCACCTTTAAAGGAAACATCAGGATGCATATCACACCTGCGATAAAGATGCATGCCTAATACATTGACCTAACACACTGGACTTAGCTAATCAGCTAATGACCAAATCCTTCAAGAGTTAAAATGGGGTGCTAATGTTGCAGCTGTTTAAGGTTCTGACCTGATGTTGAGATAACATTGAGCTATTCAATCCCTGATCATGTGATATCCATCCATGCCTGAGACTTCATGATAGGCCATGCTCTCTGCACTTCATCCCACTCCACCTGTCAATCAGAGTGATTCTAACCAATCACAGGCATCTGCTGGGTATTTTCACTCATATTAGCAATTTCAAAACAAAAGACTACAAAGCATGTCCTTGTCCAAAAGAAGACAACTGAGCTATAAATAGTACAAAATGTGGAACTGTTTCATAGAAAACCTTATATACCCTTAAAAGAAACCAAGAGGATTATTAAGAATAAAGTTTCGTGTTTCTACAGTTTTGACCATTCAATATCATGTTAAAAAAAATGTGTTGGTTATGGTTTGTAAGCAATCTGTGGCAAATTGTGTTCAGATGGAAATGCTACTGGAACGATGACTTTCCATTCATGGAACCTTTGGACCAGAGATTCCAAAAAAATTAATCACAGAAAAAGGTCAGAAAGCAAACCCTGGCAATAACCAGAACCTTAACCATTCATAACTTTTCATATGAACTGGGTCATGCAGGTTTGCATGAATTTGAAACCAAGACATCATGTAGGGTGTGCTCCTGTTCAAGCAGAATAAAAACCTGGACCTTTGTGGCTGGTGTCTTTAAGACGAACCTCTGCTAAAGGGTATCAGTGCCTCCATGGATGCAGAATCTGAGGTGGACTGGCACACAGCGTCTCACCTCCTGCTGTAGTGAATGGACAAGCACAAATTGCGTCACCTCCTGCTGCTTGTGGACAGTCCTGTTTTAAACATCAGAAACTGCAGCTGGTGGATTGTCCCTGTTACCTCCTATCCCCAGGGGGTCAATCACAGTGAGCTGAGAACTAAACCATTGTTGCACAAAATAGAGATAGGACTGAACAATTTGGGGATATTGTTGACAATATATCATGTTTTTGTACCAATATCGGGGTGGCAATTTCATTTGCAGGGATTCTTTTCTTGAATTTAAGATCCAGGTCTGTATTCATGGTCCACATAATATCAAACATCCATTCCAAGTACAGAAGAAAGTTCTTACATTAAATCAGATATGTAATTTCTACTACTGTTTATTCCAAGACTGTTATTATAGAACTAATACAGTCTTTTATATTACAGAAAACAACAACGATAATTCATAAGAATCTTTACAACATTGCTAATAACAACATGCCAATTCACATTTGTTCTCTTCCTGAACACACCAGTTTATCAACTTATCATAAACTGCATCGTGTGTCTTAAGTGCTGGACAACAATGTTGACTGGCTGGTGTCTCCTTGATGACTGTTTCGAGAAGCCCTAAACTCCGAATCCAGGTTTAGTATTCCCACTGCTTTACTACACCCAGATCATCTCACCATCTTATCATCATCTTCAGCTCGTAATTATCAAGCCCTTCTTTCACTGAATAATCAGACAAAAAGAAAGAAAAACGCACGCCTTTGGCTCGACAAGAATGTGGATTGACACCACTGTAATATGCAATAGTGAAGAGCATTGTATGAAGAAGTGACCTCTGAAGATAGTGACAATAAAAACGTTAACAGTTTCAAGGTTGGGCATACTGAATTGTCAGATTATCGGGTCTCGAATTCAAGGTTGGGCATACAGAATTGTCAGATTGTAATATTATCCGAGCCTCTTCTTTCTAAGGGTGTCTATTCCGTCATCCTGTTTTGAGACCTTGGGCGTATGTTATCGAGGTTGCGTGACCCTGTGCGTTTTTAGGTTAAACACAGACACACACACAGACACACACACAGACAGACAGACAGAGACACACACACACACACACACACACACACACACACACACACACACACACACACACACACACACACATACACGTACACGTACGTACGTACGTCAGCAAGCTTCTCTCACCTGTGAGAGCACGCACGTAGCCACACTTGCCCTGCGCCGCGGCAAACAGAGCAAGTTTCACGCAGCATGATTAGACAAAGCCTGTCACGTCCGTGGTGTCCGGCGGACAATTATCTCCCACTTTCGTTATGTGACCGATACACAAGGAGCAGTTTTCTTGTGCGTTAAAGAACAAAGAGACTAACGTAATTTGTAAACATGAACATGCATTGCTGCAAATGCCCAAATGTTTCATCAGTAATTTATGTTTACCTCATTAACTAAAACATTTTTTTTCCCAAGAATGCCATGTGAACTGCAAGAAAAGGAAACATCTCAAATAAAATACTTGCTTCCATGGATAGATCTGACGATGGCTTTATTACACCCGCGGTCTGCCTTCCCCCCATGGTGATTGGTAATCCGTCACCTAGATGCTGAGAATTAAACGAGTTCTCTCGTTCCATTCCGAACCTGAAAAACTCGGTGTACGATGTCAAACGGGGTATTATTTTACCTGCAGCAGGCTGCACATGCGACCTTTCAGGTGCTAACTCTAGTCACAAAAAAATAAAAAGATAAGCATATTTGTGGTCAACATTTTTTAATAAATTACAAAAGTGAGTTATCACATGTAGGCTACCTGTTTCGTACACTTGAATAAAAGGTAAAACAATACCAGGAGGACCCCTAGTATGCGTCAGACTGTTACATAGAGTAAAAGAAGCACTTATTTTGGCCAGATCTCTTGTTGACGCAGTTAAACTTTTCGATGGTTGCTGAGATATCTTAAACTTGTATACAATTATATTTAAACCTTTGGGAAGGTATGTTTAATGATTAAGATATTTCTGAAAACCCACAGAAAAAGGGTCTAAACGTTAATGTAAAAATATATAAACATGGTCTGTGCACAAAACTGTAAGTAAATAATACATAAAATCAGCACATGTGTAATGAGTGAATAATAATAAAAAGTCACATGTACAAACACCTAGCTTTGACAAACACGTGGATACAGTCTCTTTCTGTTCTGCGAAGCACAAGTAATCTTGAAAAAATACTGCATTACAAATGTCCCGCGGCTGACACGACCGAAGACTTGGTCTTTGTAAGTGCATTAATTTGCTGTAAGATGATGTAAGTGATGATACCACGCAACTGTAACAGTTTTGATCAACTTGTTTTTGGTATAAAACATACACAAAACGCAAAAAAAATATATAATGAAAGTATATATTAAAAGTTTAGTACAATGCAAATTATAAAAAATGTAATTGCACGATTCAATAGCAGTCCTGCTACTGCTCCGAGTAGCGTCTTTAAAATCTTTGTTGTGCATTTACTCTCATGACTTTGTATCCTTATTTACATTTAAGTCGGGCCTAATGTTTAGATGAACATTTTCATCTTTATTTTTTAAAGATCAGCTAAGTGCATTGTGTATTAATACTGGTCCATGAGCTTGTTCGATCATTACAAGCTGCCATTTGCAAACATAACGAGTAATATAATAGTGTGTGTGTACGTGTGTGTGGGTGTGTGCGTGTTACACATACAAACCACCACCAGACACCCACACCACTTCATTGGGTCTCTTCACAGTTCAGTTATATATGCTGTGTATATATACACACTTGCAATTGCTTATACATACAGTAATATGATCTTATACAGTTCTGGCATCTCCTTACACGAAATGGGCTTCCCTGTTCTCAAAGTCCTGCACATGTCTGGCCCGGAGTCTCTGGTAGACTGGCTTAATTTGGCTCTGATCCCCCTCCTCTGGGCTGGAACTGGGAGACTGAGGAGGGGACAGAGGGCTTACGCGGTCAGCCTCTGCCTCGGGGCCATCCACCGAGACCTCCAGGCAGAACTCCTCCTCTTCTTCTTCCTCCTCCTCCTCCTCCTCTTCCTCCTCCTCTGCACTGTTCGTGCTTAATGCTGTTGTTTTTGCACAGGTGTCCACTGGTGCTCTGGCCTGGCTGCCTGGTGGTTTGTAGAAGGTTCCAGGAGGAGGCTGCAGGGTTCGGGGTGGTCTGAAGGCAGCAGGTGCGGGGCTGTAGTCAACAACGTTCCCCTCTCTGTGAAGAGTTGGTCCGAATCGCCCAGCAGCTACGCTGGGCTTGTTAGTGTAGATGGCTTTGACGCTGGTTTTGGCATACTCAGACAAGGAGTCCAGTGATGGAGATGTAGAAAGTGAGTTAGTGCAAGCTGCTTCGCTGTTTGCTGGAAGCTTGCCCACGATTGCAGCAGTCCGTGCAGTGATGTCATAATGCTTGTACTGCTTATCCCAAGTCCTGCGCAGAGTGTGTGTGTCAATGGAGGTATTCCTGTAGTGGCTCCTGGCCCTCACTCTGGGCTTCTCTTCTTCAGATACCTCTTCGATGGCAGGGTTGCAACCTCTGACCTCCATTTGGTGGGCAGAGTTGCGGGCATTGCGCTCGTCGACCCGGGTAGGGTTGAGGAGGCGCTCGGCTGGCATGCTGAGAGGGCGGGACACCATTTTGGGTCGTGGTGGGCGGAGCTGCACCCTGCTCATGTGGTTCCTCCTCCCCAGTCCAGGTGAGTTCTGTACTTCAGGGACACTTGAGGACAGCAGTCCATTCAGGTTCTCTGAATCAACATCCACAACTACAAGAAAATCAAAATATCAGCACATTGTAGTCTTTCATAATAATAATTAGTTCTTGATTACACATTTTATCAACAACTAGATAGTAACTAACCCTAAACCTAGCTATTAAACCATTATGATAAGACTATTTATTAATGTATTAATATTTATTAACTACTATGATTTTTACTTAACTACATTGATATTAATATAAAACGTAGTTCCAAGCATGAGATTAATGAGAGTAATTGAGAAGTAAGGGGTTCAGCCTAACCTGGAGCAAAATCTTTCCCGTCTGTCCTTAATTTCACCTCCTTCACCTCCTCCAGGAGGTGGGTAGAAGGGATGACAGAGGAGTGCCTCTTATATGTCTTGGTGCACTGACGCTGCTGTGGAGACACAGGAGAGCATGTGAGTCTGAACGTCTCTTTCTGAGAGTAGGACAGTCTCCGAGAACAGCACAGACATAGGGCCGCACGGGGCCATCTGATGGCTCAGGCCCATGCCTGGGGAACTGAAAAACACACCCCGCTGCTCCAACACACCTGCCTGAGCCCCAGAAGACCATGAAAGTACTGACTCAGCTGAAACAGACTGAGGCTGTGAAGCACTGCGGGCTGTTCATCTCTGCTGGGAATATTAATGTCTAGACCGTAATACTGACAGGTATGAATTTGCACCTTTAAGACATGGCATGTGCAAAGCAATCCTGAATTTGACACTAAGGATTTAAACAGAACCTTATAATGAATATGATAAAAATAAATACCACTATAAATACTGTGTGCTTACTGATGCTTTTTTGAGATACTGCAAGATGTACTGCATGTGGTGCATAATCTCAGGATTATAATCATAATTGTACACGTCACACAGCCCCTTGCAGTAATTAAAAGCAGCTAACCTCCTTAATGTCCACCAGGGACCTGGAGTGGCGGTTCAGTCGCTGCTCCTTTTCATTCGGAGTCAAGCGGGATTTGATGGGCAGGGGGGAGTTCTCCCCCGTGGGGGAGGTGGCTGGGAGGGGGCTCAGAGGAGTGTCGAAGATCATCACGTAATGTCTGATGAGAAGCTCGACAATCAGGGCCTGGTAGGGGTAGTCCACCAGTGAGGAGAGCGAGATGTCGGCATCTGTTTGCCGTGGCTTGATCAGCGTGGGGCCAAATATGATGCCCAAGTTGCTGGCCGTCATCTTGTTCTCCTCGGCCTTTTCTGTCACTCTGGTTAAAAGAGAGAAAAACAACAACGGATGTCACACTGTATCGCAAAAATCATCATTCATGCAATCATAACGCTTCTAAATTAACAATGTGATTCAAAATCTAAATCTCAACTGATCATTTCTGTAAACTCATAATTCTGACTATGGGATAATTCATTAGCACAAGGTACACTGCATTACTGTGTTCCAGAATTCTTGCACCATTGGGCTTGGAGTTCTGGGGACGGGGGTTGTTACCTCACCTGTGCAGGTGTTGCATGAGCAGCTGCAGTGTTTTGTAGTGGGCTACTGGCAACTGGCGCAGCAGGTCTTTGATCTTGAAGAGGACGCGGTTGAGCTCAACACTGATGGGAAGTGCCTCGGAAGCTGGACTTCCACAGGACGCCTCCATCTCATCCACAATAACGCTCTGACTCTCCTTCGCCAGTCCGATAAAGTCATTATAGTAACGGAACAGGATGAGAGGTTCTGGAAGCTACAGGGACAATATGGCAGGTACCTTTAATTTCATTTAGATGCTTATTTTATTTATGGAACAGCAGGCAATAGACCTTTGAGATTAATATCCATATAAATGAGTAATCAGAGTTTCATCTGTAGTGCAAGGTGAGCACTGCACATATAGACAGAGTCATATGGGTGTGCATGGCTACCTGGCGCAGGTACAGTTTGAGCACATTGCTGATGTCATGAGGGTAGAGATCAGACAGCTCCACCAAATCTTTGCCATTCTCAAAAGCTTGACATAGCTTTTCTACTCGTGATTTGGCCCCATTCACCCGGTAGATTCCCTGCAAAATCATCCAGATGACATTGCATGTAAACGTCTGTCTTGTGGTTAGACTGCACACACACTAGAAGTAGATCTCTGCCATGTGTCTGAAGTGCTTTCATGGCTGGGGGAACCTGCAGGTCAGAAGGCACACACCTTGATGCCGAGGGCTCTGTTCTCAATCTCAGACGTGCACTTCTTGATGATGAAGGGGATTCCATCAGGGCTGTTCCTTGCGGCCTGAGCGAAATCCACGGCAAACAGGTGGAGCTTCCCCTGCAGCTTCTTATGACCACACTGGATGGCCAGAGTCTCCAGACACTTCTTATGGCAGGCTAATGAACACTGAGGAAGGAGAGGAAGAAAGCTTAATATAATGTAGTATTTGCTTCCTTAAAAAAAATCTTGAGGAAAACATATAATGAATTATTGTTGTTTCAAGGGATGCAAAATTGGCAGGAATCAGGAAAAGACCAGTTTTTAAAGCAAGTACATTGAATAGATAATGTAATTTCATGTTCTCATAGATGAATGTGTATACCTCAAGAGAAATAAATCAGACTGATTTTTCTCATTTATAACTCAGAAATTTTGTAACCCTGTTTTGCCAGGTGTGAAAATATTTAAGTAACACAAGTATGTGTGTGTAGTGTGTGTGTAGTGTGTTTCTGGGATCTCTTACCTCCTCACACTCAGCACCATGAAACACCACCAGGCTGTCGCACTCTCTGCATTTCGATGGCGCTCGCAGTTTCCTCAGCTTGTGTGTTTGTGCTGCTTTTGACATCTGCGTGTTCCGGAAAGGTCCGGGAGAACTGGCTGTCTCTGTCACCATTTCACTCAGACCTGAGAAAGGCACTCAAACATTTTAACCATTTTCCCTTTCCAAGTACTCCAAACCCCTAAAACATGCCCAACAAACAAAACCAATAGATGTCAACATGCTTCTAATTCCACACATTCCTTGAGTTTGCATAAACAAAGAATCAATGCTTTGCGCCATGGCATGAGGAGACAGCATTCATGCATTTTTGCAGTCTGACAAAAAGTAACAGTATGTTGTGTTTAACTCAAGCAAACACTTTTCAAAACAAAGAGCTCACCATTATCAGAAGGAGAAGGGGGCTCTCTCTCATCCAGGTCATCTGCTGAAGACATGGTCCCCGTAGAAGGGGTCCGGGGAAGTCTCCTCTTAAAGTCCCCTAGAGCAGAGCAGAAGAGTCCCACTAAGAGCCTCATGCTTAACACAGTGCACACAGCCAGAGGTGTGTGTGTGTGTCTATGTTCTTGGCTAAAGCAGAGTTCTCAGAGCTAAAGTTCTCAGAGTTCTGTTTACCTATGAGTCTCTTCTGGGCTAAAGGACCAGTACTTCCACCTTTAAGGCCTTTCCCCCAGTCGGCTGTGTGCCGTGGGGCATGCCCCGCTTATGCTCCGCCTGACAGCCATTCACACCTATGATAACTCTAATGGGCACTTTCACAGCACGTATACAGCCATGGCAGCCTGATCAGATCTGATCAGCACCCAATTTGACATCTGAAAGTATCTTTCCTATAAGATCAACATATTTGCAGATCACTAAAACTAAAATATTATCAGCTACAAACAGCTTGGTCTTAATACCTAATCATCAGTGAGGCACAAAGCCTCTGTACAAGAACTATTTTTATCATAATTTAATACAGCATTTATAAAACAAAAACAAATGTTTAAAGAAAGTTGACTACAAAAAAACACATAAAAGAGTTTGCATATTATACATACTAACTTAAAAAAACCTTCAAACCTTCTGTGTATATCCTGAATATGAAATTCCATTGATTTGAATGAATTATGGGAAGGTCAGAGAAATGTTATTATGTTTGTGTTTGAGTTTACTATTGCCTTAGAAGTGTCATGAGCCTGGTGAGCTTCTGCTTAGGTGATTAGATATTAAGTGGAGGAGAGGCTGTTGCATGCTGACTAATAGATTTGGAAGATAAAAATAAAGCTCTAGTGTGTGTGTGTGTGTGTGTGTGTGTGTGTGTGTGTGTGTGTGTGTGTGTGTGTGTGTGTGTGTAGGTATTGCATACACCACCTGGACTGGCCGTAGGGGAGTCCATCGAGCGAGACTCACTACTGCCTCCTGCACTCTCTGAATCACTGCACATTCCCCCTCCTTGACTCCCCACTGCCCATGTTTTAAATGGAGTCTGGATCCGCAGAGCTGGGAAAACACATACACACACACACACACACACACACACATTAAGTATAAACAGTTTTTTAGAGTTTAACAGATAACCAGTTTTCAAAGGTACATGCTTATTAAATGTATCCAGCACAGCCTTTTACAAGACAGATCATCACATTTATCAGCAGGTAATTTCCATGGATAAGATTTGTGATATACATTTCAAATGCACCACAATTAGTATAATCTAATCACTATGGAATGACTTTAGCAGTTCCAGTGTATTTGGAACGTTTGGAATTTGCAGTGATTTGAAACTCAATGTCCTCAATCACAGCATGATAAATTGTAAGGACTGTAAAAGTCAACCATGCCCCAGAGAAACAGAAAAATGAACAAAGTAGTATTAGTTTTGTGGGTGATAAATATATGCTATAATAAATAAAGGGTGTGAAATTGTAGGCAGGAGAAGGCTATACTTGAAGGTTAACTGAAGTCCTCATTGTAAATCATTGCATTACAGAGGTGGTACATACTCCTGTGGGGTCTAATCTGGTTGGATAAACTGGAGGGGCTGTACCTCAGTTGCAAAACCTCCCAACCCCCCCCACCACCACCACCAACTTCCATTCCATACTCTCTCACCACCTCCATTGTCGTGCCTCGAGTCGCTAACACATTTGTTTCAGCTCTCCCCCTTTATCAGAAACACGTTTATCAGGAAGGGAGCCAAAGCCCTGCCTCCGAGCCACAGATAGGATCTGAAGTCATTAGTAGGAATAACGGGTCAGGCACAGGATAATGACTGCTGTGCGTTCCCACTGATTCACTTAGTGGCATTCCAGAGGATGTCAGCCAATCCTCATTAGCATGGGATATACGGTGATCTAATTGAAAAACATCATTCGCCACTCTTTTTTTTTGAAGAGGGGTCAGCTGTGTGAAATCACTTGAAACCCAGCGCTCAACATGACCTTTAATAATGTGACACAGGAAAGCTTTAAAAAAAAAAAAAACATTATATTCCAACAAGAAGCCCACCTAAGAGAACAAAAGGATTTTCTTCTAGGCTGTTAAACTGATTCCCTCTTAGGTACTTTCTTCTTGGCTGTTACACTGATTTCCTTTCCTAGGGATTCTCCACCATTATATCATACATTTTATCCTTATTCTATTATACGTGTAATGTTTGGTGCACTTTTTTTTATTATTATTATTATTATTCCTTACTATTTGTCCTACTGTGTTGGTCAACTATGCTACAAGGGACTAGCTGGAAAATATTTCACTGTGCTTTTATGTGTGAGCAAAACTGGAATGTGGTATAAAATAGGAATAAAATTGGAATGTGGTATAAAGTGGAAATAAAATGTGAATGTGGTATAACATGGGAATAACACAAGAATGTGATATTACCTTGAATATCGGTGCTGCTGTGGGAGCATCTCTCAGCAATCTTCCCTGCAGGTATAGGACCTTCCACTTCATCCAAGCTCAAGAAGTCTCCGGAAGTGCCAGATACCTGGGACAGGTTCCCTTGGGACGAATGGGTGATGCTCACGGACCTCTTGGTGAGCGGAGACCTGCAGGAGAGTGCCATGACACACGGCCTTAACATCTGGATCTGGAGGTGCAGAGTTCAGAGTGCAGATTCCCAACATGCTTGCTTAACAGCTCCTTCCCATGGTGCACCTTAGGTACAGTCCTAACTTGCAGTATTTTGGTCCTTTTAGCACTCTGTTACCAGTACCTGCCCTCATAGTTCACCCATAGTCTCACTCAGCTTTGATTTCAGCTGCACTGTATTCAAGCTTACTGGTGTAAAGCTGTATGTCACTGCATCACACACTGGGGAAATTAAAATTGAGCTCAAGGCAGTGTATGGGAGCTACAGATAACCAAAGCTTCCAGAAGAGACCACAAAAATGCTGGGTGGTTTTTTAGCACCTTTGACACTAGATCAGTGTGACTGTAGAATGTAACAGGACTGTCAGCTATGTGACTTTCAGTCCCACTGCAGTGCAGGCCTTGCTCTACAACCACACGTCAGAATCACTTCACTCCTCTCGTTTATTTTGCTTTTCCCACGGGCCCTTTGACTGAAGCACAGGGCAGCTTTCTGTCTTCTGCGCTCTCTCTGTCTGCCTGTGAATCACACCGCTGACTTTCCAAGGCCCTACAACAAAGGGCTTTCAAATGAATATGTTAACAGGCCCCAGTTACAGCTGCAAGCCCATGGGCAGAGCTACAAACCCTGCAGATCAGCTGCCACTCAGTGCTGAGATTCACACATTAACTTTAGCTGCTTGAGACTTCCGGCCACACAGGGTTCAAGAGTAAAAACACAACTCTCTCCTGCCTTCAGCCAGAAGCTGAATAACACAACCCTCTTTCACTGTCTCTTTCTGAAAATTCATATTTTTGTTCTCTCTCATTCTGTCCTTCACTATCATTACCTCAGTAAAGCCCTGTGGGTGTTTGCTCAATTGCATTATATTCTCTACAACTCTGTATCTCCCTCTCTCTCTCCCTCCATCTATACTTTTCTTTCCCTTCCTCCCTCATTCCTTCCCACCCCTCCTTTACCACCATAAACTTTAAGAATTGGAGGAAACAGTTGAACCACAGACAGTGTTTACAGCAATGCTTTTTGCTTGTGTGCACATTTTGGAAGCTTTGTAGATTTAACTACAAGAGTGTTACACTTGTGCAGACCTAAATTGATCCACTTCCTCTTTTCCTCTGAAACTGTATAATCATATTCAGAAGCTGAACTGTTGTTATTCTTTGATACTCAAGTTTATCTGTACCAGTACTGGGTATAAATAATTTCTGAGTAGAGAGGACAATGCTTCAGTAAGTGGTTCTGGTTAAGAGAATTCTCCAAATCATTGCAGAGTCCCATCCTGCATTCTGACTCCCAGCTAGATGGAAGAGAGTCTTACCCTGCATTCTGAGTCCCAGCTAGATGGAAGGTGAAGGACTCTGCTCTGCTCCTGTCCGAGGCAAGGCCCCTTACGAACTCTGTGTAGCGCTGCCCTGGCTCGTAGAGTTTCGCGCTTTCACACAGAGTCTGATTGTTCACAGGCAGGGACACCACCTGAGCTTGCTGCATCTGGAACCAGTTCACTGTCACCTGGTCAACACACAGCATCCATCAGGCAATCTGGTCACCAAAACAAGCATGGACCGAAAAGATCCACACCCCATGAAGGACAAGACCACAGTTCTGACAGACAAACAGAGAAGTAATTATATATCTTGAAAGCTGAAGCCATCAATCTTAGAGAACCAACCTGACTGAAAGGGAAATAATAAAACATCCACCATGTTGTTTGTTTGTGTGTGTGTGTGTATGTGTGTGTGTGTGTGTGTGTGTGTGTGTGTGTGTGTGTGTGTGTAGCGTAACTCACTGCTTTCAAAGTTAGATCACACTGAAAGATAATGGCGCGAAGCTGAGCGAGGATGGCACTTTTGGCATTGGCCAGTTCCACTCGCTTGGTGCCCACATCCGAAATGCAGTGCTTGTAATGTTCTTGAGCTTCCTCCGCCTGTAAGACAGCTATCTGTGAGACACACAGCATACACTCACAGACACACACACTACCACCCAAACCATGGACTGGTTCCTTTTTTGTTACTTCCCCTGTATCTGAAAAGGATCTGCCATGAAGGCATGACAAGGTCAGAATTTACTTAGAAGCAGAAGAAAAACTGAGCACAATGATGTGGAAAAAAATCTGCATGGGGACAAGCAGGTAAAAGCACTCACGCACAAGCACAGACACACACGCATGGACACACACGTGTATGTGCTTTTGTGTGTGTGTGTGTGTGTGTGTGTGCATGCTTGGTGGGCAAAGACCTTCTGAAGTGCTTCATCCTCCAGGCGTCGTCTCTTCTCCAGCTGTTTTCCTCCTGTGCCCAGTAGCTCATCCTCAGCACGGCTGGTACAGCATCGCGCTCGCTCATACTCCTCCTGCCTCTGGTCTCTCAGGACCCGGGCCTTCTTCAGAGCACTCTCAGCTTCATGCTGAACACACACACACACACATGCAAAATGTAAACAGAAAACTACAACAGTTCTTGTGTGTGTGTGTGTGTGTGTGTGTGTGTGTGTGTGTGTGTGTGTGTGTGTGTGTGTGTGCATGTGTGCATGATGTGTCTGTTTTTCATTGCTTGTAAACAGATAACAGAATGTAAACAGAAAACAACAACAGCTCACCTTTATAAAAACCTTAACAACCTACCAAAACTGGAACATCTAATACACACCCACACAAAAGCACACACACATACACAAAATGTAAAAAGAAAACAACAACAGCAACTCTCCATTATAAAAGCCTTAACCTTCCCAAACTGGAATATCCAAACCTGCACACACACACACACACACACACACAAAATAAAAAAATACAAACACACATACACAAATACAGCCTGAGCCTGCTTGCATTACACACATGCCTATAGTGTAGTAGCTTGTGTTTAACTTGCATTTTAGTATTAGCTACTATTGCGTTTCTAGGGGAGGTCTTTAAGCCAAAAGTCTCAAACCTAGATTCAACCTCAAATTACACTGAATGTAATAATGACAGATAAAAAACAAACACACACAAAAAAAACCCAGTAGTTTGTTTCTATCATGTATTACACCAATAAACACTGTATGAAATGGCAAAAGGAAGCCCCCTGTTACATGTAGGTGGTATACCAAAACCTTTGCCCTTAGCTTTGAGTAATTACTAACAGATCATCCCAACAATTCCAGCCACAGATCAGAAGCAGCCTTGGTTTGCGTTTTCATAAGGATAAGGGAAAGCGCCTCCTAAATCCTGGAATAACCCTCACATTCCAGGTATCCAGGAAAACTCCAGGACCATGAAGTATTATCACAAAATTACAGCAAGTTTCTAACTGCACTGAAACTCAAAACTTCAAAACATAAAAATTAGAGTTTTCTTCCTGCTGCCAGCTATTTGCTTTATGGTTGGCTTTAGGCAACCTTCAGAAACATGGATTAAAGGAATTAAAATTAGGATAAAGAATTTTCACCATTTTCTTCTGTTCTCTCTGCCATTGCTCCTTCACCTCCTTCCTCAGTTTATCCAACTCGTTCTTCCGTGCCAGGAGCGGCTGAAGACAGACACACACAAACCCGCACACGCACACACACACACACCCCCACCAGACACACACATGACTCAGGTCTGCAATCCTTCAAAAGAGCGAATGTATTGTGTGTGTGTGTGTGTGTGTGTGTGTGTGTGTGTGTGTGTGTGAAATGACTTGAGTTGTTCTGCATACCTGCATGAATTTATTGGTCTGGAGGGAAGAAGCTGTATGTAGCAGGACCTGGCTGTACTCCAGATCGTTGGCAAAGGCTGACATGTAGATATCCCTGAACGGCATATGCTCCTGTTCAGCAAGTCATAACAAACGTATTATGTTTATGAAATGCCCTGCAGAATGAATATTCTCTGAACAGTTGCTTTCAGCAAAAAGGTTTCAAAAACAAAAGCTGGTAATTTTGTCAGATTTAGAAACAGTATTTTCTTCATGAAATCACCTGCTGACTTGCTAGAGCCTTTGCGGATTCCGCCATTTTGGCCAGGCTTTTGGCGCTCTCCATATCTGGAAGGCAACAGGACGGTTAGACAACAGTCCTACGTCTAACAGGGCACACCAAAGCCCTGCAGGACTCGGGATGCTTGCGTAAAGGCAGAAACTTTACAGGATAAGTTATCTTCCAGTACTCAGTCTGATTCCCGATGTACAGAGCCAAAGCCTAGCTGTTAAAATGGCAACAGTACGTGTAGAAAGCAGAGCAGTGACCAACAGAAGCTGATTCACTCCTGCACTCCACCACTTTTACCAAGGCCAAAGCGCCATTAGCATTTATGCCCTGTGTCCATTCATCACTGCCAGCAGTATTCAGGTTTCCTAGTTTCTTAGTTCAATGAATGCTTTATATTTTATTGTCTTTTATTGTACTATACTGTATATATATTGAACCAGTACTGTACTGAATCTTAGAACAGGTCTGTTAAGTAAGTATTCAATACCGTAACAGTATTCTGTATTCTATGACCCTCATTCATCCATCACTGCTGAGTTATAGTGCTATTAAAGATATTTTAACATAAACTGCTGTACAGTTTTCACTGTACAAAGAGTGACAACATGTTAATGACATATAAATCTGAACTATTTCAGAGGGAAAAAAAAGGTTTTTTGGTTATGGCTCTGCAGGTGTTGAGCAGGTGAGCAGGTATATTCAGATCCAGCACAGGTTCCTCACCCATATTAAGTCGCTTGTCAACCCAGGTCAGCAGCTCCTTTGTGTACTTAGACCAGGCTTTTGCATAGAGAAGAGCTGACTCCACCCCACTGTCACACTCCAGGAGCACACTGTCCAACTCCTCCAACCGCACAGGTGGAGAGGGACCTGAAACCAAGGTCATGTGCACGTATGTACACATGTATACACACACACACACACACACACACACAAGCACATACATACCAGTCAGGGTCACACAAAATAACCTGCACACAAGCACCTGCCAGACTATATGTATTTGTGTGTGTGTGTGTGTGTACACATGTATGTGTTTGAATTTAGGTTGTGTATTACCAGGCTCTAGCAGTAAGCTGACAGTACACTGCCTGAGCAGGGATTTCAAATGACAGAAGTGCGAAGGAGACAGAGGTGTGAAATGGAGTTCATGCATAAATATGCAAGCACAATAACCCTGGAATCCAGCAGTGAAATGAAACCCATCAACAAAACACAGAGAGATATGTGTGTTACAGGATATGTGTGAGATTTAGAGTGTCTGTACAGGCTGGATGGTGTCACATTTACAAAAGAAAAAAAAAAGAAAATTAGAAAATAACTGCCAATAATCACAAAAAAAACCTTTCTAATACTTGAGACCATTACACCAAAATACATAATATTATTAACAATAAATAAAACGAAGTGCTACTTATGAACACGTTTGCATAAATGGTGGTTATTACTGCGGTATGTTTACACAACTGGTGATTATTGGCACTCATTGTTAACAAAGCCTGCATTCATGATCAAATGGTTCTGCACACCGGTGTTGATCAGCCATGTCTCACCTGGAGGGTCGTCACTCTCTGGAACACATCTCCCAGACTCCACCGACAGGTTCTCCGACGACTGAGGGACGAGACAGACAGGCAGGTGAGAGAAGGTAAGACAGTGGGAAAGGAAAGACAGGTGCACCATCGACCCAACCAAATCAGTTGGGCACTGGGGCTGGGTCTGCTCGTCTGCTATGGAACAGGTCCTCTGCACGTTTGTGTTTTCCGCTCTAACACACCTGATTCAGCTCACAAAGAACTTGTTAAGGATCTCGTTCAGTCAGACTGGTTAGGTTAGGGAATGGATTGAAAAATGGCTAACTGTATACACCGTGGTTAGGAACCACTGCTGTACACAAACAAAACATTACATGGTATCGGCATAAAAAAACTGGTCCAGTATAACTCAGTGCAGAGCTGACATTCCAACCAGATCGACCATCTTCTATAGCCAAATCTCCCTGTCACTCTCCTCTCAAACTGATGTCGTCCTCCAACACTCATGCAGGAGGCAGACAGCACGGTGTGTTCCACAGCTCCACTGTTTGGGAAAAGAAACCCCATGACTGCGTCTGTTGTGTGCGTGATACGAGGGGTGGAAGGAGGGGACTTACCCTACTCCTGCGGGTCTGGGCACGCCCCAGTGAAGATCCGCTCTCTACATCACCCATAAGGAAGTCAGATACTCTGAGAGACAGAGAAAGAAGCACAATAATGCTATTCAACATGAATAAAATCACGTGCTCGCACACTCACATACAAACATGCTCACATGCGCTTCCACACGCATGCGCACACAGACATACACACACAGACACACACACACAGCTGACTCATAGAGAAATCTATGCTCTCTGCAGCTGCTAGAGATCTTTTACAAGACTGACCTAATGGAGGACGCTACCCAACAATCTGAACAAACAGTGGAAAGCCTCATTAAAGCGGAACTCACACATTGCCGAAGGTGAAGGCCAGCGTATCTATGGATGAGTAGATCTCCCCAAAGAGCTCCTGTCTGCTATCTTCATTGACCTCCTTGAAATTCACACCTGCCAAACATGAAAGAGTGGTAGGCGTTGGTGCACTTAACAAAAAATGGCACGGGATGACCATACATGAGCGCTCTTGCTATGGTAACTGCTACAAACACACACATACATAGACACACACATTTCCATGAAATACAGAACACAAGACATAAGTCTGACAAATGTTCAGTACCATAAAACTCCAAACCAAAGCACATTCTCAGTCATTTCAAACTTTTTTTTTAATATCAAGGTTACTGTTAAAATTCTGTTTTCTTAAAATTCTTTTTGGACTGGTCAGTAGTAGTACATGTGAAATATGCAAAAATAGGAGAAGTGAATCTGACAGTGCCAACTCCAAGCAGAGTGAGGAGAGTAAATATATGGCTGGCTCAGTAATCTCCCAAAACGTTTCCTGTGCTGGGTCTCTGCACCGTCACAGGTGGGGGAGGGGAGCCCGCAGGGGTGAAAACACAAGGGTAAGTAAGCTGTAATCAGCCCCCACCCCTCCACAATAAACTTCCTGTCAAACTCCACACAGCAAAAATAAACAGGTGGAAAAGCGGCAGACGCAACCATCCACACTGACGCCATCAACATTCCAGCCAGCCTCAATCCTGCCTAGACTTCACCTCTGGGATCTGTAGGAAACAAAGTGGTCTTGGCTGAAACCACCACCCTCTTTCTTGTCACTACCTACCCTCAAACATGAGAAGACAGCAAAGGATCTGTTCCTACTGCAGTTTACCATGAAAAGTACAGGAAACAAGAAACTCTGTCCGTGAGTGTAAACACAGCCTTAGCGAGAACTTCCTGTCTGAACTGCAGCTCAGGATTATCATCTACAAACTCTGTTTTAAAGTGTCTCCAAAATTTCAGGGACTTACCCACCGCAACGCTTCCCATCCAGCCCAGACACCCCAAACACTCAGCGCAGAGGTTTCAGACACCAGCAGGTTCCTTATGCAGTCTAGACAGGGGTAGCGCTTTACTCAGGATTTTTGAAAATGTTGTTCTCTCCTTTAGAATAAGAAGCTGATAAGGCATTCAGTCCAGCTGTGGTAACAGTAGAGACAGATGGTGAGTCCTGAAAACAGCTGCTCAAAAAACTTCCAGATGCAAGATGGATGCACCTTGGGTGATACCATTAAACGGTATCATTCCATTAAACGGTAACGATACCATTAGACGTGTGAATCCTGGTTGTATCTGGAGCTTTAGCTACTTTGGTTTGTGAAACTCTGGTTGGCAGTCACGTCCCCTTTCCAACAACGACACCCCCCCTCCCCCGACAGGACATCCTGAAGTTCACGAGAACACAATGGCAGTGCTCTCTAACCACTCACACTCCAACCGTGGAAATTACATCACCACACAAAAATGGCATTGTTTTTCCTTTTTTCTCTTTCTTCTATCTGAGAAACCGTACTAGAGCACAGGCCGCTAATCACTCTACCACCTAGTCACAGGACACACCCCATCAAAACAGACACTGAGGGATCAAAATGTTTTGGGGGCACCTGTTAGGATGGGAAGAAGAAATAACCATCACTGAAGATCCTAGGAGTGTGTACATTGGGTCTCTGAGTCCAATTTCCTGTGCCTGAAAATCCACAGCACTGCAATTTAGTGGCAAAATTATCAAATCATAACAAACCCATGAATCGTCTGATTAAAGGCTTAGTAACTAACCAAGAAAAGTCAGACCGGAAGATTCAGTGAATTAACTCAGGAATATTCTGTGATCAACTGAAGCAAATGAATAAACTGAGCTGAATATACTGAACAGTTCAGTCAGATGAATCATATAAGCTGAACCTGACCTATTAGGCTAGAGGAAAGCGCAGTCTTCTGGTTATAGTGTTAGAATGCAGGAAACAAGCAGGACTAATTTAGTGTGAACAGGAATCAGACATATATCTAGAATGGTGTTTTCAAAAATCCTCACTTCAAGGAGCAAGCCACTTTAAATGTGGGCTGGACATTTCAGTAACTACACCTGTCGACAGTGCTGAAACCCCTCCCCTTCATTAAATATCGAACACTCACTGGCACAAATAATCTGAAGTGCCTTAGTGAATATACTCTGAAGCATGCAGGGATTCACCCAAAGAATCAACTTCCCTTTTTTCATATTTCAGGAAGTGTAAATGCCCAGATGCCCTCTTGTGGGCTAACGGAAGGCTTGGCTGTGCTGGTAGACTGACGCTGGTCTGTCCAGAGGTCATTATAAAAAATACAATACTAAACAAAACCAAACCACTTCTTCTGCTGGCCAGCTCTGAGGAAACCCACATGATCAACACAGGAATCACAGCTCAGAACATTTCCACCATTGTGCATAAAAGTGCCATAGCCTTCTCAAGAACAACAAGAGAAAGCAAAGAGTGTCACAGTGTCAAAGAAAAAAGAGGGAGAATGTCCATCTGTCGTCTTTGTTCAAGAAAAACCAAGAGGCTCTTTATTTCCACAGAGCAGTACACTGTGTGCTGTGATGGGTAAACAGGGTGCGTGAGGTCCTGACTTTATCCATTTCAACAGCAGAGCTCACAGTTCCCATTAGCAACCCAAACAGCAGGAACATGGGAAATGGGATCATACAGTCACACTGTGCCCACCCCTGGCCAGGCTGGCCACACCTTCTGCTGGCCACACCCCTTCTGACCACACCTCCTTTTTGGCCCAGCCACTGTTGTGCATCCTCGTAGCCTCACAATCCTGGCCAACAAGGGCTCTGATCTAACATGCTGTTTCCCAGACCTGGAAGATCACTGCATGGCACTGTTTATCTTGCTCACGAACAACCTGACTGATACAATACATACATCTGCACCAGTTAATGACTGATGACCCAGCCCTTTATAAGTTTAAAACGGGTGCACAAGGCAAAGCACTGAAACCAGGCCTGTGACTAAGCAGCACTGCTCCAGTGTCCATCCTGCTCCCAACACACATGACTCAACTGATCAATGGCCAAGCCCTTTGATGAGGCTAAACACTAAACTCCTTGGATCTCCATCTGGGGGCTCTGATTTGGTTCGATAACCTTCACAGATATAGAAGAGTAGATTGCAAATGTGTGTGCATCTCTCTCTCTCTCTCTCTCTCTCTCTCTCTCTCTCTCTCTCTCTCTCTCTCTCTCTCTGTGTTTGTGTGTGTGTGTGTGTGTAACTAAGTCTGTCAGTGAGTACATGATCATTTACATGGTCAAGCACTGAATTCCAGCCCTCTAGTGGTGAAAGATGGAAATGCATACAAATTTCAAAAATGGACTGCTTAGAAATGTTAGAAGTGCCTGTTGGATCAATTTCATTGTAATCCATGGAGCTGCATGGTGCAAAAAGCAGAGGAAGGGCACATAAGAGAACAGTAATGAAATGGAGGACACGCAAGGTTTGGTTGTGTGAACTCTGTCTGGTTCTGGTCACCGTGGATGTTAATATTAAGCTAGCCAGCCAGTCAGTTATCTTGGAGACAGGTTTACACAGGGATATCACATGACCCCCTGTGGGCCCAACTGTCAAAACAGGCCAAAAGCAAATCAATAAGGCGCATGGTGAGGGTCACCATGCAGATGGGGCCCTGCTGCTGACAGAGGGCAAGAGAACCTAGCAAACACCACCTTTTACTTTAGTAGGGAGAATAATCATTTGAATGGCATCAGGCAAAGAGAAAGGAGCAGAGAAGAAACAGGCCCTTCTACGACACGCATGCACGCTCACGTGCTTGTACACTCACACGCGTACCGTGTCAGAGTTTCTCTTCCACTCTCCAGGCCTGCCACAGGCTGCTAGGGTTTCTGCACAGCGTTCTGTTGGCAGACATATCCTCCTAGCCTGCTAGCCTTCATACTTGTCATCACCCTGGCTAATCATTCCACAAGTGATGCTAATCAGCTAACTGCAACTCCCAGACAACAGATGCAAACAGAACATTTTCTCTCCAGACCTCCGGATCTCAGCAGGACCCCAAAAACTCCGGAAACCGTGGCTAAGGACACCACAATGAGACCGAGGGCTTTTATATTTGCATCCGATCAGCGCGGCGCTATTATGTTTGGGGCCCTGTAAATGCCCTTGATGACAGTGTCAGGTACAAAATTACCAGCCTGTGAATGAGTGACATTTTAATACAGTGGAGCTCCACTCAGGGAGCTAAAGACCTGTTAATCATATCAAGGAATGTATAGAAGACAGTGAACGAAAAACTGCAACATGAGCAGGCATGAAGTAAAAGGAGCAAAAGAGGGAGACAGAGAAAGAGATGGTCAGGAACAGCTGACCTTTAACCTTTGCGATGACTGTTCCAGCTGCACTGAGGATGTCCACAGAGTTCAGTGTTGGGTGTGTGCCAATCACAGACTTCAGCACACGCAACAGCTCCCCCAGACGCTCATGAACCACCCGGTGAAGGCAGTCTTGGTGCTCTGTGGAGCACACACACACACACAGTGAGCAAAATCAATCCTTTTGAATAGGAGTGTGGTAAAGCATTAGTCATTCATTGAACAGCTACTTTGCTTAAGCCTTACCACACAAGCATAACAATAAACTAAAAGTCTGAGACACACACACACACACACAAATGCAATAACTCTTAAGTGGTACTCTGACAGAATATTGGTCATTTATTTGCTTGTTTGGGGTCAGTAAAGAGTTGATGTTTCCATTCTACTGGCTCTTCCAGCATGACAGGATAGGCTAGGGGTAGGTAGACCACAGCAGGCACTTATCAATAAGAATGAGTGGGTGGGAGTCAGCTAGTGAGTGGAAGTGTGGGTGAGTGAGGGAGGGAGGGAGTGGGAGAGGAAGTGAATGAAGGAAGGAGAGAGAGTGCGTGGGAAAGTGAGAGAGGGAATGAGTGGGTGATTCAGTTGATGATTGATTGAGTGGATGAGTGAGTAGAAGTGAGTGGAGGAGTGAGTGATTGAGAGGGTAAGGGAAGGAATGAGTGGGTGAGTACATTGCTGTTGTAAGATACTGTGAGTACAGTAGAATTTGAGAGCATCCATCAAAAAAACTTAAACGGCACATTCACCTGGCTAAAGGGTTTTTAATAAGCTTGGTGAAGGAGCCGATACACACAGACATGCACACACACACACACACACACACACACACACACACACACACACACACACTCACACACAAACACACTCACACACACACACTCACACACACACACACACACACACACACACACACACACACACACTCACACACAAACACACTCACACACACTCACACACACACACTCACACACACACACACACACACACACAAACACACTCACACACACACTCACACACACTCACACACACACACACACTCACACACACACACACACAAACACACACACACTCACACACTCACACACACACTCACACACACACACTCACACACACACACACACTCACACACACTCACACACTCACACACACTCACACACACACACTCACACACACACACTCACACACACACACACACACACACACTCACAAACACACACACACTCACACACACTCACACACTCACACACACTCACACACACTCACACACACACACTCACACACACACACACACACACACACTCACAAACACACACACACACACAAACACACTCACACACACACACACACACACACACACTCACACACACACCCACTCACACACACACACACACACACACACACTCACACACACACACACACACACACTCACACACACACACTCACACACACACACACACACACACACACTCACACACACACACACACACACACTCACACACACACACACACACACACACACTCACACACACACACACACTCACACTCACACACTCACACACACACACACACACTCACACACCCAGACAAACCTCACGCTGAGTGTTATTACACATCCGATGAGCTGTCAGGGCTGTCAGCACCCATAGCCCGAACATGGGAGCCCTGTGGTTGTCTCCCCTGGAGAGTTCCACATAAGTGGGCTTTTCTTTAAGCAATTGTGTTGTTTTAAGTCAATGCAGGTGTGTTAAGCAAACATCAACTGCTGAGTCTCACTGGATTCAAATGAGCTGCTCGTGGGTTTCAACAAACTAGTGTGTATATGTGCTTTCATGACATTCCTCAAGTGTGAGAGTCTGAGTGATTCTGAGTGAATGAATGAACAAAGGGAGAACAAAGGAGAGTGAGAGAGAGAGAGACAGATTGAGAGAAAGTCAGATAGAGAAAGAGATAAAGGTGGGAGGATGCTTAGAATAGCACAAATATATGGAAGCATTCCTCTTTAAATTATTAGAAAGCAGGAGAGAGAAAATGAAGAAAAGAAAAAAGAAAGAAATTCACATTTATTCTGTGGTATAGCCTAAAGAAGCAGTATAGTGGCAAGCATTATAGGATAACCCTATAATCAGTCAGGGTCAATTAAAAACTTTGTCCTGAAGACATTACACTTTGAAGACAAATAACACATCGACAAAGCTTACGATTCCTGCACCATCAATCCACACACACACACACACACACACACACACACACACACACACACACACACACACACACACACGCGCACACACACACACACACACACAAACACACACACAAACCCTGAGTGAAGCTCAGTCCAGGTCTGCAACACTGACACATCTCCTCTTCATATGTATACACATATAAACGGAATCCAGCAAGAAAGGTAACGGCCCAATGGTAAGAAGAAAACCCACCTATTAGCCCATCTACATTGTGTGCCAGGATAAGTGATGCGAAAGCACAGAGGCTCATGGTTTGATCCCTGCATTACAGAAGCACAACAAGGGGCCCCTCCCAAGAATCCCAGGGGCCCGACATGCTTATGGCCAGCATGAGGATCCCCAGACCGTAACGGTACTGGCGGGAACCCCTGTTTGACCAGGAGGGAGCTCTCAGCTGCACGAGAAAGTCCTGCTTGAAGGGGACAACTTCTTATTTGTCTACTGTGGTCATTTGCAAACAGTGAGGCTTCTTCAGTCTACATCTCCCTCCCCCACCCAGCATCAAGCATTTATAGAACAATAAATCTGGGAACCAGCCATCTCACATTCATGCATGAGAGAGAGAGAGAGAGAGAGAGAGAGAGAGAGAGAGAGAGAGAGAGAGAGAGAAAGACATCAAACTCATTTCCCATGTCCCGTTGCTCTGCACTGAGCATGAAAATCCCGTGTTGCGATGTCAGCCTAGGGTTTTAATGCTGGTGCATGAACATGCTTCTCTAAACATGCAACATGCTTGCATAAAGATCTTCTCCCCCAAGTGCTGCGCAGGGAAGTTGGTGGGCGGGTGCCGCCGGTATAACCGAGTAGCATTCCTTTCCCCACGCGATGGCCTCAACTCAGGCATGCGTGACGAACACTGCCAACGAGGTGCTAGCGACACTTCAGAAAGGGCCTTCCAGCTCTCAGCCTCCAGAGAGAGCTGCGCATGCCAAACCTTATCGGAATATAGTGTATAAGTTCTGCATCTGGAGCAACAGGAGTTTGGAGGTCTCGATCGGATATTGAGCAAAGTGTACATGTTAATGATGGGGGCATAGTGATATTTGGAGGGAACCACTCTGAGCATGATAAACCAGAGACCTCACTACCCATAGCCTGTCTACAAGCTGAATACTTCAACTAAGGACTGCACAAAACCTGCTATGATAGCCTTATCTCTTCAGACAGAGGGCAGTGCACTCATACACTTCATATAACTCTGTCCCTTTTCAAGAGGTTGTTGCTGATTGCAGAGAGGTTGAAGCGTCTCGAGTACGAGCATGGGATTATGGGAAAGACTCAAGCATAATAGTGACCATAATCAGCATGTACTCTGGGAGCTCATGAGCCTAAATATAATGTATTCAGAATCCTTATTCTGTCTATCCTACTCGAAAATGAAAGGAATGTCTGAGAAGTGAATTTGAGAGCAAAACAATGGCAGTCTCTCAATCAGCAGCTTTTTCAGACACCAAGAGTTTAGGGGTCGTATTCTGTAATCCAGTGAAAATATTCTAAAATCCTTGTTGCCAGCCAAGAACGTGTCCATGCTCGGATATTTCCCTTTGGACTCTTTTGGATGTAAATTAGATGCTTAGCATGGAGTCAAGAATGCGCTTTTCTCTCCTGTTTGACCACCAAACTGTCCATCATACAGACACAGAGAGGGCGTGTGATACAGCGAGGGAGAGTGATGAAGAGATGAGAAAGAAGCAATAGTAAGAAAAAGAGAATGAGCGAGAGTGAATGAAAAGCAAGTGAGTAAAAACAACACTGTCCAAGTCCAAGAAAGACAGCCAGACAGCAAGAAAAGGAAAATGTTTGATAGAGAGAGAGTGTGAGAGAGAAAAAGAGAAAGAGAGAGAGGCAGGCCTCTCCCTCCTGGTCAGTGTTAGTAAGGAGTGTTGTGTGCTAGCATTCTGGCTCCGCTTTCTTGAAGCGAGCTACAAATCTCCTACCTAGCATGACTCCACTACCAGTCAGGCCCCAGCCAAGCTTCAGCCTGTAAAGCAGCATCACACTCTTTTATGCTGCAGCTGGCCTGGGCCACAACCCTCCTCCAAGCAGAATTCAGCCAGGAGGAGTGGTCACTATAGGCTAGAAAATGCAGAAGGTATTGAGAGGACCACCATCTACAACTCATGCGCTGGAGAGTGCTGGCCAAAAAGGAATGGAAGGGAAGTGGCAGTGATAGGCTGAAAAAAAAAAACACCACCACATAACGGACGCATAAAGCACACGACCCTCAGTAAACATATGAAAGAATTCTACCATGAGAGAGAAAGAGAGAAAGGGATAGGGAGGAGGAGAGAAAAAGAGAATCTTTAATTTTAATGAAGTGATCTTCATCACTTCATCACTGTACTGTTTTCTACACACGGACACTGTGTTCGCTTGTTAAAACAGGCACTAATCATGTGAAAAGCACTTAGTTGAGAGGACTCTGGAACAAGATCAATGTCTCCACATAGGGTCAGATCCCCTCTTCTAAGATACTATAAAAGAAATGTATAAAAATCTTAATAAAACTCCAGCTATTAGATTCTACAATAGTCTTACATAATCTTTTGGCGATAAGGTTCTATGAGAATCTTATAGTAACCAAACGTTGCTGCAACTTCAGTAGCACAGCAGTGAAATCTAAAACAATGCTTACACTACCCATGTCTCAGTCAGCACATAGGAGCCAAAGAGGAGATACATTCCCAGGACTTCCATTCCTCCTTCTCCTAGTTACAGACCTTTTACATCAGTTTTAATGTAGTTACTGAAAAAAGATGTCTTTGAATGAAACTCCTAGGACAGACAGGGATTACCTGTGCTAACCGTGAGCGGAGGGGGATGAGACTACATTGTGCTTGTGTTTGTGTTTGAAGTCTGAAATTATTATCTATCTGTGCCATCGCTACCGATATGAAGAGCAGGTTGGCCCATTCAGCTCAGCCCTTTCTAGATGACTTGCTGTGGTTGACATGCAGAGGGACATCACTAAACTAATCTACTGAACCAATTGCGCCACTTTGGTAAATCCCAAATCTGGAAGATGCTTTTGGTGCTGTTGGCTTTTGGAGTAGTTCATAGCATGTGGGTTAAGCTCTTGAACCCATGTAACCTTCTGGTCCCCTGATTTGTAAAATCCTCAAATACAAGGCCCTAGACATGGACCTGTGCTGATCTTTACACAGTAGTCTATTGTGGTAGTGTTTAATACAAACATGGACTACTGTCTGTTTTTGTTACTTCTGTTAGCATTCCTTTGTTTAATTCTATAAAAAGTAGCACTCTGGAATGTGCAACAGGTGAGCAAACGTTTGGTTAAGATAATACCCCCTCTCCCAACCCCTTACTTCCCTTGGCAAATGTGGCCTATTGCAAGGTTCCATTAGTTTAGGTTTAGAATCGATATCTTATTTTATCACTGCAGCATTGTTACAAAACAAGCAGCTTACAGAAAGCTGCTCATCCCTCTCAGTATGGGCGTTGCTGACAAAATAACAATGGCTGATCTGATAGACTTCTAGAGTGCAAGTTCTTGGAAAGTAATTTAAGCAAGTGTATTCACAAAGATACAATCAAAGGCACAATTTATTCAAACAGTGTGTGAATTAAGGGATATCACTGAACTCCAGTCACATATATACATATAATGAGTTGTCTCCACACAAGGCCTTTACAGCCATACAGTGATTATTGCTGGTACACAACAGGCTCAGTTACTAGACAGATACCAGGAGAAATAAACTGAAACCTTTACTAACACAACACCATGATGAGAGAAATCTGAGAGCTAGCACTAAAGGTGGGTGAATCTGGAGACAAAATCTCCAGATTGACAAATGTGGAGCCTATAAAAAGCCCTGACACCTGATCTGCCAACGCATGCTGGGTGGTTTCTTCTCTGCACTCTGAGCCTGCACATTACACCAGCTCCCAAAACACAGTCAGGGGTACAGCAGTGGACAAAACTCAGCCTTGCAATCTGTACCGTGACTAACTTTGCCCAGCACTAACAGAACCCATAATCATAAATCTGAGAGAGAGAGAGAGCTCCTTCACAGGTTCACAGTAGCAAAGACCCTACAAATCTTCTGCTTAAGTGCAGATGGCCATTAAGCTTCATTAGCCCAGACACGCCTCAACATGGCCACCAGCAACTTACACATGCATTGCCACTCACATCCTGTATGTGCACACTCACAGTCACCCACATCTTAAACTTGTGAGCTCACAGTATCTGCTGCTTACACATGCATGCTTACAGTCATCCACATCTTAAACATGCTTGCTCACAGTATCTGCTGCTTACACATGCATGCTTACAGTCATCCATATCTTAAACATGCTTGCTCACAGTATCTGCTGCTTACACATGCATGCTTACAGTCATCCACATCTTAAACATGCTTGCTCACAGTATCTGCTGCTTACGTGTTTACGCTCACAGTCTAACTCTTTCTGGGGTATTTTTTTACGTTCTATCCCCCCCCCCCCCCTCTCCATTTCTTGGCATTTTACTCTTTGTCTGTTTCCCTCACTCTCTGTCTCACTGGGGGTAAAGCTCTAAATACTGCAGCCATATGCCTCTCAGTGAAATCTCCCACAGAAGCCTAATCTCCCTGCATGCCTGTCAGTGCTGTCATTGGGCGGGGGGAGGGGGGGTCTCAGAGATGAGACAGTTACTCTGTTTTACACACTCCCTCCCCCTAACCTCCCTCCTCTTCACAGGAGTCTTTTTATTCATAAGTGCTTACGCTATGATTCATGCAAGATCTGTAAAAACAGCCTGAGAAAGTTTACTGCGGTTCAACGCAGAAGAGCTGAGTCTTAGGATGCAAGCAGAGGGCGTATGATACCTAAACAACAGGGACCCCTGAACTGGTACACCTGAACAGGGACTTCATCATGGTCAACTTTACACTGGCTTTAATTGAATTTAATTTTGTCTGCTCAAAGTGACCTAAAAGGAGCTTCGGCTTTTCATAAATGAATCAGTTGTGTTAATCAAAAAATTCCGTACAGTGATCTATAGGGACGCGCCATCTAAACATGACTGCTTTACTGTAGTGTTTAAAAGCCTGTAAAAGACCATGGAAGCTAACTTTAGTCCAGCAATTCACATGGAGTTATTTCAGATACAAATCACAGAAACTGCATGTAGGTTTTCTCAAGAGGACTTGAGGTATAACCATTTTTCAACAAAGCAGAGGAAGAAAAACTGTGTATGAGAGAGTGAGACAGAGAATGAGCAAGGAAATGTAGAAAGAAAGAACTGCTATTATTATATTAGCTGCTAATATTAATTTTCACAACCAACAGCAATAATTCAGCAGCTGAAACCAACAAAGTGACAGGACTGTGTGATACCAGGGAGAGAGATATGCTGCCTCTTCACACAGCCTTGATAAAGGCCACGCTGTGCTTACTGTATCTAAACATTATCACACGGGAAGCCAGAAAAGTGTCATTCCCAAAACATTCCTGGCTCTGGGCCAAGCATTAGTCACCAAGACAACCTGATATTATCAGACACTTATACCTGGCTGTTGCACAATACCCATTGAGATGTTGTGTGCTTCTCCTGAGTTAAAAATTAAATTTTTTAAAAATGCTCAATGATTCTGTGAAACAGTCATGGGTGACAAAGTGTCTTTACCTTGTATTAAGCGGTCTATGGGATGAAGTCAACCAGTATTAATTACTCATTCACTAATTCACCATGTACCAAGAATGCTTACGTTTTTGAAAAATAATTGCACATTATCTGCCAGTGACTATACTTGTAAGGATATCTGCCTCATTTTATAGGTTACCAGACTTAGAAAGCAACAATTCATAGCCCTTAGCATCGGAGTGAGCACAAACAAATCCATTTTAGTTCTGAATCATGTTTAGCTCCAGAATGATGTTAGGTCCTTTTGGATCAAAGGGACAGGACCTTAGAGTTTACACTGTGACCCTACTTGTTAGAACACGGTGGTCCACGAGGCTCACTGCCTGCCACACTAACAACAGTCAAACCTTCTTCACAGTGGGGGCCACATCATCACTTTTAGTCAATTTGTGTCATCCCCCAGAGTGAGTGGGGTTGCCCCAGGAGGGAGAGGGGTCCCCCTGTACTCCACAGGAACACAGCTCAAGACCCGTCGCATCGTTCACACAGACACAGGCAGAGGTCTTCCCTTAGGTTTCCCATTATATCAACACTGATGGTTGTGTCCTTATGCTTAAAATGTTTTTTCACCAAGAGAAATGTTTGATGCAATGCTCACACCGTAAAGCAGTCC
The DNA here is from genome assembly GCF_041902795.1 of Electrophorus electricus. Taxonomy (NCBI): domain Eukaryota; kingdom Metazoa; phylum Chordata; class Actinopteri; order Gymnotiformes; family Gymnotidae; genus Electrophorus; species Electrophorus electricus. The sequence goes on along the minus strand of NC_137510.1, from coordinate 9,048,413 downwards.
AATTAGAAGCAAAGCTTGATCATCTGACACATAAGGCAGGGTCTGCACACTGGACTGCTATTAGTAAGGAATGGTTTAATTCTGTAATCTCTACACAGGACAACACCAAACTCACTGTGACTCTACGGTTAACATTTCTTGATTCAGTGAAGAAGCAGACTTGATCAAATTGCATATCAGAGAACTCCACATCTTAATCACCATAAGGTCTAAGATACCCAGCAGCTACTTTGTAGCACACAGAATTAAATGTATCAGCAGGTTCAGCCTCATAATGGTAGTGGGCTATTATAACATGATTATTAACTTTATATTATTATATTTGTTATTATTATAACATGACTGATAACATGACAGTCACACTTGACATGACCTGGAAAAAGATGAAGAGATTTTAACATAGAAAACAAACTGTAATGCTGTAGATCATGTGTGAAAAAAACCCCTCAGCTTGCCTTTAGCAGTGCTCTGAGGGCTCATACTTTAACACAGACCACACCAGGAAGGAGTGAGAAAATTCCCATTTTTCACGTTGCATATTCAAATGCATACCACCATTTAGCCATACAATTTCTAGAGAAAACACACACACACACACACACACACACACACACACACAAACAAACAAACAACTAGAAATGTAGAACAAAATACACTTTGATTTAACAAGCACTGCATTTTTCATGTGTTCACCAACACCAAGGTCTGTCATTTTTCCTTTTTTAACATGTCTCTGCCCTGTCTCAGCTGTGCAGTGTCCACCCTGTCTCAGCTGTGGAACTCTAAAGCAACAAACGAGCATTTGTTCCGCTGGAATGCTGGCTATGCGTGCACGGGAGAGGAGGAGGAGGAGGAGGAGGTTGAGAGTGAGGGAACGATGAGCGGGAGAGAGGGAGGGAGGGAGGATAAAAAAACAACCCATCTGTGAGGAGGAGAGCAGTGCTTTTCCCATCTCTATCAGAACGATGAGACTCGGCCCATGGCCGTCACTGAGAGTGGGTCAATATTGACACAGCAGTTACAAGGACATCATCCTCCAGGTCCCACAGCCAGAGACAGAGCATGATAACAGATTTGAACAACAGACCTGAACAATGTCAGTACATTGCAATCAAATGAGACACTTGGACTAGTGAAAACCTTAAAACAAGAAACAAACCTGAATACTTTGTACAGACTTTGCTCTACCTGAGAAAAAGGTTGTTTATGCAGAAAAGTGGCAAAAATGAATAAATAAATAACAACAACAACAAAACAAGAAAATCAAATAATCACTGAGCCTTATCTGTTTTCTTAAACATACACTGCATCTCCAACAGCTCTTTTGTGATTTTATTTAAGTGCCATAGAACTATGTTTGATGGGAACATGTATTATGAAAGCATTCCAAAACCATAGTAGATGCCAGCAGAAACCCAGCTGTGAGAGAACGAAGGCAAGTGAATGAAGGTTTGATTATTTACTGTGTTCCTCTTAGGGGCTGCTGGGACTGTTTAGGAGCCCCTGGGATCTGTTCATAAACATCTCTCCACTTTAAGACAGCACACAGGAACCCGTCCACACTGGTTAAAGGCCTCTGGCTCCCAGAGGAGAAAAGAAATGCAGGCAGGTTTTCACAACATGTTTGGACCATGGGGTAACTGTTCAGTTTGGTGCAGTAATCAGTCCATGTCAAAGCGATTCCAGTATACTCTATGAGGACATCCCAAACGCAGGTGTCAGAGAAGAGCCAGGAAAATGACGCAGGCTCTTCTCTAGTGGTTTGAGATTTCTGGCTAAAAGAGCAACGGTTTGCCTCATCAAACAGCAGACAATACACTCACACCCAATGACGCAACACACAAGCCACAAGAAATCCAAGTAGCCTAACTATCCCGTCATCTCTGAGTCCCATGTGCCATTATTACACTGCTGGATCTACCTGATTTCCATCCTGAAATAGCCACTGTGTTAAAGGTTATGCTAGTGGAAAAAGGGGAATGTGAAATACATAAAGTGCAGAAGCACCAGGTGTAGGAGTTGCAGCTCTACTCTACAGATTTTTACAATGAAATGGATAAAACAGTCAAAGGAAGGGAAGCCATATTAGTATGCAAAAATGTAAAAAAAAAAATGTTTTTAAAAAGTAGCAATGGCAAGCCGGTATGGATTAAGCAAGCAGTGGATTTTTAGATGTGAAGCAACACATTCTGAGCATGTGTGAGTTTTAGCACTTCCATAAGGGGAAGCGGGAGTGCAACCTCTGCAAAATGTATCCTTATAAGCTGCTGCAGTTTTGGACTGCTTCCCTCCTCTTGGTCTGTGTCTCGCTCACATGCGTGTGTGTGCACACACCCATGCAGAGCGATGGTGTTTTAAAAGAGCAGGATAGACATTTATTTGGCATTTATGACTAGCACTAGAGGTGTGGCTGCATAACAGACAGAACTGCTCTCCTATAAATGACCCACAACTCCACGGAAGTGCAAAACACAGACACATGTGAAAACCACAAAACACCACACACAAATTGATGTAAAAAGCCACAGGCAAAACTAACAAGGCTTGAGAAAAAGACACAGGTAGTGACTCAGAAGTCAAGTGTGACTCTTTGCAGTAAAAGACACCTCATACGTATTAAGAACAACACCACACAGACCTCGGTGTGCATTCAGACGCCACAGAGCCTGCTGTGTCTCCAGCCAGCCCAAACCCCAAAATAATCCAATCCAATTACTTGCATGTCTCTGACAGACCAGTGCTGGGTAAGGTCACGACCTCTGTGGATACTCGACTCCTCCTGGTAGCACTGTGAGAAGCATCATTAACGGTGCCATAACCAAGTCATTGCGGCCAGTCGCACAGAGCCAAGCATCCGAAATCCATAAAATATGTTTCTAAAAGTTGCTGGCAAGCCTTTGCGTCTGGGAGCTCAGTGACTTCAGTGACTAATAATTACCATTTAAGGTGACCTGAGCAACATCAACAGGAAAGGGAAAAAAAAAAAAAACTACTTAAAAAAAAAAAAAAAAGCCCAGCTTGTTGGAGCTGGCCGAAACTCTCCGGGGAGCAATCCCAAACTCCCTACTATTCCTGCATGGGAAAAAGAGCCTCAAGCCAACTTCTGCCAGTTTGCTTGAAGAACAAAACTAGCAAAGATGGATGGAGACAAAGAGCTTGAGGCGCACATCACTGAACCTGAATGCCAAGGGCTGGTTTTGAAAGCGCACGGGACTGAAGGAAATATTGTCCATTGTGTGTGAACGTGCTAGGCAGATGCAGATGCACACTGTGTGTTCTCGTCAGACTCTACCGCCCCATTGAATTGCTAGAGTGAGAGGAGTCTTTTTCAATGGCTGCGCATTGCGGAAACAATAAACTCATAAAGTGAAAGGGGTTTAAATCAGTTTCAATCACAGCGTGGCTCCTGGTTTACGACAGGGTCTTTTCCATGCTGATCTGAAACACCGCCCACTTAACCGCCAGTCATTACACTTTGAAGACATGCACTGACCCAAAAACATTCAGCGCTGAAATGATCACCTACAAAAACACTATTTCCTTCAAAGTCTGTTATACATAGCTAAAGTGTGATGGCTTAAACTACCCAGGATACCCCTAAATTTTAGTTTCACAAAAGATTGTTCTAAAGCATTAATGAAACAGATCTGAGGTGATATTAAGAATGTACACCAAACTGCCTTTGCAAAAACCAAATACAATACAAAGCACTATAATTACATATTAATACATATACTATACACGCAAGATCAGTTTTAGATTTTCATTGTGGCATAATACATTTTAATGCTAAATGAGAGTGAATAAATTTTAATGCTAATAACATTAGCATTAAAAACCATTAGCATAAAACATTAGCATAAAAAAACACCCCATATCACTGTATTCTAAAAGGTTTGGTAAAGCACACTTTCATTTGCTATAGTATTTTGAACTTCCTGCATCTTTTCGTGCAGTGTGTCAGAGATCCAAGAGGGACTAATCTAAAACCTCCTCTTTAAGCTGATGAAACAGAATCTATTCAAATCTAACTATGAATGAATTAATCAAAGTTAAGGCCACTTCCACGTCCACCGACCCTGTTCCTGGAGATCTACCGCTTCCAACCCTTAACCCATATTATCAGAGGTCCTTGCTAACTTGTGATTGCTTTTATTGTGGGATGAAACTTGTAAAAACGCAGACCTCCAGGAAGAGACTTGGTGATCATTGGTAAAGCTGCTCAGATCTTTAGCAATGCAGCATCATCACAGTTCCTGTTGTGGGGAATTAGTCTACATTTCTACACCATGTTAGGGCTCAGAGGCTGTAATTCACTACCCAGAACAGCACAAATGATCTCTTCTTGGAGTGCAATCGTTCCCCTTCTCTAAATTTGCTCTTTCCTATGTTTAGCTAGATTTGGGGGGAGGGGAATGGGGTAGTGATAACTTACTATGTGAATCACGAGTTACTTTTTTACCAGTTGCTATTTACATAACAGCCACTAATGCTGTGACGCTTCTGTCATGGACAGGCTTTATGCATTATAGCTCCAGCAAAGCTAAACAGTTTGTTCACCGCACATGTTCAGTTTAATACAGGAGGGAAGAAAAGACAAAAAACAAAGCGTCCCTGACTTCTTGTTGCCTAATGGAACTACACAATTTAGGCTGTGCTTTTGTTTTGGAAGAGGTAAGTTACATCTAACTACTCATTCAAACTATGTGAACAATGCAGGCCTGTCACATGGTTTGTAAACATTCTAGGACCGGGGGAGTAGGAGCAGGAGTGCAGTCTGAACTACAGGCAGTAGAACTCAGATGGCTAGTTATCTCTCTCAATGGTTACACATGAATGATTCATCATAGCACTTGGTCAGAAGCAAGCACCTTCCATGACACCGGTGGACTAAAGAAGAGTGCATGCCTACAGACTATTTACCTTCCTCTGCAAACCACTGTCACTAGCGGGCGCCCCCAGGCCCCTGCCTCTTTTAAGGGAGGTCCATGCATGAGCTAGGATTAGCCAGCTGGGTCTGGCCCAAGCCCAGCCAAACAGCACAAGGCCCAGAATTCAATAATCACACACGCAAGAACCACAGCCCACTTAATCTTCACCCGCCTTTTCATCATAAATACATTTAACAAAGGCCCTGAAACCTTCTCTTTAAGATTAGCAAATGAAGCAGAAAAAGGGCATTTAATTATGGAGCAGTCTACTTTTCGAAAGGGTTTTTTTAAAATCAGGAGTAGCCCTACAGTGCTGGTGTTTGCTATTCAAATATCAAGATCACACGGTCCTCTCGCAGCTTGGGTCCAGACCAATTCATCATACAACCAAAACATGCTCATGAGCTTGGATTATCCCATATCTTTATAGACCTACTGGGCTCCTGGGTGAATGTGTGGAACCAGAAATTTTTGGTTTCCCCTCTTAATATGCAGCCCATCTATCACATAAACTTTCCCTCTCTCTCAAAATAGAGCTAACAGCATGACATGCCGGCATAACCAGCATGACACGCCAGCAGAAGATGGCAAGTTTCAACTTTTAGCATCTTACAAACCCAGCCCTGGCTCACAAAGAATTCACAGAGACCAATAAAGAGAGAATGATTTTGTTGAATTTTATGCCAATAGACATAAATAATAAACCTTACACTGCTAAACCCACTCCACGTGACAAATTTATCTGCTTACACATTTCATCTTTTTTGAAATTGTTATTTGAAATCATGAGTGTGTTGAAAAGCCTCCAGAGCATGGTTTCAGGCTCACTGCTGTAATACTGCTGTGTTACATTGCTTGGTGTTTCCTCTGTTCAATGGATTCAACTCACTGAATGAGGTGTGCTTTGAACACTGATGCACAGTATAGTGGTTAAGAAACTTTGAGGAGTTTCTTAAACATGACAGGGTCTTGCAGGACGATGACTCACCTTTGGAGTTAAAAGCCTCCTTGAGACGAAGCAGCAAGTCTGCGAATTTTCGAACATCACTGACTAGCTGCATGATGTAGTCCGGGTCAGTGCCAGGCACATCCAGATTATCCGAGCCGGAGCTGATGGAGCTCAGGGAGCCACTTTTAGCGGACCGTCCTAGACCCGAGCTGGCAGATCCTGACCTGGATCCAGAGCTGGATCCCAGCGGGAGGAAGTGGGAGTTGGAGAAACGCGGAATGCCCATGGAACGCTTGTTTCCCACGCTGCTTTGCTGCAACATCCCGCTGGCAAACATTCCGACTGCAGCCAGCTCGTCCAAAGGGGTGGAGCTGTGGGCTACCGCTCACACCGGTCTCTCAGATCCCACGTGCGTACTCAAGAATGGCAGCAGCTCCTAGACACAAAAAAGGCATTACACATATGCAGCCAGCAAGACACACCCATGGCCCCCAGGACCCGTCTTTGGGTAGTCCTGCACTGCATCATTCAGAGTCCCCAACTCAAACACACTTGACTGAACTCTAACCTCATGAGAAGGGCTGTATGGCAAGCTGAAGCTTTAAAGAGGTGCAGAGAAGACTGTAAATTGTACAGTGCAGTGTTAGGAAGGGGTCCAGGACCTCATACACAAGCACATGAACAAGACAGCATATACACACACATACACACAAAACTCTGTCCTGCTAGGGTTGTCCCTTTTATTAAAAGTCATCTTAAATTATTGCTTGCCGTGCCTTTGAAATGTTTCGAACTTAATAAATATACCAAAAAATGTAATAAACTTCATTTAGAGCCATTTACATTTAATAGACGTTCTTATACAGAGTGACATATATATATATATATATATATATATATATATATATATATATATATATATATATATATATATATATATATATATATATATATATATATATATATATATATATATATATATATATATATATATGTGTGTGTGTGTGTGTGTGTGTGTGTGTGTGTGTGTGTGTGTTTTTGGAGTGAGATCTTGGTCGCCTCATCTCAGCAGGTAGTCAGGACTAGGTTCACGGCACTTATTCCACCGATAACGGAATCCATTACGATTCATGCAGAAACAGTAAAAGGTCCTTTAAAAATGGCCACAAACAATAAAGCACCAAAGGATTAAACTAAAAGTAAGGGATCTATTTGAATGTCTATTACCCCTTACAAACAAGACAATTACCGCAAAGAACAACGCTTTTCTGATTGATCTGTAACCTAAGAGTACACGTGCAGCGAGGCAGAGGAACTAGGCTAGCTAGCGACATGTCCTGCAGTGTTTATGGTACGTGAATGCTACGTTAAATAAAACCACAGGGCTTGGGTTTTCACTCCTTAAGAAATAATTAAGTATAATAAAACAAAATAAATAAAAGCACATAACGTGTCCAACCAAGGAACGCTAATAAACAGTGTAGAGCAATCTGATCATATAGGAAATCAAACGCCTGCAGACAGATTTTATTCATTGTGCCATCAGAAGAAACCTAAAATTATTTAACTTTACGAATCGCCCGAGCAAATAAACAAAACGTTTTACGTTTCCTCATAAAAGCTAACAAATGCTGTAAAAGCCATCCTTCAGCGCTACTCACGTAAGAAGCATTCCGCAGTCCGAAATTAATCCGTTAACCAAATGCACGAGTAATCCTAGCGCACCCAGGCGACAGATCCTCGGCCCTTTTCCGTGTCAATCTCCACTGTCCCCGGAGCAAAGAGCCTGAACTCGCCGTACGATTTGGGATTAAGGCTCCGCCCCTCTCTTGTGAGGGACCAGAAACGAACTTCTCATTGGCTTGAAGGGGCATAAGAGGCGGGCTCTTCGTCTACACCCCTAAAACAACAGGTAGCGCAGGTGCACACTGCTGCAGAGTATCACAGAAAGCACTACTGCAAAACTTTTAATCCAACTCATTGTTTGTATTTTTTACTGACGTTGTGATGCAATGGGTCTAATTTAGATATATAATAAATAGTGCACAAATAATTTATATTATTCCCTTCATAATATTTAGAATAGTCTGCCTAGTCAGAAAAAGGATAAACACATACAAAGGTAAGAAGTGTAAAACTGATAGAGTTCTGCACTTCTAACCAAATGGGAATGTTACTGTTAAAAGAGAGATAGTGTGTGGGTGTCAACGAAGTGTGTATTTGCCGTAATAAACCAAACGAGGACAGAAGACATTGAACTATTAAATTAGTAGATAGGAGGCTCGGTTTTACCTCACAGAGAAATCTGCCTAAAATGCATCACAGTAATGCGACGAGCCGAGGAACGCAGTTTATGAACTGTACTTCCGCCATCGTGTGGAAAATATTAGAACTACTCTGATATCTTTTAATACTTTAATGAGATGTGAACAGAACATGTGAATGATCGGTTGGCGGGAGGCTACATGATGTGTTAGGAAGAAATATTGTAGTCTTTATTATTTTACAGACTCTGTTACATGCACAGTAAACCACTAGTTTCTTACCTTATATAAACTATAAACCTCTCATAATAACTGGATTACTATTCTTTGATCTCAGAAATATTCCAAAGTATAACCTAGCCCACTAGAAATGTTATATGAATATTTATTAAAATACACATCAATTCTATGAAAGTAGTCTTGCACGTCCCACTGCAAGGTTGACACACAACGGCGGCTAACAATCATAAACATGAAGCCTGAGATATGAATCGGATCTGTTGTATACCGGCTCTGTTGTATAGTACTGCCCTGAGATCTACAGGCTGAACAGACCGCGCGGATGGGACAAACCCCTGATGGATGACGTAACGTGCAAACTCATTACAGCTACTGCCACAAGATGGCCCTGCATGCTTTCTAATATCCTCTGCGAGATCCTGGCATAGAACTCTTAACTTTTGCATTGATCATATATTAATGTATTCATGCATCATGCATTCATGCATGCATTCAAGCGGTACGTTTTACACATTTGGCGTGAAAAAAAACAAAAACAAAAAAACAATAATAACAAGGCGCGAACGCTAAGGCACCTGGCGCGTGCGATTCGTGCAAAGCTTTGAGCATTTACACCTCAGAGGAGGAGAAACATTCTTCTGTATTTGAACGACTGCACGGAGCACCTGTGGTTATTTTTATCATGTCACAAACCAGAATAGATTTTTGACAGTGTTAAAATATCCAAATGCTCTAGCTAAGTAAAGTTTTAAGCAGGGCCGGTCGGATGCCAAGGGTTTGGAGTTGCACACGAAAAGATGGATAAGCAGCCAAACGAGGCAGTGGAAGAGGAAAACAACAGTGTAAATGAAGAAAGTGTCAGTGAAGTCCATTTCCATCTGGCATGTTTACCGGAGCGGTATATGACAGCCAAGTTTACCCTGTCTGCGTATATTCTCTGTTGGGCTGTATTCAAACTATTGCAGGTTGGTCCTTCTAACCGATTTTAATGACACTCTTTCACTCTCGTTAATTGTGCAAAAAGTGCAACAAAGTGTTTAAACGAAAGAAATTCCAAGAAATTGTGTATATTCATCTCAAACGATGAGGGAATTGTTTGTGTTACGTGAGATACCTTTTTAACCGGTAAGCAAGCAAATGTTGATGGGTCGGCGAACGGATTTGTGTTAGTATGTTTGCAGTAATCTAATGCTTGAGATAGAGTTTACTTTACTAATTCTTAAACCCGAGAACTACGGAAAGTTACAGATAATGGTGCTCTCCAGTGAGAGATATGCTTCCTTGTCTATTTCAGATGCATAGGACCTTCAAACATTTAAACCCAAACCATCATTATGTGGGCCGCCGATGATACCATTATTTACGGTTAACAGACACATGCTACTTATTTTCAGACATCATGTTATCTTGGTTTTGGTTGAAATTGGGCTGACTGGAGTGGAGTGGGTTACTCTGAGGATGCTCTGTGTAAGAGACTGGGCTGTAAGGGTTTCAGTGACTGGCCACTGTATAAGAGACTGGGCTGTAAGGGCTTCAGTGATTGGCCACTGTATAAGAAACTAGGCTGTAAGGGCTTCAGTGATTGGCCACTGTATACGAGACTGGGCTGTAAGGGTTTCAGTGATTGGTCACTGTATAAAAGACTGGGCTGTAAGGGTTTCAGAGATTGGCCACTGTGTACGAGACTGGGAGGTAAGGGCTTCAGTGATTGGCCACTGTATAAGAGACTGGGCTGTAAGGGTTTCAGAGATTGGCCACTGTATAAGAGACTGGGCTGTAAGGGCTTCAGTGATTGGCCACTGTATAAGAAACTAGGCTGTAAGGGCTTCAGTGATTGGCCACTGTATACGAGACTGGGCTGTAAGGGTTTCAGTGATTGGTCACTGTATAAAAGACTGGGCTGTAAGGGTTTCAGAGATTGGCCACTGTGTACGAGACTGGGAGGTAAGGGCTTCAATGATTGGCCACTGTATAAGAGACTGGGCTGTAAGGGTTTCAGAGATTGGCCACTGTATAAGAGACTGGGCTGTAAGGGTTTCAGAGATTGGCCACTGTATAAGAGACTGGGCTGTAAGGGTTTCAGAGATTGGCCACTGTATAAGAGACTGGGCTGTAAGGGTTTCAGAGATTGGCCACTGTATATGAGACTGGACTGTAGGGGTTATCAGTGATTGGTCATTGTGCCCTCCTTTCATCCCAAAGCCTAACCAACTTCTGAGGATCCTTTTTCTGATGATGGCGTAATTTAATGGCCATGTAGAACTGTATATATAGAGAATCATAAACTGTTTCAGATGTTTATTTATGTGACAGTTTCCATTCTGAATCCTGGCAGATTTCACCATTAAATGCTATGAATGTGTGTCCCCGGAGGTGTGTTGATATGAATCTGGAGACAGAATCACAATTTTAATTTTTAAGCCTATTACTCCTACAGTCTGATGTAATTTATGACCTTTCTTAAGTCTGTCACCATGTGTCAAATGTAGCACACAACATATTAGGAAGACAAAAGATGCATTATAAGATATAAAAACTTTTTTATCTGACGCTCTAATTATAGCTTTATTATGTATGCTCCAACAGCTCCATGTTATATAAGCAAGAAGAACTGAAAATGTTTTTAATACTTTATAATATATCAAGAAACCTTCACAAGGTACACCCAAAAACCACAAAGTGCTCACTCCAAACTTTCTAAAAACAGTTAACACAAACAGGTTCAGAAAAACAAATTTTTATTACACCAGTGCAATACACCGGTGTTACCTGCAGGTATGGCACATCACTTCAATGTCAGGATTATCTGGAAATTATTGAGTGGGTGTGTTGCAGCCTAAATAGGCAAGAACCAGTGCTAAATTTGTACTGGTCCTGACTGGTCACTACCAAAATAAACCTGCTGGACAAATGGTACTGGCACTTTCAAATGGTGCAAGAATGGATGGTGGTTGGCGGGGCTCCGCTCTGAGAAAGGAGAGATCCATATGTACGGGATAAATCAAAACAGCAGATAATTCTGCAGATATGGAGGTGACTGAACCACAGCTCTAAATAATAAAATGTAGATGCTTATAGAGAATATTGTGCAAGTAAATATGGAGAGTGGTATATAAGAATATCAATATCGAGTATTGGTATCAATAAGCAATATTGGTATCAATAAAAGCCTAACAATGCTAATCTCTAAGCATAACTAGGTTATAGGCCATTTGAGTGTCTTCTATTGATTGGGTCTGTAGCTAGATACTTCTGTCATGTAGAAGCTTTTATAGACACTATAGTTATAATTATACTATACTGTACTACACTGCCTGGCCAAAAACAAAAAGGTCACCACCTGGATTTAACTAAGCAAATAGGTAAGAGCCTCCCATTGGATAATTACTGCATGGGTGATTATGTTTCAGCTGGCAACAAGTTAACCCTAACTGATGCAGTGAGTAGCTTCTTATTTGTTAAACAACCATGTCGAAAGACACATCCTGTCATCATGGAAAAGTTGTTAATCTGTTTCAGAAGGGTCAAATTATTGGCATGCATCATGCAGAGAAAACATATAAGAAGATTGCTGAAACTACTAAAACCGGGTTAACAACTGTCCAACGTATTATTAAAAAGTGGAAGGACAGTGGGGAAACATCTTTGAGGAAGGAATGTGGTGGGAAAAAAATCTTGAATGATCGTGATCGATCACTTAAACGTGTGGGGAAATCAAATCGTAGAAAAACAACAGTAGAACTCGGGGATATGTTTAATAGTGAACGTAAGGGCATTTCCATACGCACAATGCGAAGGGAACTCAAGGGAAAGGGACTAAACAGCTGGGTAGCCTTAAGAAAACCACTTGTCAGTGAGGCTAACTGGCAAAAACAGCTTCAATTTGCTAGGGAGCATAATGATTGGACTCTGGAGCAATGGAAGAAGGTCATGTGGTCTGATGAGTCCAAATTTACCCTGTTCCAGAGTGATGGGCACATCAGGGTAAGAAGACAGGTGGCTGAAGTGATGCACCCATCATGCCTAGTGCCTACTGTACAAGCCTGTGGGGGCAGTGCTATGATCTGGGGTTGCTGCAGTTGGTCAGGTCTAGGTTCAGCAACGTTATGTGCCCAAAGACTGAGGTCAGCTGACTACCTGAATATACTGAACGACCAGGTTATTCCATCAATGGATTTTTTCTTCCCTGATGTCATGGGCATATTGCAAGATCACAATGCCAGCATTCATCGGGCTCAATTTGTGAAAGAGTGGTTCAGGGAGCATGAGACATCATTTTCACACATGGATTGGCCACCACAGAGTCCAGACCTGAACCCCACTGAGAATCTTTGGGATATGCAGGAGGAGACTTTGTGCAGTGGTTCAAATCTCCCATCATCAATACAAGATCTTGGGGAAAAATTAACGCAACTCTGAACAGAAATAAATGTTGTGACATTGCAGAAGCTTGTGGAAGCAATGCCACCAACAAAATATTAGAGTGTGTGATCTTTTTTTGGCCAGTCAGTGTATATACATATACTATAGTTATAATTGTTTGTCTCTAAAAGGAATAAGACTAGATGGTTTTTTTTTTTCACTTATGGCTAAAATTGCTGCCCCTTCATAAATCTTGTGTTTTTAATGATGATTCATTGGGAAACATTTCTAAAGACTCAAGGCATATATTTCTGTTGAAAGCAAAGTGATTTGAATTCATAAAATACCTCTGAACTTGAGGAAAAAGCCCAACTCACACTCTTTATTACACTGATTTGCATGTAAAAGCAGTCGCTCACTGCAGAAAAGGCACAGGCTCTATTGTCCTCAGCATTTTCACCCTGTCTCTCTGTGTCCACAGAGGCTAAGAATCAGCTCCTCTGGGAGTCAGGTAAGCACCTTTCCCTTTCCTCTCTTTGGTCATTTGTTTGCTGAGAAGCTTGGTTTCTATGCAGCTGACTGTTTTCATTCGAACACACACTCACACGCAGTACTGACACTAGCTCAAGTCTAAAACAGTAATGGACTTCAGTGAGCTGTTGATATTGAGGTCAGTTCCAGTGAGCGTGAAAAGGTTCTCTCGGAGGGTCACCTGTACAAATGTTCTAATTGTGCATAATTTGGGGGAAGGAAGAGGAAGGACTTCTTATTGTACAAAGGCTCTTTGAAAATGTGTGAAAGGTCTCAGCTTGTCCCATCACTGGCCTGTGAAGCATCGTCAGTGTGAATTCCAAATAGCTTCAAATGAGGAATGAACTCCACCAAACTCACCCAAACCTCACGCTTAACGCTTAGGATTTTAGGTTTGAATTTCTTGTCTTTCTGGTCTATCACTTTCTGTAGTTTCTTAAAATACGTGTTACTGACTTCTTCAGCAGAGGCTGGTGTCTGCCAGTGTGTGTTTGTATGCCTGCAGGGATTCTCAGGTGTTCCTGTTTTACCTGATTGATTAAATGGTCAGGTAATTTAACAAATTCTTGTTTTTGTTTCTATTTTCAGCTCAGTGTCATACTGTACTTCAGGCTTCTGTAAAGAGACTCACTGTTGCAGTTAATTACTCTTTAAAGACTCCATTTCCAAAATGGGAAAACAAAGGAAAATAAATATTTTTTTAATCATAATCCATATTAAAAAACATTGAAAAATCCAAGTCTGGTACATCTGAAATAGCCACAGCCATCCCAGAACAAAATTTACTAACAGAGGACAGGGTAAACTTACATGTTTGTCCCAGAAGGGTTGTTTTCATTTTAAAGCATTTTGTTATTACAGTGCTTAAACCGACCTGTAGTTTGCAGTGATTCATGGTTAGGAAAGAGACAGGACCATGCTTATCTGCACCCACCCCTGTGGTGGCATGAGTGCCTGCAGCGAACAACTGCATGCCACAGATGTTCTGAAAACAAATCCGGTTTACAGTAAGCTTTAAAAACACTGGACTAGTTATTTAACAAGGCAGGAACTGAGCCGATGTTTGCTATTGGACAGCAGCTCAAACACTGGTCTTCTCTGTTTCCATTAGGGTCTTGAGAATCAAACAAGATTACCGCAAGATTAACATCCCTTCGTTTCCTACTACATTCTAACTCACTTTAGTTTTGTTTTTTAATGAAACCTCTCATAAATACCGAGACATGTTATGTGTTCCTGTTGAATATGATTGTATGACTGAGGCAGAACAGGGCTTTCATCCCACAGACCACGAGAAGGGAGGTCACCTGAACTGGTCACCTAAGGCCCTGAACATCCCCTCTGCCTCCATGGCAACCTTCTCACACTAATACGATGGAGAGAGAGGACAGGGGCAGCAGTTCTTCCGACCCTAAGCTGAACCCAAACGCGTGACTGCCTGAACGCACCCAGTGTCCATCCAAGTGGCCTTTTCCAAGGACATGATTTGTCCCTGCCAGTGTAAACCTCAGAGCAGGCGCTGGTTTCAAAGGGGCTTTTTTGGAAAGCAACAGAGGCAGGTGGGCGTAGTTTAGATGGTGGCGACCCAGTGCAGGCTAAGAGGAATCCACTGGGTTAAATTCCAGCAGAATGGGTGGAGATTCCTCAAAACCACACAGCAGTAAAAATATAAAGTGCGGGAACTCAGATGCCATTTCTTTTGATAATATTAGTATGACTCATTGTGGCAAAACTCTGGTTGTAATTACAGCTATTCTTTAGTGTTTTCTATTAAGGAAAGAGCAAATGGAAAAATAGGCTGACTAATTGCCTGAAGAGAGACACCAAACAGAGAGCGGAGCATTTCCTCAGTGAACACAAAGCTGCCAGCTTACTTTTGCAAGTCCAAATTGGGTTTGACTTTTGCCTGTATTTGTGTGTGTGTGTGTGTGTGTGTGTGTGTGTTTATGAATTTTGATGGCTAATTCATGTTAAGCATCTTTACTCAAACAACTGTTGCTCACAAGGGCTGCTTTCATTGCATTGTGTTAGAATTAAAATTCTTCCATTCAGGGCTCAGGCTGGAGTCAGCAGAGGGTCTCTTCATTTCATCCCCTCTCTTTCTTGCTGGCTGCCAAGCATACTTCTCTTTCACTGTAGAACGCTACATTTCACACTGCCTGAGCAGCCAGGGCTTTTGTTTTATGCTCAGAGAGCATAGAGAGAAAGAGAGAAAGGGAGAGAGAGCAAGAAAAGAAGAGAGACAAACAGACAGAGAGGACAACGAGGGGCACTTTGTTTAAATCTCCGGGTGCTTGATCTTGTTACTGTCTTAAGGGGCCCACACTGGCAGAAAAATCTGCCCACAGAGTGTATCGCCCTGCGTTTCTCAGGGCACTTACACCCAGAGCTTCATTCCACTAAAAGGGTGCTGTCAGTATCGCTGTCAGCCCTCGTTTGAGGTTTTCCCTCTGTTCAATCCCAGAGTTCTCTATGCGGACAGGGCTTTTTTCCCACTCAGCCACTGACCTAGAGTGGTAAAACACATGAACGTCTTGGATGGATCTTATGACAGAATTCTGTGAAAGTGTATCTGTTAGTTAGGCTTTGCCAATTCTCCAGACTTGTTTTTTTGTTTTGTTTTTTGTTTTTTATACATCAGATGTGATCCTTCCACCTTCTCCCAGAGTTTTAATTTATCTTTGCCATGTCTGGTTAAGCGAAATAATCTTGTTCCCATGTCTTACATTTGGCACATGGTGAAGGTCTCGCCTGGTCCACATGTTGATCGGTGTGAATTTTAACATGGTCATGATCATCCTCCTTTTCCTCATTCTTCTCTTTTTCCTTTTGCCTCTGTGTGACTGTGTATGTGTGTGTGTGTATGTGTGTGTGTGTGTGTGTATGTGTGTATTTTATGACCTACACAGTCTCCCACATACATATGCACCCCTTGTGTTTTCTTTGCTTTGCTTTCTCTCTCTCTCTCTCTCTCTCTCTCTCTCTCTGTCTTTTTCTGTCTCTCTCTTTCCTTCTTTCTGTCTCTCCCCTGCTTTCTGTCACCCTTGCTCTCTTGATCATATTTCCTCTCTCTCTCTCTCTCTCTCTCTCTCTCTCTCTCTCTCTCTCTCTCTTTCTTTCTCCCTTCTCTCTCTCTCTCTCTCTCTCTCTCTCTCTCTGGGCCGTGCTAACAGTCTCACTGAGGGCTGAAGGGAGAGTGTGGACATGCATAGTTGGCTGTGTGTGTGGGTGTGTGTGGTGTGTGTGTGTGTTGGAGTTTATGAACAGCACTCAGCACTCCAGAGGTTTTAGGAAGGATGTCTGAGGGTGACCATGGCACAGGTGAGCCCCAGTCATTCCCATTGCATTACTTGTCATCCAGCAGGGCCTCTGTTTAGATTACATTCTCTAGTCTTTTTGGAAGCTGTTGTGAGCACATGCATGTTTTGTGATCTGGATTTTGCTCTTGTATGATGGCTTGTAGCAGTGAGAGATTGTTTAGATAAGTCTGAGAGCATCTCAGACTAACAGGAATGCTAATTCTTCACATGTTGTTTTAGTCCATGTATTAGAGTATTTGTCTAAGACAGAGTTTGGGGATTTACTTTAGTTACGTTTGAAATTATTTCCTGTAGGTAGCTTATATCTCTGGCTCTGTGTCAGAGATGTGTGTGTGTGTGTGTGTGTGTGTGTGTGTGTGAGAGAGAGAGAGAGAGAGAGAGAGAGAGAGAGAGAGAGAGAGAGAGAGAGAGAGAGAGAGAGAACTGTATGCTGCTCAGTCTGAGTCAGGTGTACACTCTGTATACATCTTGCCTACATGTATATATAGTGATGTGAAGAGTGCTGTAGTCAGATTCTCAGTTAGCTGCTCATACCTGAAATGCTGTCAGAGGTGCTCTGGCGAAATGTGACCTAAGTGTGTGTCATACATGTATTACATGTGAGTGGTTATATAAATATGTGTGTGTGTGTGTGTCAGAGGGACACACTATGGAGTTAGT
This sequence comes from Electrophorus electricus, assembly GCF_041902795.1. NCBI lineage: Eukaryota > Metazoa > Chordata > Actinopteri > Gymnotiformes > Gymnotidae > Electrophorus > Electrophorus electricus. The sequence goes on along the minus strand of NC_137510.1, from coordinate 9,031,156 downwards.
CCATAGCAGAGATTCATGGTGCAGTAGAGAGGGTCAGGAAGGAGACCCATGTCCAGAACTCCCTGCTCTGTTGACATAAGAGGCTCATCCAGCCTTTTCACATCTGAACATCAGAAAAACTGGAGGGGGAAAAGAATGTAAATATGTGAGATATGCACATGTTTCCCAGGCTGTGTCCCTCTCTGTGCGTGCGTGTGTGCGTGTGTGTGCATGCCTGTGTGCGGGCATGTGCGCGTGCGTGTGCGCACGTGTGTGTGTGTCAGTTTAAACAGCAATACAACATATGTGCAGAATGTGTGCTATTAGACCACAGACCATAGATAACAGAATGTGTCAGCATTAAGTCCCTGACCTCCTATACTTGACACACACACAGGCAGCAGCAGCCCTGGACAGAAGTCTGTCTATCAAGGTCTGTACAATAGAACAATTACTAGTGAACATTTATGTTGTTATTTTTTCCATATTTTCCATTGTTTCTCTTTTTTTTAATTAGTTTTTGAACACAAATTGAGCAGAAATGGAAGTTTTGTCAGTTTGATAATTTTCTTGTATCTCCAAGCTTTTGGATAACGTAGTCACTGATGTAACCCTAGGGTTAGGGTTATAGCTAGGCTTAGGGCTAGATTAGGGTTGGGGGCCAGTGTTTTCAGTACTGCCACAGCAGCAGTTTTGAACTAACTGTGACACCCTCACTTATATGTTCAGGTATGTTCACTCCCACTCTGAGCTGGATGCAGAGGCTGACTGAGACTTTGAGCCTGTGTGCCTTTATGCTCTGTGTCCAAACACTATATCTGAAGTGTTTTCATTTTCATTTTTAACTAACTGTGAGCACCAGAACCCTCGTTTTCAGTTTTTTCCCTGACATGTCAAGATTTCATAAACCATGTACAGTTTTTTTTTTTCATGGGTGAATGTGTACTGTATTTGTTATGTTTACAGAGTAAAGCTGTCTGCTGACACCAGGGACCGTTTGTTCTGTAGAAAGTTGTCATTTCTAATGTCTAATCGCTTCTGTATGATCCAGAACAGTACTAGACTATTGGGTATCGTCTTTCTGTGCATGTGTGCGTGTGTGTGTCTGTGTGTGTACGCATGCTTTTGGTCTTGACGTTTCTTAGAATAGTCTCTCTGAGCAAAGCCACAGATCACTGGGCTACTGTTCCTGAAGCCATTTTCAAAACTGGAAGACACACTGGACATAAACTGGAAAGCAGCCAGCACAGAGAGAGAGTGAGGAAGAAAATAACAGACAGAGAAAGAGTGGGAGTGAGAGGAAAAAAGAAAAAGTGAGAGACAGAGGCCTTCTGAGAGTAGAATCCCAAGGCTAAAAATGACATCAGACCTGCTGGGTTAGCCAGTATCACAGATCTCACAGTCTCGAAGTGAACGAGCGAGCAGGGTCAGATGCACTGCCTATCTTTCACCACCACACTGTGAGCAGCCTAACCCCTCCACCGGCAAAGGACTGCAGTGATATGTACACTGAAGTTTGCAGTCCTCCCTGTCATGCTTCCCACTTGTAGGTCGAACGGGAACACTGTGCTACATTTGTAGTGTTCCTTAACAGCTACTTCAGCACAGCTAGTTATCTACAAAGCTTTTATCTACTTTTGTTTGGCTGAATAAGTGTTAGTGTAGGAAAAACTCTTTATGTATGGGATCCCATGAACCTGGAGCTGGGGACTGCTGACAGTTAGTTGCTTCAGACACTTGTACAACAATTTAGTTGCTTCAGATTAGCTGTACAACAGGGTTCTTCAGTTTCAGTGTTTATAAGGTCCAGCTGCAGCCAGCTAATCTCAGAACATCGTGCTAACCCTGTTGCCTTGTGGCAGCGATGACCACGCTGAGTTCAGACATGAAAAGATTTGCCAGGTGAGTGAATGCACCATGAGGATGGAGAAATCTCAGTCCTGTCTGTATGTTTTCAACACTGCATAGCCTGAAAAGGAAGCGAGAACAGAAGAGCTTGACAGAAAGTGCTATGGCACCTTGCACAGTCACACAATCCCTGCTCTAGCGCACCTGATTCAGTTCATCAGGAAATTATCAAGCCTCTATAGTACCTGTTGTGTGCAGTTGATCAGGGTAAATGGACATAGTCACCATTGCGACCACCGAAGGCCTCTGGTGTCACAGAACGCTCACTTCCTGCGAGTCACATGGTTTGGCCTGCCACGTGCAGTGGGAGATTCCTTGTTTGTGGCCACGCCTGCACACACCTGTACCTCATTTTGTCTATGTGTATTTAAACCCACGTCAGTGTGTGCAGTGTTGTTGGTCATTGCTGATGTAGCGTGTTGATGTTAAATGTTAGCGTTGTCGTTGTATGCTTTTTCCACTCGTGATTGTTACATGTATTCATGTTTATCATTTTTGTTTAATGTTAACGGTTTCGTGTTTATGTTCATTTCTTGTGTTATATGTGAGTGCTGCTGTCTTTATGTAACAATAAATGTTCGTCCACGTCGCTGGAGCCTGTGCATCCTGCCCCTCGCCCTTCGGCACTCGGGCCACACACTTTACATCTGGCCTGTGTTCCTCAAACATGTGCATGCCTCAGACAGCCTAGTCAAGGTCAGCATGTGGTAGCATCTACACGATCAACATTTCATGAAAAAGGGGCTCAGATGTGCAACCTCCTGACATGTGTTCATGTTTTTTTGGGTTTTTTTTTTTCAAAGTTTGCTACCATCCTAGTTCTCTTAGATCTGTGTGGCATTCTCTCTTCTCTCTTCCCTCACTAACCACTAATTTTATGACCACTTTCAAGAACTGGCCTCCATTCTCACCCTGTTATTAAAAATGGCCCCCGAATGCAGAGGTCAAACCAACATGAAGCTTCAGGTTCTCTGGCCTAGGCACACAGGCTCTCTCTCTCACACTCTCTTTTGCTCTCTCTCACACACTGTCTTCCTCTCTCTCTCTCACACTCTCTTTCGCTCTCTCACACACTGTCTTCCTCTCTCTCTCTCACACACTCTCTTTCGCTCTCACACACACTCTTGCTCTCTGTCTTGCTCTCTGTTTCACTTATCTAATGGAAGAAGAATAACATTAAGAGTACAAATAATATACTCTATATTATATGAAATATATAATATTATATTTATATATGGTATAATAATATATATTACATTAATATACTTTGTATTATATATATTTATATGAAAATAAGTAATAGTATAATACAATATAACACTAATAAGACAAATGCAAAATACATGTAATAAGCAAATAAATAAACAGTGATTGATGCTTTTTGCTCTTAACAAAGAAGACTTTTCTCTATGAGCACAGAAAAACAGGATTTTTTGTGCCTGTCTGTTTCTATAGCAACTCAGTGAGAACTATATTTGATGAAAATCTGTGAATATCTGATGGAATCCAAATATTTTGCCAGATTGTATTTGTTTGAGCTCAGTAGCATGTGTTGGAGTCATTGTTACAATGTTTCAGACATGCATTTTTTCTTTGTTTGGTAGTTTGGTAATTTGATAATTTCTCTGATTGACTCCCATGGTATTCCTTAGAGTGAAATAGATCGGTTTTGCTGAGATCAAATTTATTTCTGGAATTTTAAGAGTTTTGTCCAGTTTGACTGTCAGGGCCCAATTCTGACAGAAATGCTCTGGCCGGTCCGGATACTGAATACTGAACTGGGCTGTAGTCAAACTGCAGCCCTGCCTCACCCCACCCCTTAGCGAAGTATACCGCCAAGTTTTATTTTGCATTTATAATTTAAATATATTGATTTGAAGATATCATATACTTTACACCACACTTTAAAAGCTGCTAAAATAGACCAGAATGCTAAATAGAATCAAAAGCCAATCTGACTCTTACTCAGGGCATTACTGGTTAAGGAAGCCCTGTATGTAGGCCTTAATAATACCGCAGAACACCTTCCCCAGATTACAGCTCACAGATGTCCTTGTTGGAGTCAGCTTTTCTCCACTCTAGACTATCATAAGAGTGGAGATCTCGCTCTATCTAATTTCTTTGTGTTTCTTTTCTTATTCTTTTTCTCTTTTTTACTTTGTTTACTGTTTCTGTTTTTCAGTATTCACCTGTAAACATTATGCAAATGAATTCCCCACATAAACCCGCTTTTTTCTTTCTTTTTTTCACTGGTGTTGCATGTGTTGCTGTTTCTTGCTCTCTAGAAGCTCACCAAACGTTCATTTGCACTTCAGTATTCTTTAGGTTGCTTGTATGAGCATATGAATATACTTCCATTTAATTTTAACTGTTTTGTTTCCCCTGGTCTTTCACACTGCTGTGAGTATGTGAGAATGTGTGTGTGTGTGTGTGTGTGTGTGTGTGTGTGTGTGTGTGTGAGCGAGTCAAAGAGTGTGAATGTTAGTGAGTGAAGCATGTGTGTGTTTGTACAATTACCATGTACAATTACTGTGTGTGTAGCAATGCTTTTCCTGTGGACACAGAGTGTTTCCTTGCGTCTGCCACTTTGGGAGGTGTCCAGGACCGGTTTCTCTCCCAGCATGGCACTTTATTGTGTTTAAATGTAGCTGTGGGTCCTCACCTCAGCTGCAGCCAGCACTGCTCATGCTCTGTGATGACAGACTCATCCTGCAGATCAGCAAACATAACAAGAACAGTCACTGGGTCAAATACTGGCACTGATGCAAACTTGGCCCTGCTCAGGTTGACTCATGCAGAAATAAGTTTGCCACATTTATCTTAAAGGAAGAGCTCAAAAATATATGCAAACATAGCTAACAGTGAATATACCCTAGTAGCCACCAATTAGCATGATAACACTAGCTGATGACTATTTGCTCAATTAGGTTTGAGCTACCTCTGTATTTGGACTGAACTCTACTGCATAAAGTTTTAAATGCCTGTTTGAATGGTATATGCAGTGTGAATTTGTTCCGTGTTGAAGCTGAGGTGGTCTGCACATACTCTGCACATGCTGTTCTGATTAGTGGAGGTTCTCACACCTCCGGACCAGCTCCTTTTACTCTTTCTGTACTCGTTAAGTAAGAGGATGCATTAGATCTCTCAAACAGATCAGCTATGGAGCATGCATCAGTTGGCCTTTTCTGAGAGTACCTGAGGTAGTCAGTAAGCCTATGGAAACATGAAGACATACTTGTCCTGGGCTGAGAAATATGTGAAAAATATGTGTGTGTCACATTCGCAGACCTGAGCGTTCCCTGTTTCTATGGCAACATAGTCACATCTGGGCTTCCAATTTTCGTCTCCATGGTTCCATGTCTCCTCCCCTTGTGTCCAGCTGTTCCTAGTTTGTCCCTGATTGTAGTCCTATGTATAGCCCATTCCTACATCTCTTGGTTGGCAGTCATTGTCTTTTTTCTCTCTTTGTTTTGATAATATGTCTTTCATGGTCTTACTTTGTCTCTCCTAATTTTTGCTAAGATCTCGTTCGTCCACGCTCAGCGCTCATATGTTTGTCCTGGCTCCTAGCTCCTGTGTGTTTAGTTAGATCTCGTTTGTCCTCAATCCTGTTTGTCTTTCTTTAGGTCTTGTTTGTCCTTGCTTCTCGCTCATATGTATTTGGTATCTCGCTTCTCGTTTGATCTCGTTCCTATGTACTTTCTCACCGTACTCCCTGTGTAGTTACCCTCATTGTCTCTGTTGCTCTCCTTATGTAGTCCTCAGCTGTTCGCTCATCTATTCTACTCTCACTCTGTGTTTGTTGTCTACACTGCCTTCCCCATTAGTGTTTATTTCTTTAGTTGCATAAATCTCACACACATCACACATGTTAACTCATTATTGCTGTCTGTCCTTGTTTCTGTTCAATTATTGTTTGTTTGGTTGTTCGTTTGTTGGTTATTAAGCTTATTTTTTATTATTCTATTCTATTTGTCACACTCATTATGGTTTCCTTCGTTAGTTCCGTTTCACATAACATCCAAGGGGCCGGCACTTCATATGTGTGTTCACCCTCACTCACAACGCCTCCCGCGTTACAGTGTGAAACATGGATTTAATACAAAGTACAGAAAAGTGCTGCCCCTTAAATATTTTTAGAACAATCGTGCTCTCCATAGTCCAGTGGAGCCATGCTCAGGCAGCTGGAGAGGTGGAAATGATCCAGAAATGTTTAATCCTCATTGGTTTCTCTGTGAAGTGCCAAAGGCACCTGCAGCCAAGTCAAGGAAAATTCCATAGGTGAGTGTTCCTTGCAGCAGCTGCAGGAGGCAGGAGGAGGTGTGGGGAGCATATGGGGCATGGAAAATGGAGGAGGCATGGGGAATAGAGGAGGTGTCGGGGGCAGAAGGAAGCAGGAGTAGCGGAAAAAGCTAACCCTAACACCATAGCTAACCTTGGTGTATGCTGAAAAGTGTCCATTTATGTTGACAAACTGGTAGCCATTGGCTAAATAAGATTTAAGCATGAAAGGGCTAGTCCCCTAATCCAAACAACATTTTTGAGTCTATCTATTAAAATGTTTTGATCTATGGTGTCAAATGTTGCACTGAGGTCTAGCAATATAAGCAGACATAACCCTGGTCAGAAGCCATCAACAGGCACGATTGCACACACAACCCAGGAAGAAGATCCAATCGCAAGAAGTTTTATTTTTTAAGTCAAACAGATCAGTGGGGTCAGGCAGGTATTCATAGTCAGGTTCTTCCCAGGTCGATAACCCGAGGCAGAGTCCAGGGGGTGTCCAGGGGTCAGGCAGGAGACGAGGTCTGAAAAACAGGCAGACGTCTAAAACTGAGCGTGGTTCCTATGATACCTTACATTAACTACTTTAATCAGCGCTGTCTCTGTACTATGGTAAGGCCTAAACCCTGACTGAAAGACCTCTAGTTCTGATTCAGGCATCAGCTTAGTTGCTGACCTGCAGCTTTGTCTAGGATCTTTGAAATGGGATGTTTGTGTTACTGCAGGGATGTCTGAGTTACTGCTGGGATGTCTGAGTTACTGCTGAGATGTCTGTGTTACTGTGGGGAAGTCTGTGTCACTGTGGGAATGTCTGTAATACTGCTGGGATGCCTTTGTTAGTGATGGATGTCTGTGTTTCTGCTGGGATGTCTGTTTCTGCTGGGATGTCTGTGTTGCTTAGGGAATCTCTGTTTTACTGCTGGGATGTCTTCATGTATGTGGGATCTCTGTGTTACAGTATTTGGATGTCTGAGTTACTGCTGGGATTGTCTGTTACTGTGGGGATAGCTGTGTTCCTAAGGTGATGTCTGTGTTACTGCTGGGAATGTCTGTATTACCGCTGGGATGCTTATGTTAGTGATGGATGTTTGTGTTACTGCTGGTATGAGAACTGTTTCACATCCTGCCAACAGCAATGGTATGGTCCACACCGATGTACATTGCAGTAGATGATGGACTATAGACTCTGCAAACCTGCAAGGTTTTTCCAAGAAAGTAGTGCTTCTGATAAAGTCGTTGGTAAGTGTAGGCTGTGCACATGGACAATGACGCCACAAACAAAACCCTGATAATGAGGGGGAGGGTCACGGCAGAGATAGCGCAGGACACAACCAGGAACCATGACGTCTCTCCCTGAAACTGAGCTCTCTCAGACTAGCCTCATTCACGAAGTGAAATGAAGGAATGTGACTAATTTGTCATTGTTCTGGGCAGTACGTGGCATTAATGAGTTATGGTTCACCGGTTCTAAACACAGCTATTCAAGACAACTAGCAGTGGGGGAGCCATGCTTCTACATCCCCATCATCTACCCCTCTGCATGTTGAATAAGCAGGGGCAGTGGCTCACAGCTATGCTGCATACAACACTAGTGTGTCAGTGCAGTCACGTGTGATCTTCAGTGGACCTTCATCCATCATCTTGAGAGAAGGAGTCTGGTGTGTCTTGTGTGTAGTCATAAAATAGCACACACAGACATGCAGTGATATCACTGTAATGTACTGGTTAGAGCAAACCCACTAGCGACAAGATGTGCAAAACCAACAAGTAAGGAACAAATTCAAAAGTATTTGGATGTAATAGGTTGAGTCTGATGGCGGCATCCATATCTGTTCTCTGTTGGCAGGGTTTCAGTCCAGTTTCAGCCCAGTATTGGCCCTCTGAGATTGGCTCCTGGTGCCCTCTCCCAGTATAGTGGTTAAGTAACATGTCTCCTCGTTAGTCAGCCCCCTCTAAAAACACAAAGGCTCTGAGTTAAGTGGATCTTGGAAAGCAGGGGGGCCTCTTTGCATAAGCACTCGTGCACAGAGTCTTCCTCATGAGGAAGAGTGCCTGGCTGCTGGAGAAAGACCTCGCTTTAGATGCAAATCACCAATTGGATGTTTAATTATTCGCCCGAGTTGATGCGCTACCGTGGCAACGACAAGGGCTCTGTCCTTTTATGGGACCTGAAAGAGAGCAGACCGTTCTCACAGCTCTCGCCGTGTGCCCTGCCCTTCCAGACCTCCCACGCACCAGTGCTGTCTCTTTGCCTGCCCCTGGCTCCGCCTCCTTCCGGCTGTTCCTGAAAGGTGAAGCACATGAAGCACAGTGGCTTCTTTCATCTGCTGCATTCAACTTCCGTATAAGGATAAAAGAAAACATAACAAAGAAACCCACTCCCTTAGAACAAGTGGAGGAAGAAAATGGGCATTTGGGACATGTTTTAGAGTAACCAACAATTCAGCCCCACTGCAGCAAACCACATGCATGTTTGACTTGACCATGTTCTTTCACACACTATCCAGCTAGTCGCTTACTTAATACCTGATGTATTGAATCATTTGTGTTAGAGCAAAGAATTCATAAGTGCAGGACATGATTTTCCCATATCTGCAATTAGACATGATTAATTTAGCATGAGTATGAGTTTGTGAGCTATATTACAAGTTTCCATATTTGTACATCTGGCTGAAAATTGCCCTCACTGTCTTGCAAATTATGAGTTTTGTTTTTGGTCATTATCTTTGGTTGAAGGTTTTGAACTGTCCACCCTCTGTTATGTCTGTAACATTTCCACATATGGGTTCCAGTGATCTTATTTACAGCCTTTTAAATAGTTATGGCCTTTTAACGTCTTTGTGATGCACACGTCTTTGTCTAAATAGTGTTGTCATGCAGCATGTACATATACTGACAGTTAATGTATGCAAACACCTTCATTTCTACCAGCACCCAGCTGTCATGCATATCAAGTACATTCCATACCAAAACAGACATGAGCTATCTCAAGTAACAATCTGCCACAATCTTCTTCCATATTTCCTTTAATCCATATATTTATACCAGCACACATAGCAGTTATTTCACAGAGTGCCCTATTTGCTTCAAGACTGTGCAGATCTGAGGAAACTTCTACTTTTCTTATCAAAGTTCATGTCGGGCTGAGACAGCACACATCAACACAGCAGGCATGGCCTTCAGACTGCAGGGCTGGGAGTCGAGGAAGCAGAAGGGCTTGAACGCAGCCCTAAAGCAACCCTCCTGAGGTGGTCGGAGGGAGGGTCCTACCATAAGAGAACAGTCTACTACTTTTGGTTTTTTTGGAGTGGAACTGTCTCATGTGTCTGAGTGGAGTTTCTCACGCTCTCGGGTGCGACTCAGACCCACTGTGCGTGAGAGAGCAGTGCAGTGCCAAGAATCTCCATCGCAAGCTGAAGGCTCTCCTCACACTCTCAACACAAATCTCAGTACAGCACATCTATAAGCAGTACGCAGGGGCATCTGCAGAAACATAATAATACAAACTAATAAATCAATATAAGAGTAATGAATACTCTTCCTCTCCCATAAAAAGCATTGTTATGCAATGTGTCCCACTAGCATGCTTTATTAAGGAAATCATCATGTATGATTTCTTGTTTTGAATTCATGGGGAATTCCAGAGTAGGGTTATGCTTAGGGGCTCGCCGTAGGCTTAGGGGCTAGGATTACGGATATGGTTAGGGTTAGGGGCTATGGCTAAGACTAGGCTTCAGCTAGCCCAGGGATATGGCTATATTTAGCATTGTCATATGCAGTACTAGGTGGACACATGCCTTTCATGTTGTGACATCATGGGGTTGTATCTGGATTATATGTGACCTTTGCCAAAGGACATTCCTCATGATCAGGTTCCCAGCTACATTAATTAATAATGTCTTTCTTTTTGCATATACAGATACACACACACACACGTGTGTGTGTGTGTGTGTGTGTGTGTGTGTGTGTGTGTGTGTGTGTGTGTGTGTGTGTGTGTGTGTGTGTGTGTGTATGTGGAAGATTCTAGGTGAGTAACTATAGAAAACAAAGCAAAGTATGTATGCCCATCCTGATTTTGCATAGTAAGCCCTTGGACCAACAAGGAAGGTGCTACAGTAGGGTTTTTGACAATTTTGAATCACAATGCTCATGGATACACAGGATTACAGGCACATTGATTTTATCCCTGAGCTGTTGGACTTGCTTCAAATGTTAGACTGTAAGGATGTTTCCAATCCTGTTATCTTGTTAAGTCCTTGATTTTATTAACTGTGTGATCAGGTTCTGTGTTTCTTAGTGAGCAGGTTCTGTGTTTCTTAGTCTCATTCTCAGTAGTCATTCCTTTTTATTTGTTTTCCCATTTGATGTCAGGGACAAGATGCATTCTTCCAAGAGAATGTGTGTTTGCTTTGTTCAGGCACTCCAAAAAAAGCCTAGAGAAGAATAATTGTTGATCTTATCAGGCTTTGTTTTTGAAAGTCTTTAAGCTGTGCAGGAGAGAAGTGTGTATATATTTAAAGTCTTGAGAGAGTGCCTGCTTTATACTTTGTTCTATGTTAAAAGGGACATTAAAGTTTGAGTTGGCAGTCACTCCTTCGAAGATTTATATTTGTGGGATCATTTGTTAGAGTCATATTTTCTGGAGACTTTGTTCATCTACATTTTTTTTCCCTTTATGTTGGATCATAACAGATGAGAGAGAGAGAGAGAGAGAGAGAGAGAGAGAGAGAGAGAGGAGAGAGAGAGAGAGAGAGAGAGAGAGAGAGAGAGAGAGAGAGAGAGAGAACTCTAAAACTTGTGAAGCTTTGCAATGTCAAGAGTTGAGCAAAGACTCAGGTCCTGAAACACAATTGAGTATTAACACACTACATTACACTAACACACTATAACACTACACATGCTCAGGACCAGTACATAACATAACTATCAAGAAACTCAATCAAAATCACATAGTAAATCATCAGTACAGCGTGGCAGATTAACTAAGCGTGCTATCTGATCCAAAATTGAGCTTCACCCTGACCAAGTACAGATTCAGTGATCACCACTTTTCCATAGAGACCAGCAAACATAAACAGTCCTGGATACCTAAAGAGCAGAGACTGTGTCAGCAGTGCCAGGACTATAAGATTGAAACAGAGCTGCACTTCCTAAATGAATATACACAATTAACCCAAATTAGATCTAAATTCTTTACCAAAATTAGTCACATATTCCCCAATCTTAAATGTTTTAACGATGAGTAGAAGCTGCCATATGTTCTTGGTAAAAATAAAGAGTTCAGCACTCTGGCAGCACTGTACGTTCACTCCTGCCACAGTCTGAGGGACACTGAGTCATCATATCAGATATAAAAGATGCAGCTCCATGAGATACAGACACATGAACAGGAGTATTATTATTATTATTATATTATTATTGTTGATGGCAGTAGTGGCAAAATGGTGGTATAGTGGTAATAGGAGTACTGCTGTTGATGATAATAATAATAATAATAATAATAATAATAATAATAATAATGTTTGATAAAGAAAAGGTTTATAATAATAATAATAATGTTTGATGAAGAAAATGTTTATTATTATTATTATTATTATTATTATTATTATTATTATTATAACCCCTACCTGATATTTTACCTTTTGTTTACCATAATGTGTTCATCAAACCTTTGGCAATACAAGTGTGAATAATTGTCATGCCAGTAAAGTACCTTTGAATTTAATTTAATTGAACTAAGAGAGACAGAGAGGTAGTGAGAGGGAATTGCCAAGCTGATTCAGTGCCAGTGTTCTTTGTGGGGCTCTGATAATAACTCAGGGGTATTTTCTTCTCCTTGGGAAACAAGCGATGTTGCTTGTTCATTTGCAGTGACTGTTCTGGACCATTGGAGTAGTCTTGGCAAAGCTGATTGGGTAAATCCCAGAAAAATGCACCCTTTACACAGCATAGAATGCACAAGCCAACAACATGGATCAGCAGAAACTGTAGGATCAGGTTGCTTTTTGGCGCTGATTGTTAGTGCAATGTGTCTTGTGTAAGCGTGTTCAGTCTATGGTAAACACAGTCAGTGTATGATCAACCTATGATCAGTGTATGATCAGCATATGATCAGTGTATAATCAGCATACAATGGGTGTATGATCAGTGTAGAATCAGCATATGATTGGTGTATGATCAGCATATGATCAATGTATGGTCAGCACATGGTCAGTGTATGGTCAGCCTATGGCCAGCATATGGTCAGTGTATGGTCAGAACAAATAAAGCCTTGGGATTTTCAGTGTGCATCTAGTTCAGACAGCAGCCCCTATGTGAGACACTTTCTCCTCTAACAACTATGTTCCAATAAACATTCTTCCTTTCATGAGCATATTCCTCACTTAGCAATTTCCTCTTTCCCACAAGAAACAAAATCCCACTGCCCACCCCTAAAAAAAGGCCCTCCAAAACCTGCCAGCTTTAAAGCTGGCTGTCACAATGGAGACTCCTCAGCAACAGTTGGCATAGATTCCAATGTTCTATTGTATTCTTGGACTCCAGAGGCAAACCTGTAGATTTGTGCATCCCTCAGTCTCCAGAGCTGACACAGTAGAGCCATGCTTATGTGTAAGCACTCTCGCATGAATGGACATAATCTCCAACCCTGTGTACTGGCATGAAAGAGGACACCTACTCTTCAGGCCAGAGCATGTAATGAAAGGATTACTTTCTCCACCCTTCATCAATTAACATGCCATTGGGGGAGTGACTTTGATGGTCATGAGTCCTCTTTCCAGTGAAGCTTTTTGTTTCTGGTCCCTTTCCACTGGGTTGATTGGTCTTAAACAGGCTTTCTGGTCCCTTTCCACTGGGTTGGCTAAACAGGCTATAAGCAGGAACTTAATCTCTAAGTTAAGTTTCCACTGGTCACAGGCAAAATTCTAAGACACAGAGTTTACACAAAAAGTAGTTCCTATGGTTACTTAACAATACTTTGTTTAAATCTTGGCCACTGATTTAGTGCTACTCTCCATTTCACCTTTCAAGGTGTCATCATAAAAGGTGACTAACACTGGATATTTTGTAATCACCCACAACAGAAGCAAAAATCTTACTAGACGTACAGGTGACCTTCATCATTATTTTGAAGGCATTATTAGATATAATAGAGGTTGTCAAATACAGAACACATATTGTAGATATCCTGTTAAAGGAGTTAATTGCCCTCTGTACTGACAAAATTTATCCCCACTGTGGGTGTATAGCAAATGTTATGACCAAGCTGATGAAAGCAGCTGTTTTTAACAAACGGAAACACCTTGTTTGCCAAGAACAGTTTCCAGGTGAGCAGTGACACAGGCCCTGCAGGGGATGTCCTGTGGGGACAGATTTGCAGTCCTTACTTTACTGTCATTTACTGTCTTTACTTCTTTACTGTCATTAATATTCTAACTCTGTTTAAGGGCCAAACCCAGGTTGAGGTTTGCTTTCTGAGATAATTCAGTGAATATGTGAAGCAATCAAAGATTGAACACTCTAGAATGAAGTGCAGTGAAGTCTGGCTATGAATGTTTGTATTGCCTATTCAGTCAGCAATGGCAGTAACTTGACACACCTGAAGGACATTTTATGTCTTTTCCTTGGCATTTAGGTACTGCTTGGTGCTGGAAAACCAACCCTGGTTCTGATTCACTTCCCGATTCCTCAACTTATCTTGCTGTCAACCCAATCAGAGGTCACCACAATGATTACAACAACCATGGAAGTTTCCAGAACTAAAAAAAAACATTAGGCTTGAGGTTTGATGGTTTCCCTATTCTGGGAAGAACAGCACTCAAAGCTCTTACTCTAACAGAACCATCAGTTTCTTGAGGAAATAGTGGAGATCTTCCTTTTTGCTTCTATGGGGGAAATAGATCTTTGCAAATGTTCTTTAGTTGTACAAATAAACATTCTTTATTTGTACTTTATTCTTTACCTTTACAAATAATGACTATACAAATAGTCATTTCTTCACATACTGCAGGGGACAGCATTTGGTCTTAGGCCTATGAGAGAGATATATATATATATATATATATATATATATATATATATATATATATATATATATATATATATATATATATATAATATATATATATATATATATATATATTTAATTTGACTTACTCTTCATTTATTTGTTTATTTATCTATTGGTTTATTGGGTAATGCAGTTATATTAAAAGTGTCTGTACTTACTGAAGATAAGCAGAACATGTAGTACTCTTTTAGGCTTACTATTAAGGTAATATTTTAATAATAATGTTTATCATGTTTAATAATGTTTATTGTGTAGAGGAAGATAAGGAATAAAAATGCCTTTTAAATGTCTTTATCCAGCAGAGGGCGATACTCATTTGCAGTACGATTTTCTGTATTTAAAATACTGACTGAGTTACGTTTTACATTGTCACTACTTTGGTAGAACTACTGAATCCTACTCATTTTTGTTCACTGTAGATTTTTTTTAAGAACTTGCCGGGTGTGCTGAATCTTGCTGTGCCAATCTAATGAAGGTATTCTCTGGAGCAACCATCACAGAGATGAACCCTCATAGTTATGCAACTCCTCAGTCTCAGGTTCTCTCTCTTTCTCTCTCCCTCTCTTCCTCTCTCTCTCTCTCTCTCTCTCCCTCTCTCCCTCTTAGTCTGCTGCCCTCTGGTTCATTTAGTGAGGTAGTCTAAAATAGCACTAAGTTCTGAGACTGAGTGTGTGTGTGTGTGTGTGTGTGTGTGTGTGCGACTAGCTGGATACTGCAGCAGAGCAGGCTTCCAGAGAAGTGGGAGAGCAACATAGAGTGTATGAGAGAAAGAGTACAAATGAGAGCGAGAGGAGGAGAGGAGGAGAGGAGGAGAGGAGGAGAGGAGGAGAGGAGGAGAGGGCCACTGCCATGTGCTTCCTCCAGGCTTTCTTCACGGTAAGAGCTTTCCACTCTTTCTCTGCCACTTCTTTTCTCAGAGAACTTTCAGAGCTGCCTCCTCGTTACCTTTGATGCTATTCCAATGCATATGGCTGTTTTGCATTTTGTATTGTTTCTTTTTTTTGTATTTGTGCCATTTTTGTGATTTCTTGGCACACTGCTGTCAAACAAGCAACATAAATCCTCCACACTGAGAGAACATGATGAAGAAGATGATGTGTCATGTGTATTGTATTTAGAATTGAGATGAACTACAGGATTTCTTTGGCTTTTTGCTACTTCTTGGTATGCTTGTCTAGGCCTGTTACCTGCATAAAGGCTTCTTTTCAGATCGAGGCCCCATATCGTGAAGCATATGTGACCCATTCCTGTTCACCGGAAACAATGGAAAGCTTGCCTTTTGAGTACAAAAATCTCTATATGCAAGTAGTGTCCATGTGGGTTTGCAATGGATGACCACATTGGTTAGGAATAGCTTTAACCTCCTCAGGATTACCTCTGAACATGTCTCATAGAGCCTAAATGATCTCTCTCTTTCTGCCTCTCTCTGTCTCCATCTCTCTCACTCCCTTTCTTTTTCTTTTTGTCTCTGTCACTTTATAACCAAGTTTACACTCACAATTTCAGCAAACCTGACCATTCTAAAGTTGTCAGCTGGATTTAGAATTTTCTGAAAAGGAACTGACAATTCAGGTTAGTGTGAATGAGGTTGAACATTCTACAGACTATCAAATGTTACACCCAGGTTATGGCACAAAATCCCAGCATCTGGGTTTTGTGTATGTGGAGAAACATCGGGTCAGTGTGCTTTATGGCCAGGCCACTAGTGCCACTGTAGCTAACAGGAGGGACTTACCTGCTTAAGCAGACCACATGATTGGCAAAGGCCAGTGTCTCTCTGTTCTGCCACGTCAGGATAAAGACCACCTGTTCAGGAATGCACATGAAGACTTGCAGACCACCCCGTTCCCATCCTGCTATAGACCCACAGTGGGATGATGTCTGCTCTCTGACAACTACTCTCTGATACTGAAATCTAGTGTCAGTTATAGTCTGGCTGTACACACACACACACACACACACACACACACACCTCCAATATTTCCTACAGTGCACATGCTTAGATTTATGACATAGTTGTTTTTGCTGGATTTGGTTTTATTTTGGATTTGCACTCTATTTCATAAATTAAATTATGTATTTTCTGCCTTTAAAATATGTAAAATTCCTCATTTCAGTTTCTGTCATGTGCAAGGTGGAGAGGAAGCCATGTGGATGATGGTAAAGACTCAGCACTAGTTCACAGCCATTTAGACCTTTTTCATTTCTCCTGTCTACTAATGACACAGGGGAGAGTCCATAACACAAGGTTCCCTGTTTATAATCACTGCTTTAGCTACAATTCCATTTCTGATAATGTGACTTTCAAAAGAAGAACTTTATTTATACACTACTTCAGAGGATTTCTAAGTGGAAAGGAATAAGGGCTTAAGTTTCACTGGATAGGAATTGCCCCAAATGAGCTCCCAGATGACTGAATAATATACTGTTTTGTAACCATTATTGCAGCATTGAACTTTGTAGTCCTGATTTTCCAGAAAGCTACAGTGTGCAAATGAGAAGTTGTTTATAGTGTATAGTATTTGGACTAGTCTCACATTTTCTGTGGGTATTTTGATGAGTTGTTGTATTTACACAATTTAAGTTTTTGGTCAAAAGAAGGGCACTCTTGTCCAAGTTATATCAAGGGTTTGTCCAGTATGATTCAACCATATTTCCATGGTAGTATGTGGAAATGTAATACTAATATGACCATTTCATCCTGCTATACTTTAAGATTCATCATAGAGGAACCTAATTGGAAATTCAGTATAGAATCACCTGGTTCAGCGTAGAGGAACCTGACTGCACTGTACTCTGAACACTGTAATAAATTATGTGTTTATTTCAGCAATCATCTGTGATGTAGTCTTCACTCTCTGCCCCCTTATGTCAGTAGAGTTGGTTTCTTCACTGTGGATTTCTGACAAACGTGCTCAGCATTTGAAAATGCTAATGACTTAGTCATGTGGTCCAACTGTACCATAGTGAGACCATCATTGATGTGGTAGCTTGTGGTACAGCTATATTAAGGAAAGACAGAGAGGCTACTGGTTCTGGCATCCAAGAAGAACTATGAAAAACTGTGGCACTAAAGGCTAGATCAAATGCTAATCCAGATTTTATTAAAAGTTTGTCTAAAGTGATTGATGCAGAATATTAAAGTGGACCGTGTTTGACCCTAAGCAGTAAATATTCCTGGCAATATTACAAAATCAAATAAGAACTTTTCTGAAGAAATTAGTTTATATCATTTTACAATCACACCCACAGATTGTTTATATATAACACATATCTGCCTTGTGTGTGCATGCATGAGTGGGATTAGAGAGCAGTTCATTCCCAGACTCAGACTGATGGAATTCTGTAGGAGATGCCATAGAGCTTATTCATCATCACATTCTACCAATAGGCTGTAGTTCTCCTCTCGCAACAGGTTCCAGCGCTGCTTTTGTTAGCAGCTATTAGAGGAAACGTGTTCTATTTAGAGCTATTCTACTAGAAAAGAAGCCTCTGTCAGACCCCTCTTGTGCAGAGAAAGACGTCACTACAAGTGTGTGTTGAGCGATTCCATGTAATCAGGACTTCATAGTTGTCTCAGCGTCTCAGCTTCTTTGCTCTGACATTTGACCTCATCTAATAACCAAAGGGTCAAGTGACCAGAATCTTTTGAGTAGACTAATTGCATTTATAGCATAATACCTTTCTTATTTACCAAGTTTGAATTTGTGTGATGCGTGCGTGTTTGTGAGGGTTTGTGTGTGTTGATATATGTCTGTTTATTTCTAAAGTTGCATGGTAGCTCACTTGCTAAGTTACTTGACTTATAATTGGAAGGTTGGTGGTTCAAACCCCACCACTGTCAAGCTGCTTTTGGGTCCCTGATTAAGGCCCTTAACCCTTGATTGCTCAAGTTGTCATCAGTCATAATTTTAAGTTGCTTTGGATAAAAGTGTCACCTAAATGCCATGGGTGTAGTGTAAACACTTCCTTCTCCTCACCTGTTGCCTTTTTGAGAAGCTCCGTTGCTAATGCACATGTGGGTCTGTGGATGCAGTTAAAGTGGTGTTTTATGGGCTAACCTCACTGTCATACACCTCAGTAGGATTTGGATCATGTTAGCCTAGCCCTCTGGAGTGTAATAATGAGTGTACTCATGTACCTCATGTACTGGAGGTCATTCACACAATGTCTGCTTGGCTCTCTGCGTCTCTCATAAGTGGCCTGACGTACTGCTTAGTGTCTGACGCTCTCAGAAGTTCTTATGGTGTGTGCAGCCTACAAGGCCATTATGGGGCTTTCTGTGCCACTGTTGGATAACTCATAAGTATTTATATTTTTAAACACTTCACATGAATAAGATTTTTTTTTCACCAGTTGGTAGCTCTTAAGAGATGAAATGGTGCTGTCAGTGTCAATCAGCTTTAAAACTCATTGCATAGCATGTTTTCCCTAATGGCTACATTTATAGCTTTCTGCCAGTACAAAGGTGTTTTGATCAAGCTCGTTGTCCTATAGTGTAGTCTGGCCCTCAACACCTGCATGGTTTAAACAGTTTGTTCAGATTGTCCTTGGAAACATTTGTGGTTGGGTGAGAGGGTTGGAATGGCCTGCTTCTTGGCTCAAGAAGAGCTTATTTACACTCTGAAAAAAGAACTGTGG
Source organism: Electrophorus electricus (assembly GCF_041902795.1). Taxonomy (NCBI): domain Eukaryota; kingdom Metazoa; phylum Chordata; class Actinopteri; order Gymnotiformes; family Gymnotidae; genus Electrophorus; species Electrophorus electricus. Next base: position 9,012,276 of record NC_137510.1, on the reverse strand, counting down.
AGAGCCTGAGCAAATTTGTAATCGGGTCTATTAATGAAACAAACCTTCAATGAACAATGAGTTTCCATTGTTATCTAGTTGCTAAAGGTTTTTGGATGCTAAGATGATTGCTAACCGACTAAGGACTACTATGGTGCATTAATTTAATAGATGCTCTTTCATTGCAAAATAAAGTTTGCTTGTGAGTGACCAGGTAATAATATAGTATGCTAACGTTTGGAATGAAATAGTATTACACAGGAAAAGTTATGCAAGGCTTTTCTTTAGCTGGTGGTTTTCAAACAGGGTAATTCTACGGTGGTGAAAATCTATATGTCTGAAAATTAGCAAATATACAATAGTTTTATTTTTGCAGGTTGAGGCTCTGTGCCAGAATTCAGTTGGGAAAATAAAGTGGTTGACAAGCCCTGATTTAAATTAAGATCAAGTGCAGCCCTAAAATACCATGTCATGTGTTATATCATCTCCAGTGATAATATGAGACCAAACTGCAGAAAATCAGCACCAGATGGCTCAAGATTTAAAGTGCTCAGGGTTTTTGTTGTTGACCCTTTATTTCAGATGAGAAACTCGATAAGTATTTGTGCTGTGAGCATCCCTCAGCATCAGAGGTCAGGACATGGCTGGATAATGTTCTCTACTGGGAGTCACAAGCAATTACTACTGTGTTTCCCATATAGCTGAGAGCTGCAGGGGCTTTTTTCAGTTGTGCTTTTCTACTTTGTTTATTTTTTCTGTCCTGGTAAGCAATCAGCCTGAGCCTTATAAGGACACATGTTAGGGGGGTTCTTTTACACTGGTCCATGGGTCAGGCTTGATTTCTGGGGTGTCTGTATGCCTATGAGGTTTTATTTTCCAATTGAGGAGTGCAAAAACATCTTGCCTCAGGACCAGTTCTGAGACTACATAAAGTTTGGCTTTTAAACGCTTTTCATCTTACAGAATTCTTCTTCATTTTTTGGGCGTTCCCAATGTTCTAACAGTATTCAGGAACAGTTAAAGGAATAGGTGAGCAAAAAATGAAATTTACACAACTTGCGACTTTTCTTAGCTGTGATCCAACTCTATTTAGTTCACTTGAAAGTAGTATGATGCTTATTGGTGCGCATAAGCTTGCTTCTCTTACATGTAGCTCCATCTTCCCTTACCTGTAGCTCCAGTTCAAAGCAAAAGAAGCAAAACACTAAAAATATTTGGGCCAATCAAATACATTTAGGGTAAATGGAGAATTGTGTACATTTTCACTGAACTATTCCTATATATAGCGATAGGGGCAATATTGGAACATCAGGTAAGTTTCCATATCAAAGACTGTAGGCCATAAAATGTGAATATCCTACAGTCTGCAGACCCTCTTGTGTCATCACAGTCAAGTCAGAAGTGTTGAATGACCATCATTAAGCTGCGCTCAGAAACACATTTTATGCTTACATATATCTTGTTTACCCTGGACGTTACACTTCTGTGATTGCTACACCTCTTCTAGGTTTATATTAACAGTATAACTCAGAAAGCTAAAACTCTACTAATGCTAATATATCAAACTGATGAAATTATGTTATTTGCCTCATAACACAAGGGCCAGGAGATGGCATTTTAATCAACTGTACATTCTCCAGCAGCTCAATGAAAGAGTATCTCCCAGGGATGCACAGTGCATATACAATAACACCAATCCTCCTTTGGCATATAGTATTGCAATCATGTGGTCGGTGTTCTCTGTAGTTTCCAATAAGTCTTGGATCTATGCCTGTTCTACAAAAGTACCTGAAATTAAAGCCATGGGACCAGCATTGTTCTGTGTGTGTTATGAAACAGGACACTGTGAAAGAGAGCATGCATATTTAATTTAATTTATTAAATTAACTGGACATCCAGTTTGTCTTCTTGAAGTCTTGACTCAGAACCCGCAGCTATGTTTAGTGTTTTACAATGCACCTATCTCTTCAATGAAATGTTAAAGTGGTTGTTACGACCCTATTATCTACACCTTTCAAGAGCTCAAAATCTAGGACCAAAAAGGGCGCAACATAAAACACGGAGATGCACTCTGCACGGGGTTTTCAGTGATGTATTTATTATTTTCTTGTTATATACGGGAACACATACAAAACACATACAAAATATATACACAACATAAACTGAATCTAAACAGGAGTGTTTCTTCAGGGTGGGCTTTCCGCCAACACAACAAACAAAAAGTAGTAAAGTGAATTCAATCATAAGCTTTCCTAAAACAAAAGAAAAGAAAAGAATCTCTCTTACCTCAGCTCCTTATCACAAAAACAGGAATACAATAACAAAGCAAAAAGAACACGGCACCCACCCCTACAATGGCAAACAATAAGAAAAGAACAATACTCAATATTTCTGGCAATCAAATATCTGTATATGACTCGTAGTGGTCCTTTTGAAATGGGCTGTAACAATTCGACACTACTAATGGAGCATTACATGTAACTACTCGAGGCCCTGTGCATAAAGCCTCCTAAAGATCAAGTACACTCCTAAGGCTCTATCTAAGAGCCTAGCTAGACAGCAAGTACTAACTCATTAGGTTCATAAAGAACCTGGGCCAGAAAAAGAGGACAGTCAACCTCAACACCCCAGTCTCAAAAAGAGTCTACCACAGGCAATGCTTGTATCAAATAAGAGCCCTACAGAGCAGCGGCTACCATGGCACACATGGTGTCTACTGAGCAAGACACCATGGAGCACCTACACATTCGCAACACAGATATTTAACAGGAGGTTAATTATGCCTTTAACCAATCAGGTTGTCCATTGTTGTATTGATGTCATCTTGACAGCGCACTGGTTCTTGGGGCACCCTTGTGTGGGTAACCTGAAAAACTAATTCTAACACCACAGCATGAAGAAACAACTCAAAAAGTCCCAAGGACGTAACAGTGGTAAAGTAAGCAGAGATAATTTATTAGTTTTTATTTTTTTATTATTTTTTAATTATTTAATTTAATGATTTATTTAATACAACAACATTTAATACAACAACATTTACTAAATAAGTAGTTTTAGGGTTTGTTTGTTTGTTTTCTATTAGTTTTTATCTATTTTCTCCAAATTTTAGTTGTGCCCATCAGCTAGCTAGTTTTCCCCTGCCATATGACAACTACCAACTGAGGAGGGTTCAGGCGAGCACGTTTCCACATGTGTAGCCAAGCACTGCATCTTTTCGAGCTGCTGCCCACACTTGATGGACACAGGGCAGCTGAACATACTCAGGGAAAGGCGCTATCTGTCCTCATCAGCAGAACACTTGCTTACATATTCAACGAAAAACATATTCATACAGTTACTATCATAGTGAAATAAACCCTGTCATATTCAAAGAAACTATCATATTCAAATAAACAGCCTATAGATAGCTTAAGTTGAAGATACTGTCTAAATGAATGAGTTGGCTATTTCAGATAACATGTCCATGATCAGTGTTACACATCATATTTACATTGAAGGCCACAAAGGAGCAAAATGAATCTGCTTCTTCCCAGTCAGCCTGCCAGAGCACTGGAGGAGAGTAGGCCTTGTCTCAGGCCTCATTTCAGAGTTGAGTCTTTGGCCAGCCAAGCTTTCAACATGTGAATGTGACTGTGTGTGTGAGTGTGTGTGTGGGTGTGTGTGTGTGTGTGTGTGTGTGTACGCACGCCATTCGCACATTTGTGTGTTGACCTTTCTGATGGACCATCTGGGCAAAGAGCTCCGTGATGTGTCGATGACTGAGCTGTCCTACACACCCAACGAGTCTTCCGGTCACAGGGCGGCTAAGGCCCTATCCACAAAGCCTCTTCCCATCAATGAAATGATGTAATGAACAAGTTGAGTCCTTAGTCCTGGATGACCAAAAGAATCTAGCACTGTTCCATTCAGTTCCCACTGAGTGCATTCACCTCATCAGTTAACTATCATGTCAAATTGCATATGTTAAAGCAGGGAAAGATCTACATGAAAAGATTTTGATGAATTTATGTAGTTGCTGTCACGGCACAGCCCCCTCCTCCTAGACTCCTCCCCATGTTCGTTTGACTTTTGTGTGTGTGTGTGTGTGTGTGTGTCCACGCCCCTCCTTTGTTAATTGGTCATATGTCACACCTATCCTTCGTTATTGTCCTTGTTAGTGTGTGTATTTAAGGTCCTGTTTGGTTGTTATTCTTTGTCGGTGTTTGACCCCACGTTTCACATGCCTCTCTGGTGTTGACTGTGCTTGTGCCACTCAATTGTGTGTAACCGTTTTATTATGTTTTGTCTGCTAGCTCATTCTTCGTATTTTAGTTTCATTCCTTGTTGTGATAACAAACGTTTATGTTGTTTAAACAACAACTCGCCACTTCATCCTGCCTCACCTCCCAGCGTTACAGTTGCTACTATTGTTAATTAGACCATACAATTATGATATAGAATGATAGCTACAATTATTGCCTTCACAAAACAATAATACTTGGAACAATAAAAGAATCATGGTAATAATGTTGTTAATAATGTAAGCAATGTAAAAGAAATCACATTCTTCTAAGTTGCAGTTTTGATGTGAAACTGATGAGTAATTCATCCCTAATCTGAGCTCAGAATGTAAAATGGATTAATGTCTGCCTTTTCCAATGCAGCCCTTATTTATGACTCAGGAAGCTCCTGCAGCGGCCAGCTGACTCAGCCGAGCAGAGCCAGGAGGCATGTCAGCCCTGGCCGAACTGCCTCGTCAAGAACACGCCTGCACTGTCTTTAGTTAGAGTCGCCCTTACTGTCGGCCCTTCTCACCACAGATGTGCTGTGTGAAGAACAAAATGTCAAACATCCTCCAGGACACAGTGGGACCATGCTACATACAACATGAATAGCAATAGCCAACAGTACAGACTATGCAATTCTGATAAATACAGACAACGGTTCCACTGAACAGTAAATACAATAAATACACATAATAAACTATTCTCAGTACTTATGAACTTGTGAGCACAATGAACTATACAAATCTCTGCTCAGTACATTAAACCATAACAAAGCAGTGCACAGGACTCAGCCGTAGCCTAGAGAGTAGGCAGTGTGTAATGGGGTTGGTGGATTACTGGTTTTACTTGTACTACACAGCACATGTTGATGTTGCTAATATGTTAAATACCTCAGCACTATGATTATCCAGTAGACATTGGGTTTGTGATGTTAAAGGTTGTGATGTATTTGTGTTAGTATGGTTAGCACCATAGTTGTGGAAATAATTTAGTGTGGGAATAAGTTATAGTACATTTGACTCAGCTAATGATGGGCATGACAACCAACTTATAACTTTAAAGATGAAAGTTTGCCCGTATGTACAAGCAGACCATGGACCAGAAGAAATAACATTTTGTTCCAGTGCATGCTAAGTATATGGAGGAATGATAATAAACTTGTACTTGACTTGAACTTGACTAGGCTGTAGATGAAGCATTCTCTACATGAAACACAGTGTGCTAACTGTGTGCGTCAGACATGCATTTCAATAACAAAACATACGTCTCTGACTCACACAATGAGTTATTGCTTTTGTTTAGAGGATTCTAAAGGGATGGTTTTGGATTACAGAGCTGAAAGGTGAGAACTGCCTCATCATTCCCTTCATTCCCATATTACTGCCACAAGTGCAGAATTTCCAGTTCTGCAGAAATACTTCACTGGAGAAAAATATCCCTATTTCTCTGTGTAATAGATCAGGATGTACCAGTGCAACATGAAGTCAAAATCTTAAACACTGTTGAAAGAAACTCTTGCATGGCCAGAATGGACAGCGAGGGATATGAGAGGGTTGACTGTAGGGCTGATAGCGAGGGATGTGAGAGAGTTGACTGTAGGGCTGACAGTGAGGGATATGAGAGGGTTGACTGTAGGGCTGACAGCGAGGGATGTGAGAGGTTTGACTGTAGGGCTGACAGTGAGGGATGTGAGAGGGTTGACTGTAGGGCTGACAGCGAGGGATGTGAGAGGGTTGACTGTAGGGCTGACAGCGAGGGATGTGAGAGGGTTGACTGTAGAGCTGCCAGCGAGGGATGTGAGAGGGTTGACTGTAGGGCTGACAGTGAGGGATGTGAGAGGGTTGACTGTAGGGCTGACAGCGAGGGATGTGAGAGGGTTGACTGTAGGGCTGACAGTGAGGGATATGAGAGGGTTGACTGTAGGGCTGACAGCAAGGGATATGAGAGGTTTGACTGTAGGGCTGACAGCGAGGGATGTGAGAGGGTTGACTGTAGGGCTGACAGCAAGGGATGTGAGAGGGTTGACTATAGGGCTGTCCCACTCATTAATACTCAGAACAGGATTTTTAGAGCAAAACACAGATCACATTTTTTTCTTTTCACAGCAGTTCAGACAAATTTGCAAATAAGTCATAATGTAACTGATCAGTGTGAGTTGCCCACAGTCATTAACAAAACTTGGACTTTACTTTGGACATGAAAATGGATGCAGTGAGACTAAAGATGTAAGGAAGGGTTGCCAGTCACTTTAAATGAGACACACATTTTCCTGTGTGATGGGAAATACCCTGGGGTGATATGCATGGGCTTTTTTTCCTGATAAGAGCTTGCGCTGCTACATGCTGAACATAAAGATTTAAAAGTTTAAAGCAGACAGGACTGTCAAATGCAGGTGTTTAAAGGCCAAAGTGTTGCATTTGTTACTGTTATATTGTCTTGACAGATATCTTAAAACACGTAAATTAGTGTTAAATAAGTCTGACAGCCATGCTTTGAAGGAATGTAGCCACCCTAAGCCAGATCCTCCGTCACCAGCAAACAAGCCTGTGATGAATTACTTCTGGTCATATGACTTGGTGATTGTGGTTTTGGTTTCATGGCAAGAAATCTTATTCAGTTAAATGACAGATGAGGAAGGCAAGAGAGTACCAGGGCGGGCACTGTTTTATCTGCACCTTTCATAGCCAGACCCTTTCGCTGTCTCTCCTCCAGTGTTGCATGTGAAATCAAGGTTCTTGCCTGGTCCAGCAGTGTGAACTCACAAATACCACTAATTCTGTGCCTGGGGACACCTCTACAAAGGACTGGTGAGACGGGTACTTCGGGGAGGTGCCCCCTTTGCTGTCTGCTCAGATTCACTCACTTGGTGGGACTGCGTCAGCAGCGGCTTGCATCAAAGCATATCTCATGACTGAAGGAGACAGTGAGCTGTGTAGCCAGGCATGGAGTTCAGACAGGAGAAACTGGAGCGCGTTTTCACGGCCAACAGCGACTTCAGCACTGTTTGTTTTCAGCAACAAAAGAGAAACAGAAGTAAGGTGTGCTTATGAACAACAAAGACCAGGGCAATCTGCTTTCTACTGAAGGAATTCCTCTGCACTTCAGCAGATATCCAGAATGATCCTCAGTCACCATTATTTCAAAAGGACATGGTGAATCTTCTCAAGGCAGTTAATATATATTCTCTAGATGAATATGTTTTATACCCCAGGTAGTAAAATGATGTGTGCCTGTAAGTCCATGCAGTCAACCTCCATTATTTCCTATGAGTCTTGTATACAGAGTCATTGACATTTATGGAATTTAGTAGATGCTCTGGTATTCAAGATACTAGTAAATTTGAATAATGTTAGATATAGGAGTCAATGCTGGTACCTAGAAAGAAATACAAAATGAGCATAAGTGCAATAATTATCAATAAGGGATAGAAGGGTTCAGTTGTAGTGCAATATATTTCCAAAAGTACAGGATTAGTGCGTCAAAAATACTCCACAAATAAATGAGTTTTCAGTCTGCGTTTGAAGACAGAAAGAGAGAGTTGAAGTTTGTCCCACCATCTGGGAGACAGGTCAGAGAAGAGTCTTGATGCTTGGCTTCCATGAGACTTGAAGGAAGGTGTTTCTAGCTGAGCCATACTTCAGGTTCGAAGTACTTGAGGTATGGCTCAGGCTTTGATCATTGTCATTACATATGGAGGAGCTGGTCCATTCTTGGCTTTTTAAGTGAGCATAAGGGTTTTACATCTCAGGCGAGCAGCTACTGAAAGCTAGTGAAAGGAACACCGTAGTGGTGTAACATGGGTGAACTTCAGACGACAGGAGCAGGTGGAGTCAGTGTTGTGACATATACAGGCTGCGGCCTGACTAATCCTGAGTGATTAATTTTACTCTATGTAGAATTTATTAGAAAACCCACACAACACACAGACACACACAAACACACACACACGCACACACACACACATGCAGTGCACACACACACGTTGCACTGACTTTGTCTTTATTCACATTCACTTGAAGCTTTAAGCTGTACCAGTACCAGTACTGAGTAACAATCCAAGTTGCCTAGAAAAGAACATTTTTTGCTTAGTTTCATGAGCTGTCAGTCTGCCTGGAGCTACCTCACGTTTACAGCTACGGAGGAGGAGAGCGCAGAGCCAAGACCCATTATTAGATCTATTATTGGACCGGTTATTTGACCCATAATTACCCTGCTTTCTTGCCTGATGCACTGGACCCAGCGGAGGAGGTCATGCTCTCTGGTAGCTGAGACTTACTGGTTTAGAATCTGCCCTGAGCAAGAAGGTTCAACACCTTTGTGTCACAACAGGCTCCAGGGATGGTCTTAATACCCCACCCCCCACCCCCGCCCACCATCCCACACACACACACACACACACACACACACACACACACACACACACACACACACCCATATGGAATGTACAAAGCTCAGGTTTCTTCCTTCCCCTGTCAGCCCATAGAGATAGAGGGTGACCTCACTCTTGGAGATTCAGATCCAGACTCAGGGGTGTTACTGAAACGACATCCTCCATATCGTCAAATCCATCACTCTCCTCCAGGCAAATGCTGTTCTGACTACACTTTATGAAGAGGTGAAGAAAATAAAAAGATTTGTTTTGTGCATGCCTGTCTGTTGTATGTGTGTGATTTGAGCATGATTGTGTTTTGTGTGCATGTCTGTGTGTTGTGTTTCTGTTTCTGTATCTGTCTCTCAGTGTGCATTGTGTGTGTCTATGGGCAGTATACTTGGCTATAAATAATAGCAGGGATGCCATAGCTTTGTTAATAATTAATTAAGGGGCAGATGTCATGTATGCATGGATCTCTGTTTTATCCTCTTGTCAGAAATAAAGTACTGTACTCTCTCTCTTACACACACTTCTCTTAGACACAGTTTTCTTACACACATGCATCTTACAAACACTTGTCTTACACACATTTCCAAGAATTCTCTTATGCACACACCTCTCTTATGGTCACACCCACACCCAGACTCACAGTGCAATTCTTTTCTGATTGCCTTGCTCTGATTCAGCCATGTAAGCGCCGAGCTGCTTCTGCCTGGCATAAGACCAGAGTCACTCTTCCTCCGGAGATCCGACAGGATAGAAGGTGCTCAACTGTGCACTCTCTGTGGGACATACATGCACACACACACACACACATTCGCACACATGTGTGCATGCTCTGGTCCATCTGAATGAATTGTGGATATAAACACTTGTTGGAGCATGCTCACTGTGCACACTCTGAGCAGGGTGGCACAATAGGAGCCGTGTGTGTGTGTGTGTGTGTGTGTGTGTGTGTGTGTGTGTGTGTGTGTGTACATGCGCACAGTCTTCTCTCTCTCTTTCTCTGAATGAGCAGCTCCCACATACATTCCCTGTTAGCCAACCTGGAGGTGGAGCCCCTGAACAGTCTCATGAGTGTATAGCACTGTGTGTGTATGTGTGTGGGTGAGAGAGAGAGAGAGTGAGAGAGAGAGGGAGAGAGCGAGAGAGAGAGCGGCAGATTCTCCGAGTTGAGAAGCCACCTGCTTTCTACTTTTGCTGATGGAAAGGGCTCTGAAGAGAGCTGATCTGCTTCCCTGGATGACTGCAGGTATGAATGTTAGAGTGAGGAGTGCAGGCTCCCAGATACGTTTGGCTTGTGCATGTGTATTGTGTGGCCATGTGTGTGACTAGCATGTCTTTGCTGCTTTGGGGACATCTGTTCACTCGCTTCAGCTGCTCTGCTTCTGTAGTTTGGTTTTCTGAACCAGAAGGTGCTAATATATTATTAAGAGTACAATACAGGTTTGGCTTTTTGAAAATTGCTCGTTGTCTTAAGTTCTGGTACATAGTGCTATGTTGGGGCACTCTTCCTGTAACATTTCTGTTACAGTTTTGCTCTATATCAATGTGGATGATAGTAAAACACACACAGATCCTCAACTGTGGTCAGTGTTACATAGTTTTAGGTATTTTGATCTTGGCCACTACCACCATCATTAACTTGTGCGTTAAGGTGTTTTAACTCCATGTGTTTGCCGAATGGCCGAGCATTTAACCATCGTTAACTCACATTACAATGACAGTCTCCACCCACCCACTTCTGTAACAATACACACACCTGCACACCACAGCACAGCATGCATCGGTGCTCCTCACACAGAGCAGCACTCCCTGGTTCCACATGGAGGCTGCTCGCCACCCTTTAACCCTTATTATGTTTAGACACAGTCCAAACAGCAGATATAACCCAGCACACGGACAGATACGATAGCCTGGGCTGGCTTCGACTTAGATGCTGATGATGATACAGTGCCTTTGTACTTCAGTAGTGTGTGTGTGTGTGTGTGTGTGAGAGAGAGAGACAGAGAGAGAGAGACAGACAGACAGACAGACAGACAGACAGAAAGTGTGACTGAATGAAAGAGACCACATTCTAAAGTCAGTGGAAGCTCCAACCTGAGCAGATTATGTAGTCATACCTATTTAGAAATATTAGGCTGTCATACATATTTCACATAAAGTGAATTTCCTATCTTTCGCTCATGCTTTCTTGCTCTGTTTTTGTTTCTGTTTTTTCATCTCTTTGTTTTCTTTCTTTCCTGGTCACTGCGTGATGCAGGAAGATTGGCTCTTTCACATCAGCTCTTACCATATTGACACATTTTCAGTGGGACCGCCGTGAACAGCACCTTTCATCTGCTCGGCCTGTGATGAATGCTCTGTTAGCTGTTCACTTCCCTGTGAGGTTACGCAGTGTGCTGATTTTTAAATTGTAGTTTCACGCGCATCTTCACATCCAGAGTATTACGGGAACGCGAGCACTTACGAGAACGCAGCCTAACAGGATAGGTGCAGCTTCCTGTCAGCTAGTGTGACCAAAGGTGAAAGATTTCACACTAGCGTGGTGGAGCCAGTCAAGCCCCTCTTCAGCCCTCAGTCCTGTATTACTGGATGCACAGCCAATGGAAGCTTTCTGAGCAGCCATTTGTTTTTACTGATGATAAATAAATGTTAAACAAATAAGTTAAATAAATAAGTTACCTGGGTAAGGATTTTTTAGACATACTGTATATGAAGATCCTGATTCTATCCTTATACCAAGGTTCATGATAATATAGACAGGGAGAGGATGGTGGATGAATTGTATAAGGCACCAGATGGACTAGTCTGTCACTGTACATTCACACTGTGCATAGGTGTAATGACCACCTAATTAAGTGTGAAGATGTATTAGATAGATGTTGATGTTATGTGCGCAAAAAATTTTTTTATTATCTATAAAATGAACATTGAGTCATTATTATTGGCCCTCTACACAGTCGCAGGAATCCTCAAACTGCCAGATTTGGGGGGAGGGTACTTTCTTCTGGTCTCTGACGCTTCTGTTGGGGTATTATTTTACACAGACCAGCATCTTGACCTACCACGAGCAGATCATTTGAATAGCACAGGATTTTGCAGTTAGCTGGTAAACCCAGGTGTCTGGACTTCTCTGTTGTCCAATTGGCTAATCCTGGGTTTTGTCTATGGTTCTTTAAGTAATAGCCTCTCAGAGTCTGCTTAACAGGGTACTTTTTCTCATTTAAATTTTCTTTCCACATTGTGATGCACAACCTTTTGCCATTCATTGATGACCATAGATGGCTGCTGTTCTGTTTGGATTGCAGGCTTTGATCATGTAATCCACTCTCACAGGCTTGGGCCTATTTGCAGAGACCAATGGGTGTGGCCAATGGCCAATACACAACCAGTCTAAGGTCTTTTTATCTGTTAAGTGACTCAAGCTAGTTGCCTGCAGTTCTGTTCTTGTTTGTATGAGCACTGCCATTTGGTGGCGTCCAAAGGATGATTGGTTTCTCCTTTGAGTCTGGTCCTCCTGAGGGTTTCTCCTTATGCCCAGGTGGAATTTTTACTTGTCATTGTCATCTTTGGCTTGCTCATTGGAAGTCAAATTCATAAAACATATTACCAGGCCTACTGTGACATTAAAAGCAAATTGATCTGTGATAATATATTTCCTCTTTCATAAATGTAGATTTTACCATTTGCTTGAAATATAGTGACTCTACATTTTATCCACATTTGCTTGAAATATAGTGACTCTACATTTTATCCACATTTGCATATGACGTTAGCTATTCATAACAGAACACACAAAAATACCACTTGTAAATTACTCAGTAAGAAGCCAGTGTGGATTGGATGATCTTTTCTCTAACAATGTTTGGCCACACATGCAAGTCAAACATTGCAATTGCAATAGTAGGATCACATGAAGAGAAAGGTGACAAGCTTGAGCCTAATTCCATGAACTTTTGGCATGAGAAATGCAGAGCAAGAAACTGTAAGCAGCTATTGACTGATGAGAGATACAGTTTGCTGCTCTGCCATGATGTAGAAAATTACTAAAGTCATGCAGCTGAGGAAAGTTACAAATACATTACAATGGGCAGTTTTCAGCATACATTTACATTTTTGGTATTTAGCTTACACTTTTATCCAAAGCAGCTTACAGTTCTGACTGAACACAACTTGAGCAATTGAGAGTTAAGGGCCTTGCTCAGGGGCCCAATAGTGACAACCTGGCTGTGGTAGGGCTTAAACTGGTAACCTTCTGTCTATTAGTCAAGTACCTTAACCACTGAGCTTCCACTGCCCTGAGCATACCACTTATCTCATGACTGGGTTAGTCAGTCTTTTGTCTCACAGTGTGGATAATCAAAAATAAAAAATTACATGTAAATGAGACCATACATATTAAAATGCCTGGTCTCATTTACATGACATTTTTGATTGGCTTTCACATTGAGAGGGGATTAATTTACCACAGCAGTAAGTTGACACTTTAAATGCAGTTAAATTATTGCCACAGTGACTTTATGAATGTAAATGAAATGCTGTGTCACAAGATGTTTGACAATGCCATGACAAGATTTTGTGCACCTTAGTGTGTATACCATCACGTTTTATAAATCTGACTCAGTGTCTCTTAAAATTGATTTTAAAACAACAAAATTAACTTGAATTGGATTGAATGCCATCTGACTTAAGATGTTGGGAATGGAAGTTGCAGACCATCTCTCCAGAGGTGTTTTTTTTTTTCTGTCATGTCTGATTTAATTTTTTAGTCTTTTTATTATTCAAAATTTAATACATCATGTAACTGGCAAGCTCTTTATGTTTATTTGGATGTGTTAGAGCACTGCTTCTCAGTTCCACATTGGTTTCCCCAGACCCAGACATATTTTGCATGTGGCTTGTTCTCAATTCTCAAGTCCTTCATAAGATGAGTCAGGTGTGTTACAGCATCCCGGACTCAGGATCCCCTTCACAATCTGGGTTATAGTAGGTTTATATCAGGGTTATAACAGGTGAGATGTCATGGTACGGCCCCTCCTCCCAAATGTCTCCCTGTGGTGTGTGTGTGTGTTCATTCGTTCATCCGTATGGCCACGCGATCTCTGTGTTTCACACCTGCTCCTTGTTGTGTGTTGCTAGTGTGTGAGTATATAAGTCTTTTATTTAAATGTGAATATTGTTGGTGTTTGACCTCATGATTGTTGTGTTTTGTGTGTATCAGTAAACGTTGTTGTGCGTCACATGACTTGTCTGTGCATCCTGCCAGGCCTCCCCACGTTACATCAGACACTCAATTCTGCAGTTCTTTGGATCTGGATACTCCTCTGTGATAACTATATCAGACTTCAGTGGGTTTGCTCAGTGCCTCGTAATAAACCAGGACTTAATCTTTGCTTTGATAGCAATCTCTCCACTCGAGTCCTGCTGGAACAGCATGTGTGCTGTGACTTCAGTTTAACAGCATGTGGGAGTGCACCAGAGATGCACCGTCAAGGCAGACAGCAAGCCCACAGATGCCTTCTCACCTACTTAGATTCCTCAGCAGCCTTGTAGTTTTTTGCCACTTACCTCCTCCTGCTTATGTTTTTGGATGCTGAGAGGAAACCAAGCAGTTCTGGGAGATCAATCATAGACAGACATGGAGGCAGACATAGAGGCAGATGTGGAGGTAGACTTGGGGGTAGACAGCAGCTGGACAGAGTGATGGGATGTGGATAGACCCACCACACAGCACCTTGTGCTCCCTCCAATGCTTTTGTACTAAATGCATGTGCTAGCTCATCTCTTGTGTCTTCCAGAGGACATGTGGGTTTTGTAAGACATAACACAGCATTATAAATAACCTACAGCAAAAAATTAAGTTTCGCCGACTTGCTGACATTGACTGACAACTCTGAACAACTGCTTGGGGCCCAGTCATGTCTCCGCTTGCCTAATAATCACCTCTCAAAGGGAGCATACCTAGCAGGTAATGTACTGCTAATGTACTGGTTATGATGCCTGCGTAAGCATTCTGTGATCTTTGTAATCTTTCTAATGAATTTTGTGCTAAGATCATATTGTAGTATTCAGAAGGTACTGCTCTTAACCTATAACTAACTCTCTCTCTCTCCCTCTCTCTCTCTCTCTCTTTCTCTCTCTCTCTCTCTCTCTCTCTCTCTCTCTGTCAATGAAGCTCAGTTCAATATAATGTGCTTTATTGGCATGAGAAATAATGATGCTGTGTTAAACTTATTTAGTTGATGTGGAATGTGTTGCTACATTCTAGCCTCTACACCTCTGTTGCTTTTAGATTCACCTGCTGTCTCCTTCTGTGGTGTAGCTTGGCAAAGCTAAACTCAGTACTCTAAGACTATTGCTGCTTGTGGATTGTGAAGAGGGTGCAGAATGTTTGCCATGCAAATAAATGTACTGATCCATAAATGGTATAACAGTGACCACAGTCACCAGCTTGTTGGTGCAAGCTCTGACAGCACACAGCACCTGTTCCAGTTCACATAGGCCTACTTTACAAAGGCTCAGCATGATGAGCAAACGTAATACTTACATGTACATACTTCTCCAGGGAGACACAAACACCTACAGTGCTCCACAAACATACAAACTCACACATTTACTTTTTTATTTAAGTGTGCAATTTAAAATACATGTTTAAAAGATGCAAATCTTATCAATTCTTATTATGCATGAATTTTCCAGTTAGGCATAAAAATATCACCATGTCAGTATCACTTATGCACAGCACAGTAGAAAATCTTTACAATTAAAATAAAGCACTTTTTCCTCTGTTTTTCATGCTGATAGATTCCAATCAATGCAGAT
Source organism: Electrophorus electricus (assembly GCF_041902795.1). NCBI lineage: Eukaryota > Metazoa > Chordata > Actinopteri > Gymnotiformes > Gymnotidae > Electrophorus > Electrophorus electricus. Next base: position 8,996,835 of record NC_137510.1, on the reverse strand, counting down.
ATGGAACAATATTTTGCAAGATGTTTCACTTTTACCTTTGGGAAACTGTAAGCTCCTTATGATTAATCTGAGCACATGACCAAAACTCCCAAATATACACACAACCATTGGGAACATTTATAGCTAAAATTACTGATCGACTGCAAGGAACTGCACAGTGAGCAAACAACAAACATACTATACTTCACCAATGAGTACTATACACACACATAGCAAATTCTTCAGTGTAGAATTATCACTTGGAGGGCCTATCTTTGTCCAGACGGATTTAAACTGCAATTGTGGTTTTCAATGTGTGTGCATGTGTGTGCGTGTGTATGCCCTTGTGCAGATTTTCTGTCACAAATAGCATAAATTATTTGTCTTTGGTTAATAGGTCTTGTTTTAAATTCAGATTCTAATATGTTATGTCTAACATATTGACATATGTAATATGACTAATATAAAGGTCAGCTTTAGCACACAGCACGTTTTGTGGTAGAAAAGTGTGTGTGAGCGCTTCCTGGTTGACAGGCTCTCTCTCACGTTCTCTTACTGTCCCCCCTCTCACACTCTCTTACTTTCTGTCTTTCTCTCATTCACTCTTACCATCCCTCTCTTCCTTTCACTCTCTCTTACTATTGATCTCTCACTCTAACTTACTGTTGCCTTCTCACTAACTCAATCTGTCCCTTTGTGTCACTCTCTCATTCTCTCGTAGCAGAGGCTAATAGAAAATAATAGTAAACTCCTTCATTCTTCACCACATATGCATATGTCAGTAATGTTTGAATAATATCAAAAGTTGCGTAATTTAATAAACATCCAGAAAAAAACTGCTAAACCTGAAAAAACGTCTCCCTGAAAACTGACTGGACGTGGTCCGAATATTTTAATTTGCATGCTTGATTGATATCTCTTGGTCAGCATTCCCAACCTGCTATGACGCTCAAAGAGAGCTACATACTGCAACGCCAGCAGGAAAAATAGGGATTGTTCAACCCTGCACGTTTCAATCTTCTGATTTTGAGAATTATCATGTTTGTTAGGTTGGCTTTCCATTGTTTGTTGGCATCACTGCCTAGGTTGCTCAAACCTGAAGACATCAGTCAAGTAAGAATGTGTGAAGCATGAATCATGATAGTTTTGATTTTACTGGGATACTGTGTATCCACAAGACCAACATTAACACAATTAGAATGCAATTACGGATTTAGGTTCCCTTTAAAATGAAACTGAAATCTCATTGTTTTTAATTTGTTTGGTTTTTTTTCCTTACAGGTCCAAGAAGCTCTTGAGGAGGCTCCAAACAACAGCAGTGGGCCAGTCGATTGTGATTTGGGATCAGACTTGCGAGAATGGAAGGAGTCAGATGGTTCAGATTCACGCTTTGACTCGCGACGTGACTCGCACTCTGACTCACAACGTGACTCATTCTGTGACACGTGGAACGGCGATCTGGTGTCAGAGCTGAGCCCCAACGACGAGGGCAGCTCCTCAGTCCTGTTGGGGGCGGAGCACCTTTGCACAGGACAGCATGTGGTGAAGTGCCTGGAAGCAGTGGAGTGTAAACCGCGAGTAGTGAAGAGCACGTACTGCAGAGAGTGCGTGCAAGAAACACAACACAGCAGCACACTTAACACAGTGTGCAAGGAACTGAACACACAGCACAGAAAAGCTCACAGCGCAGACACAGACAGATGGCATTCACACCAAATACATACACACGGCACACATAGTGATAAACTGTTTACTGAACACGCCATCACACGCAACACAGAGGAACTTAAAACGCCTGACACAAACACCCACAGCACCAGTTACACAGGAAATACGCCCATTGCAGGAAAAAAGTGCACAGAAGCATGCAGTGAAGCGATCTCAGAAAACAAGGGCCGAACACATCCACGCCTCCCTGTGTCTCCCAGCGAAGCAGATTTCCCAAATGAAAACTGCACAAGATTGCCTAACAAAGACAATACAAACACACACAACACTGAAGAGGAAGACAAAGCCTATACCTGCACATACAGAGAAGAGGAGGGGTGGGAAGGCAACAGTGAGAGACTCAGTGAGAGAGACAGCTCTGAAGCCACAACACAAGCATGTCACAGTGTCAGCATTTGTCATTCTGAAATAAATAGCCCAGACACACATAGTACAGAAATACACACGTATATTAACAGTAACACAAATATACACTGTGAAGACTTACACATTGAGAAAAATTACATATCAGGAGTACACACATCATGTAACACAGAGGTGATAACCCAAGAAGATACCAGTTTACAAAACACAGTCACACAGTTTTCACCATGTAGATATACACAACACAGCCAAAACACAGAGTCACAGGTGGACATCCCATTCACACAACGTATAGGAACGTTTGGCATCACAGTCACAGACACAGGTAATGCAAAAAACACAACACACTGCCAGCAAAGCCATACTCTTAACTCATGTGTAGAATGTGACACTCTTACACTAAGGTCACTACCCTGCCAGCTGCGGAGGTCAGATACACACTACACAAGCACAGTCAGGGCAGTCCACACACACCCACAAAGCACAGCCGAGGCAGATGAGCACAGCTCCCACAGCAGCACACATGAAGAGCAACACAGCCAGTGTGGTATAGACCAGCACAGCTTGCAACACTCAGGGTCATGTGACCTCTGCAAGTGTGCCACAGCCAAAGCACACCAATTAGAGGTGAGCAAAGCATTCTCTAGCATTTCAGCAGGAGAGAGGATACACAAGAGTGGGACAGACAGAGGACACACCACACTATCCCATACCAGGGAGAGGGGAAGGTGCCCAAACTCAACAAATCTCCTTCAAGAACCTCCAGGCGTATACGTGACAGACCAAGGCATAACAGGAGATAGCTCTGAGAGGCCGGAAGACGCAGAAAACCCCACAGCACTTGCCTTCAATGGACATGACGCCCAGACACACATTCACAGTGGTTGTAACAGTGGTGCTAGTCTTCATGACACAGGATGTGTATCAGGTGTGCAGTGTCACGTTAAGCCTCCTGTTTGTGTGTTCACAGAAGTAGCAGATCAGATCGTGAACTCTCCAGGGGCACCAGAGGAGGCGGTACTCCCCCCTGCATTAGCTCCCTACCTGTTGTTTGTTCCTGCAGAAGGGACACGGGCTGAACAGAGAGGCTCTTTTGCATTGCACACTGGAACAGATTCTGATTGCTTTAAAGAGCGACAACAAAAGCTGAAACAACAGACCCAGCAGTGGCAGACAGAGCACGAGTTCCTGCTCTGCTCCAAGATCTGTGAGGATGGTATCAGAAACTGTGAAGATGTTAGCAGAAGCTGTGAGGATGGTATCTTTCTGCCCAGTTCCCAACTTTCAGACCTGCAGGTCCAGGTGAAAAACAAGTGTAAGACATCTTTCAACAAGGGATGTGAACAGCGCACACCAGGGCACGGCAGAGTGAGGGGACGCTTGTTTGAGGGGAGGAGGTGCAGAAAAGAGGAGGTTAGTGAGGAAAATCCCTCTCCCTGTAACCTTTCACTGGGGCCCACTTCAGAGGCCAGAGCTGTGGAGTACCTGACGAACCACGACGTCCTCAAATCCCACAACCCAGAGCTCCAGCTGTCCTCCAGTCTTACCCCAGACAGGGACAAGTCACGTCACTCTCTGCCTGTAGAGGAGGAGGAGGAGCCAGACAGGAGCCAGGAGCCAGTGTGGTTGGAGCAAGAGGAGATCAGTGTTTATCTTAAACAGGGACAGAATGTACAGGGAGCGCTGTGTCCGCTGCAGTCAACCATACACATAGCAGGCCTGTCTGACCGGCCCAGTTTAACAGGCATTAGCACTGAGGAATGTGTCTTGTCAAAGCCATATGGACATATTTCTGTTGAAACGCATGATTCCATATCTACTGAATGTCAACCCCCACACATACAGCCTACTGTCGGTGCAGAGAAACAGACGCCAATTATTGATTTGGAACACAAGACAGACGTCAGTCTTCCTCACACAGATGTCACGGTGACCCTGCATCCGGGAGCTAGTACAGTTAAAATTACTGTAGACCCCCACAATCACTTGCTTGAGCAGGACAAACTGCAGTCAGATCAGCTTCGGTCTTGTCAACGCCTCCTGGCTTCTAGCACTCCATACTCAGAGGACACAACACACACCACAAATGCAGTGTGTGTAGAGAGGTTTGTCTCCTCAGACTGTGAACAGTGGCTGGGGCCTTTTTCTGATGGTGCAGAGAGTGATTCGGAGAACAGTGACCAGACAGACTCCTTTTCTCAAGGCAAGTCCAATCACCAAACCTCTGACAGACACCAGGGGTCATTTCTACAAGAATTCCCATGTCTGCCATGTCCCCTCGGCTACAAGCCTCAATGGAGTAGTGAGGACTCTGCCGTGTCTGAGCTGGGGGAAGACTTTGAGAGCATTCACTGTGATTTCTACCTGCTACAGGTTGCGAACGAGGAGACGCATCAACAGAAAGGGTGCCTTGATGCCCGCATGTGTTTACATTCTGAAACCAGTGAGAAGAATACTGTCAAAGACTTGTGTGATGTTCAAAAGAGCCATGTAGACCCGAAACCTTGCGCTGACACACATCTCCTGCAATTTTCACACATCAGAGTCGAATGCTTTAAACAATCCACACATTGCAAAGACAACCAACACACACATATACACCCATCCCTCTGTGGTATCTGTCTACAAGAGGCTTCCATAGACTCTTCCTCTTCCCAGCCAAGCCAGCCACTTTGCAAGGTGCTTGAACCAGCAACAGTTCATCTGGGTGCGAGGGGTCTGCTCCAGCAGGACAAGGTAGATGATATCTATCACCCTTCCCAGGCATCCTCTGACTTGGTGAATAGCCAGAACAGCATTCCCACGCAGAGTCCAACCCGACATTCCCATACAGAAGGAGACCCTGTCCTGCTCTACTCCCAAAGCCTGGAGCCTATTCCAGAGACAGAGCGCTGCTCAGACAAGAATCCTCTCCCCAAACATCCCGTGGATGAGATCTCTCTAGGGCAGGAGGAAATGAAAGAAGTCCAGACCAGAAGTAGACATATGAAACCTGCTGAGACAGAGCAGGACATCCTCAGGATTTCCTCAGATACACTGATATTGTCTAGACAAAATCCACCTGTCTTTCAGAGCTGTGCAGGTAACTCTCTTATAAAACCCTTATGAACAAAAAGGACTTGCTAAAAAATCTGGTTTTTCAAATGTTTATAGTGGAAATATATTATTTCATATTATTTCCTAGTAACTTTTATTTGGGTTGTGATTTAAATAATTTTAATTAATTATCTGATATTTTGGCCATGTTTGAAATGTACTTCTGATTTATTATCCAGGTAAGCAAAATATCTCACATAGACACATACCCTCCCAACTGCAATAAAACTAAATTGGACTAATTAAAGTATGAATAATATGAGGTGATTTGCCATTGATTTATAACTTGAAACATATAACTTGAAATTTATATCATATACATTGCCTGGCCAAAAAAAAAAGGTCACACACTCTAATAATGTGTTGGAATGCGTTTAGCTTTGATTACGGCATGCATTCGCTGTGGCATCAGTTCCACAGGCTTCTGCAATGTCACAACATTTATTTCTGTCCAGAGTTGCATTACTTTTTCCCCAAGATCTTGTATTGATGATGGGAGATTTGGACCACTGTGCAAAGTCTTCTCCAGCACATCCCAAAGATTCTCAGTGGGGTTCAGGTCTGGACTCTGTGGTGGCCAATCCATGTGTGAAAATGATGTCTCATGCTCCCTGAACCACTCTTTCACAATTTAAGCCTGATGAATCCTGGCATCTTGTCATCTTGTAATATGCCCATGCCATCAGGGAAGAAAAAATCCATTGATGGAATAACCTGGTCGTTCAGTATATTCAGGTAGTCAGCTGACCTCATTCTTTAGGCACATAACGTTGCTGAACCTAGACCTGACCAAATGCAGCAATCCCAGATCATAGCATGCCCCCACAGGCTTGTACGGTAGGCACGAGGAATGATGGGTGCATCACTTCAGTCGCCTCTCTTCTTACCGTGATGTGCTCATCACTCTGGAACAGGGTAAATCTGGACTCATCAGACCACATGACCTTCTTCCATTGCTCCAGAGTCCAATCTTTATGCTCCCTAGCAAATTGAAGCTGTTTTTGCCACTTAGCCTCACTGACAAGTGCTTTTCTTAAGGGTACACAATTGTTTAGTCCCAATCCCTAGAGTTCCCTTCGCATTGTGCATATGGAAATGCTCTTACTTTCACTATTAAACATATCCCTCAGTTCTGCTGTTGTTTTTCTACAATCTGATATCACCACACATTTAACTGATCGCCGATCACGATCATTCAAGATTTTTTCAGACCACATTCCTTCCTCGAAGATGATGTTTCCCCACTGTCATTCCACTTTTTAATAATGCATTGTACAGTTCTTAACCTAATTTTAGTAGTTTCAGCAATATCCTTAGATGGTTTCTCTGCTTGATGCATGCCAATAATTTGACCCTTCTGAAACAGATCAACATCTTTTCCATGACCACAGGATGTGTCTTTCAACATCGTTGTTTAACAAATGAGACGCCACTCACAGCATCAGTTAGGATTAACTTGTTGCCTGCTAAAACATAATCACCCATGCAGTAATTATCCAATGGGAGGCTCTTACGTATTTGCTTAGTTAAATCCAGGTGATAACCTTTTTTTTGGCCAGGCAGTGTATATCAAGTTATTATTTATACCTTGAAACATATATCCATAAATCAGGTCTTATTCTCTACAGCACACATCACTTTCTAGAGATATTAATTGTATTAATTTTGGGTTAATCATACATGCTCATTTAAAAATAGTATGCTCAAAGTACCAATAATGCAAAAAAGATGCCTTTGTTCTTTGATTTGGTTTTGAAGTTTTTGCACTTCAGACAGTAGTATGGTATATTAGACCACATATTTCCAGTGCATTGACTACTTTTTGTTTCCATCAGGAGAGTTGGACGGGCAGCCCTGCCCTGCATCCACAGGGCCAAACAGGGCGGTGGTCCTGCTGTCTGACCAATCCATCCCGACTGAGGGGTCAGCGACAGCACATTTGGAGCTGGATGCAAGCAGCATCACCAGTGAGGACCCAGTGGGGCAGCCCACGTCTTCCTCCACCAGTGTCAGACCCCACAAAGCCAAGGCCAAGACCTCCAAGTTCTCCGTCTTTAGAAAGATGCCCTCCTTCAGGCGAGGAAAGAGTCTGGGAGCAGATGGGAGGGGCAGTAAAAGTGAGAAGTTGCCCATGGATTCGCCCGACAGAGGGCTGGACCTACTTTTATACAGACGTCACCTGAGCCAGGCTCCAGAACTGGGGCCGGGTACAGAGACTCCAGCAGATGACTCAGATGATGATGACATTTTCTACAGAAGCGATGCCCTGAAAAATCCGGTTCACCAGGTTATGTGTGGCAGCCGGGTCGACATGGAAGAGGAAGTGGAGGGGGATATCTGTGCTACCTCTGAGACAAGCATATGTCAAGAGGGCTGTGTCCAGGGTTTGGGGGAGGCAGAAGTGGCAGATCTCAAGCAGAGCTCAGGTAGTGGAGGCTCAGGTTACCGCAGGAGCAAAAGCTCCGAAGGCCTGAGTCTCCGGCTACGGTTTGCCCAGGCGCACAAGTCTCTGTCAGGCCTGTTCGAGTCGCGTTCCATGGACAGGGATAGCGAGGAGCCAGAGACTCAGCCAGGCCTGGCGGAGGTGCGTGCCAAACCGTCCTGGAGGAAGCAGAAGCGTGCGAAGGAGGCGGAGCTCCTGAGGCGCACACAGTCTGAGCCGGAGAGAGAAAGAGGTGGAGCTAAAGCCACGCGAGTCATCCACAGTGACTATGCATCCCGTACAGCACAGGAAAGGCTGTGCCTGGAGGGGGTGCTGACCTTGCCCCAGACACAGTGCTGCACTGATCCACTTAGCAAGCGCAGTGTGGGCAGTTCTCCACAGGGCTGCAAGTCAGAGGGGCGCAGGAGGAAATGCCCCCCAAACGGCTTCTCAGTCGCCCTGTCCGACACCGGTCGACTATCGTCTGATGACTCCTCTGAAGCTCTGCCCCCTGGTGACTCCAGTCCCCTCTCACCTATGAGACCATTATCCCTCACTGCGCTGACAAATCAGATCCCTCCTACCTCCTCCAAATCACCATCAGGCACTAGTGAGAGTGCAAGCACAGAGTCTCCAATGAGACCCATGAGTCCCAAACCCAGCAGTCCGAGGTCAGCAGGGGCAAGGCGGAGCTTCCGTTACCCCTCCTCTCGGGCAAATGCACTCTCTTTGATCCTTCTGGGACCAGGGGTGAGTGTCACAGATCCTCCTGAGAGACCCAGGACCCTCAAACCCAAAGTGGGGCGACAGGGCTCACTCAGCCCCCTGGGGTTCGGTTACCCCCCGGAGGACATCAATGAAGACAGCTGGTCCCAGGCCAGCCTGGTTACCTCTGTGACTGTCAGTGAGTCTGAGGTGAGCTGAGGGTGCAGTCAGAGCTTATTCTCTGTTTTATTAATGTATTCTGATTGCTGGTCTTTTCATGTACTCCAGTGAAGGTGAGTTCAGCTGTTACCTACAAAGGAATCATAGTACTGCACATTAGGGGAACTTACAGGTGTATCTTACAAGACACCAAATCCTGTACAATCAGCTGTGACTTAATATGCACCCATTTTGGCATCATCGTCGTTTAGCAAGTAGCATGTTGTTTTGCTACTCCATTGATATTTTTCATGAATTACCTCTCTTCCATTAATCGCCTGTATCTCACCAAAAGTATACATCATATCAAGTATGGTGTCCTTTCACATCTACACAGCAACTTTTTCTTTTTCTCTCTTGCTATCCTCTAAATATGACAACCTGGCTTACCAAATATGGCCCTGACAGGCACCTGCAGTGCACAGTTAATGATGTCCCTGCAGCAACATGCCTGATTTAATCCATTATTGAGCCCCTCGTGAGTTGGCTCAGGTTACAGTAGAAGTAGTGGTAAACTGGAAGATCAAGGCCCTTCTTAAGAAGCATGGCTTTGTACCTCTATCAGTCATGTGGTAGCACATTATACTGCAGCAACAGCTCCATCTAGTGGTGCTTCTGTCTCGTCAAAAAGAGGACAAGGTCTTAAGTTTTACTTAAGCCTGGATAAATCTTATTAGTCTGTTTATTGATAATCAGTATTAGTGTGCCTGCTCCACTGGAAGTGATTATGTAAAATTAAGAATTCACTGGGGCCAAATTACCCAAAGTGTGCCAGCATGGTTATACACCTTAGAGACATCCACTTTAAATAATGTTTGTAAAAATCAAGACAGTAGTTAGAATTTCAGTCCTTGGAATCTCACGCATTGCTGTTTCTTTTTTTTCTTTCGTTAATACACCTCCTCAAGTGAATATCAGTTCACAGTTAAAGATCGAGGCTTTCTTCCTAGAGCAGATGTGCGATTACTCTGTCAAGTCCTGGGAAAGCTCCACCCAGGCCGTGTTTTGGTTTTGTTTTAGTTCCAAGCAGATTGCTGAACTAGGACAAACCAAATGTGCCCTGGCTGAGAGCCCCATAGGACTGGCAGGAGGCCCCCGGAGACAGGCTGAAGGAGCCTGGAGTGAGAAGCATCAGGTTAAAACAGGGAAGAAACAACGCTTGTGTGCTGCATTAGGTGGGCGTGTGTCTCAGGGTCCTGCTGTGGACCTGGGCCCTCGTGCCATGCTGTTTGCTGACCTCATTTTTCTGAGACAGGTGTTGGCCTTTTAATCAGACTTGGTCAGATTTGTGTGAAAGGCTGTGATGTTTGTGTGCGACAGCCCAGAACCGCAGTGAACACCTCCTCCCCTGGCTCCACCCATCGCTCCACTGAGCCCGCCGCCCTGCTTTGCCCCAGCCTCATGCCCGCGTTCACCACCAGCGTGCCCAGACGGGACGTCCGACGCGGCAGCCAGTTGCCACGGAGGCGCTGTTGCTCGGACGATCTGTGGGTGGAGGAGGAGAAGGGGCGGAAAAGGAAGCCGGCAGTGGTGGCGTCCAAGCTGTGCCTGCACCCAACGGAGCAGCCTGAGGAAGTAAGATCCCCTGTTGCTGCTGTGCTAAGGCCTGATGCTTCAGAGCCTCTTCTCACCTCCTGCCTTCGCTTCCTCCCTCTTCCTTGCTGTCTCAGTCTCTGGTCTTGTAGTCTTGCCTTATCTGGATCAGGACATTGTATATTAGAGGACGGTTGGGCATTGCATGTCATTTCAGACATACATGCAGAGTGGAGATTCTGAGTCCAGTCCTTAGACTCCTGATTCCAGGAGAGACCCTAACTGGGGTGTGTGTTCTCATCCAGCTCCCAGTGTTTGAACTCCTGCAATAAAAGAACAACAGGCTGGGATGCCCGGAAGGGAGTTTCCATAAATTAGACTTAGAATTTCTGCATAAGAGAGTTGTAAATGCAGAAAGTTGTAAGTGCAGCCTTTGCGTGTGTGTGCATATGTGGATGTGTGTGTTTGTAACATTATGAATAATGATAACAATGAGTTAGATTTACAAAGTGCCTTTCACATACCCAATGGTCACTGTACAAGGCAAAATATGTATGCATGCAAAGGTGTTGTGTTGCAGGTGTTGTATGTGAAATGTGTGTGATCATTGAAATGTCTGTGCAGGTGAGAGTGCGGCTGTCTCACTACACTGTGCAGGTGTTTCCTGGGTCACTGCTCAAAGCTCTCAGCTTCTCCCACAGCACCCCCATTGGCCTGGACTGTCCTGGCTGGAGACAATGTATGCCCCACCCCTGTGAGTAATGACGATGTGTGTGTGTCTGTCTATGCAGTTCTCCATCACCTTGGGGTATCACCTAGCCAGGCTCCTTGTATATCACTCTCAGACTGCAGATGTGTGGGTGTGTGTGTTTGTGCAGGGGTTTGGGGGGGGTAAATTGGGTCAACACAATTTACAAAAATCTCATTATTCCTTAATTACATTTTATTCCTGTATTCAATTTCCCTGTTCATTTGGTACTGGGGAGTGGACAATAAATGATTTAGGCGTATTAAGCAGGATAACTTGTAGACACTCAAATAGAGATACACATGCACGCGCACACACACACACACACACACACACACACACACACACACACACACACTTGCCAAAGTGTGCTTTATTACCCAGTCTGTTTCTTGAGCACTTCCACAGTTGAGTCACCACACAGATAGCTGGGTAGAGGGAATGTGTAGTTCCTCTGGCAGCTGTCGCCTCTGTAATTCAATCAGGCTGAGGTTATTGTATTAGGAGAGTTGAATGTTGGAGACTGTCTTCCTCTCACTCAGTTCCTTTAAGACACTGAACCTGATGTCTGCTTATGGGATGCTTCCGGCCACACCGCATTTCATCTCCAGGTTAATTATCATTCAACCTTGCCCTGTGTGGTCAGTGTCACAGACTCAGGTGGAGCTGCAGTAATGAGATATCTGGCCTTAGTTCATCTTGCCTTTGTGTGTGTGTGTGTGTCTGTGTGTGTGTGTGTGTGTGTGTGTGTGTAGAGAAAGTTCCTTTTAAAATGTATTTAACTACAGATTACAGAATACAGAATACATTTCATGTAATTGGAAACACATTCCATTAGAATAACATGAATAAAATTTTAAAAACTTTGGATTACTTTGGATTACTGTTACTCATTTCGATTACATTTCATTCACATGTACCAGCATTTAACAGCATGAATTTTGTATTCTGTAATCTATAGTAAAATACATTTTAAAAGTAACTTCCCCAACACAGATAATCAGTTAAACACATCCGAAAGTAACAGTTTTGTTTATTTTGCTTAGTTTCCAGTTTTCTTTAAGCAGCATTAGCTGCTGACACATCCATCATTCTACACTGTGTGCACACTTATTAGGCCATATTTTGACCATAGGCAAAGTATTAGGCCAAGTATTTTGACCATACCATAATTTTTATGTATATTTTCCAACTCCAAGCTGTATAAACCTGAATGCTTATTGGATTTAGGAATATCAGTGGATGTGTATCTGTGTAAGGAGGGAGGTTGTGGCCTGAGATCAACACCCTATATCAAGGTGTGTATAATTATTGGGCAGCTTCTTTTCCTCAGGCAAAATGGGGCAAAAAAGAGATTTAACCGACTCTGAAAAGTCAAAAATTGTACAAAGTCTTTCAGGGAGATGCACTCTTAAGCACTCTTAAAATTCGCAATAGTCAACAGGGTTGCAAGAAACTTGAAAAAAACAATGAAAATTTCCTGCCAAATATTTAAGAAGAAGCCAACGTCAAGCGACCAGGAACCCATAATCCTCCAGAGCTTTTATACTCCAGAACTGCAACCTACCTGGAGTGCCCAAAAACACAAGGTGTTCAGTACTCAGACATGGTAAGGTAGGCTGAAACCCGACCACCACTGAACAAGATACATCAAGACTTGACCAAGAAATATCTGAAGCCAGATTTTTCAAAGGTTTTATGGACTGATGAAATGAGAGTGACTCTTGACAGACCAGATGGATGGGCCCATGGCTGGATCAGTAATGGGCACAGAGCTCCACTTCGACTCAGACAGCAGCACGGTGGAGGTGGGGTACTGCTATGGGCTGGTATTATTGAAGATGAGCTAGTTGGACCTTTTCACATTGAAGGTGGACTCAAAATCAACTCCCAAACCTACTGCCAGTTTTTATACGACACTTTCTTCAAACAGTGGTACAAGAAAAGGTTTGCATCTTTCAAGAACACCTTGATTTTTATGCAGGACAATGCTCCATTGCATGCATCGAAGTACTCCACTGCGTGGATAGCTAGTAAAGGCCTTAAAGATGAAACAATAATGACATGGCCCCCTTCCTCATCTGACCTAAACCCTATTGAGAACATGTTGGCCTTTCATAAACAAGAGATTTACGGTGAAGGAAAACAGTACAGCTCTCTGAACAGTGTCTGGGAGGCTGTGGTTGCTGCTACACAAAAAGTTGATCATCAACAGATCAAAAACTGACAAATTCCATGAATGGAAGGCTTATGATTGTTATTGAAAAGAAGGGTGCCTATATTGGTCACTGATTTTTTTTTTAAATGTCAGAAATGTTTTTTTGTAAATTTTGAGATGTTTGTTTATTGTTCTCACTTTAATAGATGAATAAGTGAGATGGGAGAATTTTCTGTTTTTCATTTAGTTACATAATAATTCTGCACACTAATTGTTGCCCAATAATTATGCACACATAGATATTTTCCTAAGAAAACCATAACTGCACTTTTACTTTCTTAAATATTCAGGTTTGAGGTTTATTAACATTTTAGATTGACCGAGAGCACGGTAGATGTTCAATAATAAAATTAATCCTCAAAAATACAACTTGTCTAATAATTGTGCACACAGTGTATTGCTTGTGATACGTGTGTTTGTGTGTGTGTGTGTGTGTGTGTGTGTGTTGGGGGGGAGGGTATATGTGTGGATAAATTGGCTTAATTATAGTGTTCTTCATTTATCTGCTCCTCTGTGTTTTTAATTCTCTGGAACTAATCTGGCACTTATCTCTCTCTCTCTCTCTCTCTCTATCTCTCTCTCTCTCTCTCTCTCTCTCTCTCTCTCTCTCTCTGTCTTTCTTTATCTGTGTTTAGACCTTTCTACAAAACAAACATTCTTGTTGGTTTCTGGAGTGATTTTTCATGAGCATCTCTTTTTTCATAATAATAATAATAAAGGTTGTTTTGTGTACTTCTGTACACAAGGAGCATTTTCTATTGTGATTTTCTATTGTGATTGGTGAAGAACTATTGTAGGAGAATAGATGAACTCTTAGTTTAAGGATTTTCACTCCTGGAGTGGCAACTATTTGCATAGCTGGAGTATAGTTTGTGAGTGTTATTAATACCCATTATGGATAAGAAATGGATTGTGGATATTTATGTAGCTTTGCATCAGGGTTAGATTGGGTTACAGTAGCAGTTACATATTGTGTGTTCATGTGAGTAAGCATTGTGTAAGCAATGCACCCAGTGTGGTCCATCCCTGTCTCCTAGCAGTTTGGATGCTATAAGCTGATTCCCAACGGACAGGAACTACCATCACTATAGCTTTCCCTGTGACATGCGGAAAAGCATCAGGGCCTTATCCACTACAGCCAGGTTTTAGTTTCCTGACAGAGGTGAGAGGGAGAGAGAGAGAGCAGGAGATGGAGAGAGAAAGAAATACTGAGAATGAGAGAGAAGTGAGAGAGCTAGGGAGGAGAAGGAGGCAAAAGAGGTTGTTTTCAGTGCCACCATAAGGTTGAAAGCAGCACTTTTTCATGGTTAGAGTTCCCCCCTAGAGGACCCCCACTGATGAGTATGTGAGAGCTATGCTGTGTTCTGTGCTGGTAAAGTGACAGTGGGAAAGAGAGAGAGACAGGGAGAGGCAGAGAGAGAGAGAGAGAGAAAGGGAGAGAGAAAGGGAGAGAGAGGAGGAGCTACAGAGCCATCTCAACAAGCACAGCAGAAAGGTTGTGAGTGAGAAGACAGCACAGCTGTGTCAGGTACAGGACACACACGCGCGCGCATTGCATCTTTGTCCACGTGTGAGCGGCTACCAATTTGGCTCGTGCGGTCCCATGCGCACGCAACAAGGTGCCGCTGACAGCTCCGTGCCCCTGCCTGGGGGTAGCTGTGGCAGCAGCAGTGGCAGCTCTGGCCTGTCACCCGGATCAGACTCGGACAGCAGCCTGGGTCCCGGCCCCAGTGCCGGGCTCGGGGGAACCCTCCGTGGGTTCCTGCCCCGCTACTGGAGCCTAGAGAGCCTACACTCCACCACGGGTAAGACACACGGGCACATGGGTCGGGGCTGGAGGGACCTGCTTGGAGATGGGCAGAGTTGCAGTTTTAGATGATCTCTCTTCTTGTTGGTGACAGTTGTTGCAGGCTGATGGCAGCTGCTGCTGGTAGATTTTTATTTTTTTTTATCATCTGCATCTTGTCAATAATGATGCTTAGTGCTTCGCTGATGGCAGAGTTATAAGGACTGTTCATGTTGCAGGGATTAAAAATGGACATGCAGGTGCCAAGGAAGGTGTTGTGTTCTCTGTATTTGGAGAGAATATTTCATGAGAGGAGTCCATCCAGAATAAAGACTACATAGACTGTAGCTAGGCTGCACGTATTAAATCACTACATACCATGAACGACACCTCAGTGGACGTGTTGAAAGCGGCAGCGCCTCTCACCTCTGTTGCTATGGTCAAAATTGGAAGCATTGTTCATTATAAGTCATGTGTTTACTGTCAGTGACGTGAATTGTGAATGGTTGGCTGTAGGTTTCTGCTGCTCTTTTACATGATGATATTGTATGTATGTGTGTATGTGTGTGTTTGTGTGTGGGGGGGGTGTGGGGGGGGTGCATGTGTGTGTGTGTGTGTGTGTGCACTTCTGCTGCTGCAGTATGTGGCTTCTGTTTTGTTGACTGGACTGGCTATAGGAGGTTGGGCTGCTGTGAGCTGAATGCTTTGAAAGCCTGTTAGTCTCAGGCAGTGAAATATGTGTTAACAACCCCCCACCAGAACATTAAATAAACCAGAGCTGAATGATTGCACTCTGCTTCTCATTCTCTCTCTGTCTATCCATTTATCTATCTCTGTTGTTCTCTCTCTGTTTCTCTCTCTATTTATCGCTTGTCTTTCCTTCTGTTTCCCTGGAGTTTAAGCACTCCTTATATTCCATTTGCTCTTTCACTCATCATCATGGTGAAGGGAGATGGACTTCATTGAGGAGAACATATGAAGATAAATATTTACAAAGTGAAGAATGTTGGGGTTGTCTCTGGGCTTTGCTGCTGGACCTAAGGGAGAAAATTATTATTCCATCGCATAACCGCAGAATAGCTCAACTGTGCCCTTGAAATGGATGTATGTCATACATTTGCATGTTGTCTCTTTTATGGACTTTCTTTAGGTCTGTTTTTTTTTTTTTATCTTTGTAACTAATTATATGTGTGCCTAATCCTAACCCGGACCCTCCTCTTAGCCTTAGTAACAAAAAAAAATAATAATAATAATGTTTTTTTTGTTATTCATGTTTAGAATTCATCATCTAACTTTTGTAAAAAGCACTTTCCCTTGGCAGAAGCATTGTCTGGTGCCAACAATGGAGGTCATCCGTTTTGTTTTAGATTTCATACAGTTAGAATATGTTGGTCCTTAAAATATAGAAAAACAAACACATACAGTCTCTGCCATTGGTTGAGAACCTCCACTGTATTGACTGTGAGCTCACTGTTGATCTGCAGAAGTCTGGAGTCACTGACAGAAACCAGACATGGAACCAATCAACCCTATTCACAATCCCAACACTCTCTCTTCCTGCCTCTCACTCTCTCTCTCTCTCTCTCTCTCTCTCTCTCTCTCTCTCTCTCTCTCTCTCTCTCTCTTTCCCCTTCTCTCCTTCTCTCTCCCTCATTTTCTGTCCCTCTCTCTGTCGGCATTAGCCTGAAATTGAAAGCATGTTCTCATACTCTCACACTCTTTTTTGCTCACTCTTTCTCACCCACTCACTCACTCTCTTTCAGTAACACCCCCCCCTCCCCTACACACTTGCACATAAACTCACACTAACTCTCACTCTCTCTCTCTCTCTCTCTCTCTCTCTCTCTCTCTCTCACACACACACACACACACCTGTTTAAAGTCATGTAACATGCAGCTATCACGCACTGTGTTTATGGCCTTCTTAACAGTATGTCACTGTCATGGCTTCCTGATGTGATTGCGCCAACACCACCATCACCAGCAACAGTGACATTTGCTTCTTGGTGATGTAATCCTCCTAATGAAATCCATAGCTGGATTGATTTTACTGATTGCCTATCTGACCATTTGAAAGGGGTTAGTTACAGGGTCAGGGTCAGGGTCATGTGCCAGGAAAACTGCATTAAATAAAGGCAGATACTGAGAGGGCTGATAGTGATTAGGTGTGATGTTACCGAGCAGGATGGCAGCAGGACTGACCCCTGCTGGCAGGGCCAGGGACAGAAGGGTAACCCAATCTGCAGAGTTAGTAAAGAGCTCAGGCAATGTTGACACAGTTTTAGGAGCACAGTAGCCACAAGGACAAGCCAAGGAAACAATTCATGCTGTAGTAACGTCACTGCCCTCCAGTAATGTAATCTCTGCACATTAGTAAAATTCATATGCACACATACACACACACACACACACACACACACACACTCTTGTAATATTACCTTCATGCTTTCCTATCCACTGAACTTTGTATTACTGTAGCTAACTGTAGCTCTCATAGGAGCCAGCAAATGTTCCCATTAAGGGAGTGAAGCTCATAAACCCTCAGATGGACACTATTCCTGTTTCACCTTTCAGACACTGGGATTGTGGGAATGTACGGTGTACTGTGACTCACACACATACACATGCCTGTATGCCTGACTTCCCAGGGAAGTAAAAGTTCTTGCATTCATAACCTTCTATGACCCAGCTGATTTCACTTGTTAATTCTGCCCTGTTCATTAAGGAAGACTTTTACTTTTCAAAATGAACTTTGGTAGAGTGTGGGGTTTTTATTGTTGTTGTTGTCATTGTTGTTTTGGGTTTTTTGGGATTTTTTTGTTCTTTGGTCTGGGACTGGTGTTCAATATGGTAGATGACAATGAATTGTGCAGCTAAGATTGTGAGAAGCCTGATCAGTGTCCTCTGGTTGCCATCGTGACTGCTTTGTAAAACTCTTTAGGATTGCAGGAGACTCTAAAGGTGTCTACATGCCCAGATTAATAAAAATATTCAACAGAGGTCTAGGTGTGTGGTAATTGGTTTTTGCTCTTGTGTGTAGAGCAACTTTAACACTTGATCTCATCTCAAAGGTGAGGTTAGGTAATTGGAAAAAGGGCTGCGCACACACACACACACACACACACACACACACAGTATGCGTGCATACAGGTGCACACACACATATTGACACACAGACACACAAACAAATGTGTACAGATGCACATTTGCACATGCGCATGTACACACAAATACATTCATGCATCTACAATAGCCTCTTTTCAACAGATACCGTCCACAGAACAAGGCAGATATGTCTGAAAGCACACATCTGAATAGGAGAGGCGTACCTAAAATAGGTCAGCGTTCCTCACCCTGACCACCCCTCTCTTGGCTACCAAGCTCACGAGCAGAAGGCCTCGATAATATGGCCCTGAGTTCTGCCTGCTGCTTTTCATTATATAGTGTTTTCTCCTAACTGCATATGTATGTGTGCATCTGTGTGTGTATATTATATATATATATATATATATATATATATATATATATATATATATATATATATATATATATATATATATATATATATAATTTTTTCTCTGACATTCTTTGTGATATTTTTTTACCAGCTGCACTGTACATTGGATCTGGAATATCTAAGATATTATTAATAATATTTTTAGAAGGCTGATGGTACACATAGAATGGAGACTGATGTCAGTGTGCTGGGTGAAGGGGGGGTGCTAATCCTTCCTAATGGATTTATAATAGGCCCCAAGCACTCGATTAGGTCCAGCCCCTGTGCTACCCAACACCCCATAAAAGAGATTTAACGCTGTCTTGTCTTTTGTTTCTGAAACCATTGTAAATGATGTCATATTGAGGAAACAAAAAGATCAATGGGCCGAGTGCTTGAGCATGATTTAGACTGATCCAATTAAAACTGTCCAATCAGTATTCTGGTTATCGGGTCAAACGGATGACATAATCTGGCACATATTGTTTAATGTGAACTGTCTGTTCAGGTCATTTCTTTCCTGTTGTCTTAGCTGTCAGACTTCAGTCATAGCTGTCATGTCTTTGAAATGCCTGAGTTAACCAGGAGACCTTTCTCCTCACACTATTCCCCAAACATAATCCCTGTTATCAAACACTGTGTTCCTATCACACAGAGCTCATATTAAAAATGTCATGAGACAGGAAACTTTCATTTCATTCTCATTCTTTCCTTTCATTCTCATGGGTACAGAGTCATGTCTTACTCTAATACTGTTTTCAGACTGGTTGCTGGGATATTTTTCTGTTTTGTATTCTATTTTTCTGCTTTGTATTCAGTGTTGTATGGTACAGATATCCTCCACTCTTGTGGAGAGTGTCAGTGTAAGACAGCTCAGGAACTGACAGTGCAGGTCCTCCACCCCTTCTGTATGTGTGTGAGGAGACACTGGGCATGTTGGACAGGTCTGTATGTGTGTGAGGAGACACTGGGCATGTTGGGCCCATGTCTGTATGTGCATGACACTGGGCATGTTGGACAGGTCTGTATGTGTGTGAGGAGACACTGGGCATGTTGGGCCCATGTCTGTATGTGCATGACACTGGGCATGTTGGACAGGTCTGTATGTGCGTGCGAAGACACTGGGTGTGTCAGGCTTTTTTTTTTTTCCAGGGAGAATATGTAATTAAGTATCTGATTGGCTATGCTAAAAGCACAACATGAAAATTATTTGCTTTTGTTTCTTCTGCAGACCCCCACACCCTCTTGGACCTGCTCTTTGTCTCTGTCTCTCTCGGACTCTCTGGGATTCTTTCTCCTTTCGCCTTGTGTACATGAATTGATATGAAAGTGACAATTTATATTTTTATACTGTGTACTCAATTATACTCTATAATGAATGAATTGTACAGTGAATATGTTTTATTAAAATAACTGACCTTTGATGGTTTAGATGCACATATAAATACTAAAACCAGCAAAAAATGATTTTTTTTCATGTTCTTATATTTGTGATGACAAGTACACACACACACACACACACACACACACACACATGCACACGCATGCAGACCTTCATATGTATGCACATATTTCACCAGGATCCTGGTATTTCATCAAAGAATCCTGTGATGAGCACAGTCTGTTATTCAAGTTTCAAGTTTGCTTTAGTTGTCACATGCATAGTCATACACAGTATAACTCGCAGTGAAATGGTTTTAGAGTGCTCTGTCCAAACTGAGGAAAAAAAACAGGGGTGCATAGAGAAATATATATATATATATATATATATATATATATATATATATATATATATATATATATATATATATATATACAAAATATATTAACAATGTATGTACAATATATGTATATTATGTTTATATGCACAATGTACAATGTATATATGGATATGTATATATGTATATGTATGTACACAATGTTCTATCTTACAATTGAACATATTTACATTTACATGTTACATGGTGGTGGTGGTCCCCACAGTTTATCAGTTTCCCTGATTCAGGGCCCGAATGGCCTGTGGGAAGAAGCTCCTCTTCAGTCTCTCAGTCTTAGTCTTCAGGGAGCGAAAGCGCTTCCCTGACCTCAACAGAGAGAAGAGCCTATTGTTGGGATTGGTGGGGTCCTTCACAATCCTCCTGGCCTTGGTCTGGCACTGCTTGTAACAAATGGTCTGCAGGTCAGGAAGTTCCGTATGAGTGATGCGCTCTGCTGAACGCACCACCCTTTGGAGGGTTTGTCTGTCCTGCTTGGTGCTGTTCCCAAACCAGACTGTGATGTTCCCCATGAGGATGCTCTCGATAGTGCAGGTGTAGAAGTTCCTCAGTACCTTGGAGGGCAGTCTGAAGTCTCTTAGGCGTCTGAGGTGGTAAAGACGCTGACGAGCCTTCTTTGCCAATTACCCCTCCCTTTGTCCAGGTGGGTCAGTGTGGGTCAGTATTAACATGCAATCTCAGACATATGTTTAAGAAAATCAGAAATCATCCCCATGAAACTTGGCCAAGCACCACTAATATTGTTCTGAATCTCTTCGGGTGAAGAGCACAGAGGGTGCTGTTGGGACAAGGGGCAAAGGGGGTGCTGGGACTATTTTGGAGTCTGTGAGCACTGTCTCCATAATAGCAGTCCTGGCTTGTGATACCTGTTAGCCTGGGGCAGTGGGCTGATGGAGGTAGCAGCCTCCTACTCAGGTCCAGTGGGAGCACTTTTAACAGACCGGTGGTTATGTAGCAGAGGTGCTGATTAGTGTCATTCTTTATGAGCGCTGACTACTATCCTGTCCAACATGTGGTTCAGCTCGCTCTCCGTGTGTGTGTGTGTGTGCACTTCCACCACTGGGACCCTTTGTACCCTTTGGTCTAAACTTTGTTTTTTATGTTTAATTGGCTCTTCAAAGTGTGTGTGTGTTTGTGTGTGTGTGTGTGTGTGTGTGTGTGTGTGTGGAGTTATAGTGAGCCGGTGGTTGCATGACATATAGCATCCCAATTCAAGCCTTCATGCTGATCCAGTTTAGTTTGTGGGAGAAAACCTCTATGTGTGTGTGTGTGTGTGTGTGTGTGTGTGTGTGTGTGTGTGTGTGTGTGTGTGTGTGTGTGTGTGAATCTGTAAATGTGTGTAGTGTCAAAGAAGATTTTCAGTAAAAGGAAAATCTCTGTGTGCATTTGTGAATTTTAAAGGTGTTCCAGAGTCTCCTTGAGGAGTGCATGCAATAAAACAACCTGGAGCTACCAAAGTAAGGTTACTCAGAGAAGCCCTCGAGCATAAACAAGGCCCATGGACATGGAGAAGTGTGTCTATTAGGTGACTGTGTCTTTTAAATGATCGCCTCTGTTTAACAGCTGGCAGATTTCACCCTGTTTCTTCAGCTGGCAATATTAGTAAAGCAATATTAGTAAACATTATGAGAGACCCTTTGGTGTTTCTTTTTTCAGCATTACTGTTTTGTCTCTCTCTCTCGCTTTCTCACTCTGGCTCATTGTCTGTCTTACTCTCATTCTCTGTCTCTCACAATCACACTCTTTCTCTGTCTCACACTCTTTCTCTCTACCTCTTTCTCTCTTTGCCCCTCTCTTTTCTTTCACTCTGACTCACTATTTCTTTCTCTCATTATGTCTCTCTCTCTCTCTCTCTCTCTCTCTCTCTCTCTCTCTCTCTTTCTCTCTCTTTCAATACACAAGTACAAATCTGTGTCTGGGGTGATGCTTAGAAGTAGGGGTGTCTGGAGTAGAATCACACATCTTTAATTGGTGTGTGAACAGTTTTCTGCCACCTTTTTTTAATATGGTGATGGGCTTGTGTAAATTTGTGTTTGCGTATGGCAACCTGGGATAACGAAGGTGTCTACACCAAGGAAAGAAGCCAAGCTTATTTTCTAGAATAGGGGTTTGCACAATGGCCTCCTAGTGGGCATAGGACTTTTATTATTAATAGTCTTTTGTTGGCACAATGAGAATGCCCATGTGTACATATTTCTTTTAGAATACTATTATTTTAATTGTGGGGACTCGGTGGAACTTATGATGTCATAGCTGCTTTAATTGACACCTCGGGGTTGCGGTTAAGATCGAATTGTGATGTTGTTTCCAACATATTTACTGTCCTCAGTGTTCATTTACTCTGTAACTATTATAGAAATTACACTGCACTTTTGGACCATTGTCAAAAGGGAGAAGAAGACGGAATTGTGTTTTAAATTAGGAGTGGTCAAAATGATGTTTGTTATCATGCTAAATTATGTCACAATATGATTATTGAAAGTACAGGTATTGAACAAGTATTGACCGGTATTGAAAGTACATAAAGAAACAGTCATTAATTGATTTGTTAGGCAACAGTTACAGAGAGAAGGTGAAAAACAGTCTCATTAAAACTGCATAGTAACAAGTAGCCCATTATAAGCCTATTAGCCAAGATCTTATTTGGTTGGTTGGTTGGCTGGTTGATTGGTTTGTTGGCTGGTTGCTTGGTTGCTTGGTTGGTGGGTTGATTAGAAATGTTTGCTTTGTTCTCTTCCTTGCTCCCTAAATACTTTGTTCCCTAAAAACAGTAAAGCACTACCTAGGGCACTGTGTCCATGTTATTTGCAAACTTCAGAAAAAACAAATATCCTGTTAAGTAGATGTTAAGTATCATGATATTACATTTGTAGCATTTTGCCTATCCCTTATTTGAACTTATCTCCAGCCCATCCACCCATTTAAACACATTTATGATACTAAAGTATGTTATTTCATATGGAGTTTATATAGGCTACTCTTCACATTCTATGCCAATATTGTGATCTTGTCTTGCTTCATAAAACTTTCATATTGTTGTAGATTGCTCTACTTCATCCTGTGGGAGCCTGAAGTAAGAAGCAGAGCAGCTTCTTGCAAATGACCCTGCTTGGGTAGCTGCCTCCAGTATGTACTCACTGGGGTATGTGAGAGATAAGAGGTCATTCTAATCTCTGCATAGCCCAACTCTTTCACACAGGCCTGACAGGGCCACACAGTGTAGGTGTGTGGGGGGAGGGACAGACAGGGAGAAAGAGAACACAGGAGGTAAAAAGACAACCAGAAAACAACCCAGCAGAGTAGAAAGACAAAAAGAATAAAGACAAAAAGAAATGTCATATATGGGGAGGGAAAAGGGAACAGGAGGAGATATATAGAGAGAAATAACATGTACCTCTGGAGAACATATGTAGATATATACATCTTATTTTATATACATCTTAAAGTCTTAAGACTAATGTTGTTGTTCACAGTAGCTGTGGCCCAGCAGTTCAGTATTTTGCACTTTGACATTTGACATTGAGTGCAGGAATACCTCATTAAAAGGGTACTGAGTTAGAAATGGTTTGGGAAGAGCCAGAGCGAGAGTCAGAGAGTCAGAAAGAAAGAGACAGTTTTTTTTCCAATGTGTTGTCTATTGCCACACAGCAACTTTGCTTGTTTTGATGAGAGCTCTTTTTTTAATCATTTCTACATTGTTTTAAAACATTATTAAAAAATGAATTTGTGAATGTTAGGAGTTTTCTCCCAACATGTCAACTTGCTTGGCTGCCCTGGCTGAAAGAAGTGAGACGAAATTGGCTGTAAATCTAAATGGCAGTTTTTATGTTCAAGCAGTTGGAGAAAAATTAGCACCAAGACCTATATATCACAGAACATCAAGGCATGCACGTGCTCATGAGCAGGCACGAGAAGGGCTGGGAGGCATTTCTTCGGCCTTCTTTCTTTATACATGTGCACTTGAATCGCAGCTTCTCTGTTTCCTCTCTTCACCCTGTCTTCCTCTCTCTGTCTCATTATGCCGGGTGAGGGAACCTCCACTGAGTGCGGGACAGGGCTGCCAGTGTCTTGGTCCTGCTGTAACTGGAATGTTCAGTCCTGAATGTGCAAGGTGGCATCCCCATCTGTCAGAGTGCGTCAGGCTCCGCAAAGAGAGTGCAGGAGAGGCAGCCAATTAGCTGCCTGCATTGGCAGTGAAGACTGCCCTGTAATGATGGGTGTGTATGTGGAGTGTGTGTAACACACACTGTACACACTGTGTGTGTGTGTGTGTGTGTGTGTGTGTGTGTGTGTGTGTGTGTGTGTGTGTGTGTGTGTGTGTGCTTGCTTATGTGCATGTGCGAACATGAATGAAAGTGTGTATGTGCAGCCATGTCTGAAAGTTTCTGCGTGCTGGAGAGACAGAAGGATCTGTCTGGGGTTTTGTTCCCTCTGACATTCAGGCAACCCAGACCTAAACATAATATAAACATAATATACATACATATATTGTACATACATTGTTAATATATTTTTGTACATATATAGAATATATATATTTCTCTATGCACCCCTGTTTTCTTTTTCCCCACTCTGGACAGAGCACTCTCAACCATTTCACTGCGAGTTATACTGTGTATGA
Organism: Electrophorus electricus; assembly: GCF_041902795.1. Lineage (NCBI taxonomy): Eukaryota > Metazoa > Chordata > Actinopteri > Gymnotiformes > Gymnotidae > Electrophorus > Electrophorus electricus. The sequence continues at coordinate 8,972,146 of NC_137510.1, read as the reverse complement.
CTATGTATGTGACAAATAAACCAAACTTGAAACTTGAAACTTGAAACCTCCTCACTTGCCTCCTCATGTAAGAGAACAAGGGCAACCTTTAATCTCTCTATGTGAAAGCAGGTTGCTTCAAACGGCCACTAATCTTCATTAGGCCTGTGACACACTTCCACTCCTGTTACTGCACTGCACATCCCTATGACAGAGGCTGTGGAATTCAAGCGGAATTTGAGAACCTTCGTCTTTGTCAGGATGATATATACATAAAGAGCAGTAAATCTTGTTTATTTGTTTATGGTCATGATCCTGAGTTTCAGAGATAGTATGCTTAAAATTCATAAGCTAATAAACTGATGAAATATCAGAACTGCATTATATCAAAAAATACAATAACCCGAGCCGTTTTGATTTATTTGATTATAACAATGCAAAAATAAGGAACTGAACTAAATGTAATGTGCAGAGATCTATTAATGCCATAGTATTATTAGAATGTATCCAAGAAAAGCAATTAATTCAGAACTGTGTCACTGTACATCACACTTTAAAGACCATAAAAGGCAAATATTGCAAGAAAGTATGAATTATCCATAGCAGTCCAAATGATTATGGTAACTGTATTGTGATAAGGGCATGCTTTCAATATATAATTCAGCCATATTTCCAACTGGTCTACTTGAATTCTGCTCTTAGTAGAAGTAGTAGAAATATGTTCCACCCATAACCTCTCTGCATGGTAGAACAGTCTACACTTCAGAGAGTCCCCATCCCCCACACTCACATCAGGGGGTCAGAATTCCCGAAGGAACAGCATGTTCCTCTGTGATTATAAACTCATATGACTGACTGATTGAAGTCTTTAAGGAAAAACATTTTTTTATTTTCTGCAGTGTGTGGGAGGGCAGACAGCTGTGCGGGTAGCAGTGTGGATGCTGGAAGGCTGAGATTCAGCACAGTTCTGGTTTTTCAGATTCTTTCTTCAGGGTGACGGAGAGTCACACACACACACATTCAAACATATTCTAAGACATGCTGCTGTTCACAGTAGCTTTTTTCACATTCAAACAAACATAAATTACAACAAAACCTGGCTTCAATGTGTGTGTCAAAGAGATGACAGCAACACAGATGTATAAGTTATTAGTCATATAAATAACAGCTGCGTACTCAGGATGTCGATGGGAGGAGGAGCTTCCTCTCCCCTGTAGCTTACACAGATAACCAGCTGTCCAACAACAGCCAATCAGAATCTGAGATACCACACCCTAGAGACCAAGGCCTGGACCTTGGGGCTGGTCAGCATGGGGTCTCATCCTCTGCTGCCCAACTGAGTGACCCCCTGATCCTGTTCTCAACTCCAATATTCATCTGTCAGTCATTACAAGACATCAACAGGCATGACCTAATTGACAGGTTTTAGCGAAATCCGAATGCTAATTCTTTGTGATTAGTTCTGCAGGAAGATCTGACAGAAGATGTCTCAGGTGCTGATCTGTACCTGGAGGCCATGGGTTTGAAAGGAGAGACAGATTAGTAAGAATATTGGTTTTAGGGTTTTAGATCAGATTGTTGATTGGTGTGCAAGCATCATAGACATGATGTCATTCATATACAATTTTATCAATATACTGTGAGATTATATTTAGTGCCTCTGTTTATTTATGTCATTGGGACTCCTAAGGTAACACTATAGGACATCTCAAAATAATAAATTCAACAGAAATGTGCACGAACCTTGAAATTATGCCTTAATTCATTATTACCTTAAGTTAATCTCATACTTATTATAATGTCCATAGAGCCATTGGGCAGTCATCTTTGTTAACTTGGATTTCCTGTATAGGAATTGTTTAAAATGGGTGGAAGAAAACTGTCTCCTTACACAGAGTATAGAATAAGCAGAAGAGAGAATTACTGAAAGAGATGGAGAAAGACAGGAAGATAGAACTGAGAGAACAAGCAGGGAAAGAGAGATGATGGCGAAGTCACAAAAGAGACAAAGAAATAAATCTACTTCTGGCTAATGCTAGATGAAGTGCTGATGATGAAATTAAAGCAGAATCGCTTCAGGGAGAGTAAGCTGTTTCCTCCAGCATTCCTGACAGCATTCCACTGTCATCCTCACCCCAATAAAATCATCTACAAAACCAGTAGACAATGATGAGGAGAGTGAGTGTGAGACTGAGAGTGAGGCAAAGCGGAGGAGAATAGGAAGGAGAATGGGGGGCTTTATTTTAACAGAAGGAATAAAAGAATGATAGTGATTGGTACAATGACAGGAATGTTAAATGTTCTTTAAATGTTAAACTACACAGTCATTGTATCAGACGGCTAAAAATGTATGTGTTTCTGTGTGTCTGTGTGTGTGTGTGTGTGATCTCCTGCACCCCCCCCCCCCATTATTTTTCTCAGTCACATTTTAACCTTCGTACAACAGCTGTGCTGATCTCCATGCTGTGCGCTGGTGCTCAGGAAGAGCCACTGGGAAACTGAGGTTCCGCTCCAACCCACTGCTTAAAATACCCTTTATGCAGTGAACCCCTGAGACCTGCAGCAGGACCAAACACAAAATCAGATTAGAGACACACTCGGCATACTTTGTTGTTGTTGTCCTGGTCTTGCCCTGTTTACTTTATAGATGTCACTAAAGCAAAGTAATCTTGTTGATATCCATTTCTAAATTAGTAGCAACCATTCTGAAATCTCTTCAGACTCAGCAAAACTGCACTGAGTGCACTGCACTTGTTCATTGCATTGTAGAGTCAGCTTCTCATTACATTTCACGCTTGCGTTTATATTTATAAAGTAAAGTGGCAGTAGAAGTGACCTGAATCAAAATCAAAGTCTGGAATGTTCCACTAGGATATGTCAGTGGCAGAGCTGTTGACTGACCCCAGACCAGTGTGCAGGACATTGCTAGGGTTGAAGGAGCAGGCTGATGGGGTACTTCCTCTGCGGTTCTGCAGGTCATTGTAGCAGCAGGGTCAGGTCCTGGGTTATGCAGGTTCATGGGAATACATTCATATGCATATTTTAGCATTATTTACACTCTAGTTCTTACTGAGCACAAAGTCACAAGCTTGTCTGTTTAGTGAAGTCACTTTAGAGCACTGTGATCAAAAGGTCACCAGGAGGTGTGTGTGTTTCTGCACAGAATTGGCATTCTTCTGTTCATCTGCTCTTGTGTTTGTGGTCAATACAGTGTGTGTGTGTGTGTGTGTGTGTGTGTGTGTGTGTGTGTGTTTTCTGGTTCCGTGGCACTGGGAAGAAAAGTGTGCTGTATTAGAGTGAGTGGCTGCTGTTTTTAAATGACTGAGTGTTGGCTTTACAGAAGGGTGTGAGTGGTATGCCTGTACAGGACTATATTAAATGCTGAAAGCTTTGTTCTCTGTTACAATGCACAATACCCAAGAGACTGGGAGGACTTTGTGCAAAAGCCACTTTTTAATATGTCCCAAAGCCACCTGTAATGACTTTGAGCTCACTGTGGATCTGCAGGAGTCTGGAGTCAGATCTGCAGGAGTTAAGACCAGACATGAAACCAATCAACCCCCATTCACAAGCCCAATGCTCTCTCTCTCTCTGTCTCTCTCTCTCTCTCTCTCTCTCTCTCTCTCTCTATCTATCTCTGTCTGTTTCTGTTCAGTTCATTTCAGGACACTTCAAAATCATATAAAAGTACAGTTTTAGTGTCTCAACTTTGAGTTAGAAGTTAAACATAACCAGAACCCCCCTCCGCACCCCCTACCCCCCACCCCCTTCGCTTCTGATTGATCTGTTTTCTATTGAAAGAGCTCTAAACTATGACTACCGTTTACATACATCACCCTTCAGGGGAGAAATCTCCCATGCGACCCTGCACTTCGCAGTTACCAGCTTGGTGCTGGGATGCAGGCTCTTTAGAGAGCTGGGGGTACTGATGTGTGTCTTTCCTGTTTAATATGGGTATGAGCATCTGGTTCTGGTTTTTGGCTGCTCTATTTAACAATGAAGGAGTTCTCCTGTCTGTGGTTTACAGTAATGGATGCTACATGTGGGCAGTTTATTAAGCGTGTTGGATGTGCTGTGTTCGTGATTTGGTATATGATGTGTTGTGTCATTTCAGTAAGGGAATGTGCTCAATCCCAGCCTACTCCCTCCTGTTAAGCCTGACGAAAGAGACCCAAAAACAAATAGCTCATTAGGTTCATTACCTGTGCAGGACATGCCTCGGAGCTAGCTGTGACTTTTACTACACTGACCTGGACAGAGGGATAGATGCAGCAGGCGAGTGGTGGAGAAAGATAGAGGGAAGAGAAACGAAGGAAGTAAAAAGTAAAAGATGGTTTAGCGATACCAGTCAGTCCTGTGGAAGCCATTCTGCCTTCTCCATATGTCTTCAGTAACACAGAGCTGAGACAAATTTAGCTCCTTTAATCTGGAAACCGTTCACCACTCACATTCTCACATTCTGGTGACATTCTATTTTGGTGACACTACAAAAGGGCATCACCCTGACACTCTCCAGGGTCTGGTGGAGGGGGGCCAACATCACTGTGTGTCATATATAAAGAAAAATTAGTGAGGAAACTGAGTGACTATGAACTCAAGGTGGTGTAAACTACTCACAAGTACTACCTAAAGTGATGCAGCAAACAGTCATGAATCACCTCTTCCTGTCATGATCAGTCCCTTCCATGTTCTGTTTCGTTTTGTCTTCACCTTGTTTGATTGCTTGCACCTGTCCCTCATTTCTAGTTTTGTGAAGTTCATGTATTTAAACCCTGTTATGTGCCTTGGTCTTTGCTGTTCATTGTTTGACTGTGTTTGAATGTTTGAATTATTGACTTTGTGAATGTGTTTCATTATGGTTGGTTCTTTTTACTCCGTGCCTTTGTGTTTATCTTAGCCTCCGTGTGTCTTAGCCTTAGTTATAGCCTGCTTCCCTGTTTGCCTTCATGTGTGTGTTTCTTTTAAGTCACGTATCCTGGTACTCTCCGTGTCGGCTCTATGACCCTGGACTGCCTAAACGACTTCGATTTTGGATTTGCCCCTATTAAATCTCGCTCTTCTCCGCACATGCTCCGCCTCCTTACAGCTCAACATTACACTTCCAGTGCTTGCTTGAGCCCAGTTTAACCATGTATGATGTGAACCAGACACTGTAGGAATTAACCCAACACACATTGGTTACCATGTTTAACCCAACACATGAGTTTATGTGTATGTGTTGTTATCCGTCATTATCTGCTGGAATAGCTGGAAAGCCCTCAACCAGCAGCCCTGCATACATTCATCAGATGTGATTTAGAATTCAGTCCTTATAAAACTAATTCAAAGTGAAACACGATGGCACACGGAATTTGTCTATAATTTGAAGTGTATTCATAAGTGTTTGTCTTATGATGTGGTGTGAAAAAGTGTTGCCCCCTTCCTGATATCTTTTTTTTTGTCACTTAAATGTTTCAGATCATCAAACAAATTTAAATAAATATTAGACAAAGATAACACAAGTAAACACAAAATGCAGTTTTTAAATGAAGGTTTTTATTAAGGGAAAAAAAAAATACATACATGGCTCTGTGTGAAAAAGTGATTGCCCCCCAAACCTAATAACTGGTTGGGCCACCCTTAGCAGCAACAACTGCAATCAAGCATTTGCGATAACTGGCAATGAGTCTTTTACAGCACTGTGGAGGAATTTTGGCACACTCATCTTTTCAGAATTTCAGCCACATTGTAGAGTTTTTAAGCATGAACCGCCTTAAGGTCATGCCACAGCATCTCAATCGGATACAGGTCAGGACTTTGACTAGGCTACTCCAAAGTCTGCATTTAGTTTTTCTTAAGCCATTCAGAGGTGGACTTGCTGGTGTGTTTTGGATCATTGTCCTGCTGCAGAACCCAAGTGTGCTTCAGCTTGAGGTCACGAACAGATGGCCGGACATTTTCCTTCAGGATTTTTTGGTAGACAGCAGAATTCATGGTTCTATTTACCACAGTAAATCTTCCAGGTCCTGAAGCAGCAAAACAGCCCCAGACCAATACACTACCACCATATTTTACTGTTGGTATGATGTTCCTTTTCTGAAATGCTGTGTTACTTTTACGCTCAACTATTGTCTCGTCAGTCCACAGAGTATTTTCCCAAAAGTCTTGGGGATCATCAAGATGTTTTCTGGAAAAACTGAGACAAGCCTTTATGTTCTTTTTGCTGAGCAGTGGTTTTCATCTTGGACCTCTGCCATGCAGGCCATTTTTGCCCAGTCTCTTTCTTATGGTGGAGTCATGAACACTGACCTTAACTGAGGCAAGTGAGGCCTGCAGTTCTTTGCATGTTGTTGTGGGGTCTTTTGTGACCTTTTGGATGAGTCGTCGCTGCGCTCTTGGGGTCATTTTGGTTGGCTGACCACTCCTGGGAAGGTTCACCCCGTTCCATGTTTTCACCATTTGTGGATAATGGCTCTCACTGTGCTTTGCTGGAGTCCCAAAGCTTTAAAAATGGCTTTATAACCTTTTCCAGATCTCAATTACTTTGTATCTTATTTGTTCCTGAATTTCTTTTAATTGCAGTATCCCATCTAGATTTTGAGGATCTTTTGGTCTACTTCACTTTGTCAGGCAGGTCCTATTTAAGTGATTTCTTGATTGAGAACAGGTGTGGCAGTAGTCAGGCCTGGGTGTGGCTAGAGAAATTGAAATCAGCTTTCCAAAGATGTGATAAAACACAGTTCATTTATGTTTTAACAGGGGGACCATGTAGGTTTGGATTTTTTTTCCCTTAATAATAAAAACCTTCATTTAAAAACTGCATTTTGTGTTTACTTGTTTTATCTTTAAATTTGTTTGATGATCTGAAACATTAAGTATGACAAACATGCAAAAAAAAAAAAGATATCATGAGGGGGGCAAACACTTTTTCACACCACTGTAGGAGCTTCATTCCTACATTACAAGTCTTGTATTTCATCTATGTATCATCCTCATCCCCAGAGTAAACAGGTGTGCAAATCACAGTGTGTAGGTGGCCTTGAAAAATGGTTAATTGTGTAACCATAGTGATAAGAACTTATTATAAACCAGTCTTCCCACCATGAAGTACATTCTACTGGAGTGCTGATAGTATTCAAGAATGTGTGTAAGAGAGAGAGAAAAAGATATAAAGGCAGATGGAGAAAGAAGAGATAGGATTAAGAGAAGAGGAAGAAAGAACATAATGTGTCGGAGTTATAAAGTTAATAGAGAGAGACTGAGAAGATTTAGACAGAGCAGTTCAGAGGGGTTGACCACGTGCATGGGTCCTGGTCAGTGTGTCAGATGAGCAGGCACTAGTTAATTGGCATTTCACTAACAAAACTTTGACTAACAATAGACCTAGTGATCATTCTAAAGCCAATATATTATTAGAAGTGCTTGTGATGCATGTCAAATGTATTACACCGTATTTCTAATGAATTATAGTGTATTGGGTTTTTAGCAGACGCCTCACCTGTGAAACTGATTCATCAGTGTACTGGTTAATACATCAGGTCAATATAGGCATCAGTCATTGAAGACAGATAGTATTGAGTACAGGGCCTTCACAATATTCACACCTATAGTGGGTGCTATTAAATGGCAGCCTAAGCATACCAATTTACAGCCTGGTCGTAGTACTAAAGACCAGTGTAATCCTGATATCTCTTGTGACTTTGGATGAGGGAAGGTCTTTTATTGCACCATTTTATGCCTTATGCTTAAAATTACACACCTTATGTCTCTGCAAAATGCTTAATAAACTGGTAAAATTGAGTGGTTTTAGTACCATTTCTTAAAATAACTTTTATTTAAGCACAATATATCATGCCTATCATAATCCACACTGCTCCATAAATGTAAAAATGGCCCATATTTTCTTTCATAAATGCCAGTATCAGATTTGGCCACTTAAAAACCAAACCTTAAGATTTGGCCGCTTAAAAAATATCAGATAAAACAACCATAATTATATTTTAAAATTATGCCAGGAAAAAAAAAAACTTAAAATACTATCACACACACAGAGCCCATTAAAAATGAATAAATAAAATGAAAAAAAGCTTAAACAGTCATTACAAACAGAACCATTGAGATAGGTGATCCTGGGTCTATTCAGATGGGTGATCCTGGTCCATTCACATGGATTCTCCTGGGTCCTTTGGCACTGGGGTTTAAGCTGCAGCGGGCAATGTGCCCTGCTTTTAGTGGGGCAGCACGCTGACATACAGCGGGGTGTTGATGAATGGCAGGGGGGCAAGGTGGTAGATGCCCATTGGCAGGGGGGCAAGGTGGTAGATGCCCGCTGGCAGAATGGCATGGTTGATGATGCTTGCTGATGGGGGCAATGAGAGGTGCATGTTTGTGTGTGATTGAGAGCATATGTGTTTCAGGGGGGCATGTGGCTGTCATGATCACCCCTACCTGGCGTCACGGTTCCCACTGCAACGCTGTTTTTGTTTCATTCCTGGTTCTATTTCCTTGGGCTTCCTTGTTTTTCTTTTGCTTATATCCCTGCGTGCAATTATGTTCACCTGTATCTTGTTAGTCTTCATCAGTCTCTGTATTTAAGCCCTCTGTTTTGTTACTCTGGTTATCGGTTATTTTGGTGATCCATGTCTGTTTGGTTTGGCCCTTTCAGTATGCATGGTTCTTGTTGTTTTGTGCCCTAGCCTTTATTATTTTTGTTATCCTGTTTCCAGTTAGTGTTTATGTTTGTGTTTGTCTGTTAATAAATTCCCTCTGAACTTGCGTCCAACCCCTCGCCTCGTTTTTTCCTCACCCACTGACATTACAGTGGCCAGAAAGCTTACCTTTTAAGAGGTAGAGGATGTTTACCTTTGTTGACTTCAATTCCCCTTTTCAGAGGAAATGCTCCGCTGCACTCTAACAAGTCTGTGTGGTCTTCTAAATGAGTGTGTGAAGATTGCATTTTGCCTGTTCATTCCTGGTGGGGTCTTGTTGACATCACAATAAGCATACAAAGAAATGGAAAATTATTAATAATTAAAAAAATAATTTAAATTTAATAAGAATGAAGGAAAAAGAATACATGTAAAGACCTAAAATTAAATGTAATGAATTATCAATACTCAAGTAAAAATTTGATTCATCAAAGAATAATTCTTGTGTGACTTGGTCAAAAAGTAATGTGTTAAATACATTTTGTAATCTGCAGAATTCTGGACTTCAATGTGGACATCAAACTGTATTAAGGGTTCTTTGAAGTATAATATTTTTTCCATGAGGGAAAGACATGATGCAACATGGCACCATCTCTTATAAAATAGTAAAGTATCCTAATTTTCTGGAGTCCTAGAGATTATTAGAGTATTAGCAAATTTCTTTTTGTGAATTATTGTGTGTGTGTGTGTGTGTGTGTGTGTGTGTGTGTGTGTGTGTGCACTCAGAGCAGTTGGCCTTGAGGGGCTGCCTACTCCCTGAGTTTGTAGATGGAGGGAGCGTAGGAGAGAGCATTAGAGACAGAGAGAGATGGAGAGAGGGATGAGGAGACAGCAAGGGGATAGCGCAGAGAGCCAGCCTGAAAGAGTGATGGGGAAAGAGACCAGAGAGATAGAGAGATGACAAAAAGATGAAGAGGAGGAGCTGCAGATAGAGGAGAGAAGGCAGAAGCATATATCGGGAAACAAACTTAGAGATGAGG